>NC_064614.1:886326161-886642607 GCF_023898315.1 Schistocerca nitens | reverse complement strand
GACGGAAAATGCGAAGAGCACGTCGCCGCTCACGGATTGCGTCACGGCATGCCTCGTTCCACCAAGGAACTGGGGGGCGCCGGGGCAATTCGGAGGTGCGTGGTATTGAACGTTCCGCAGCTGTAAGAATAACGTCGGTAATATGTGTGACCTCATCGTCGACGCTGGGAGAGCGACGGTCATCGAATGTCGCTAGAGACGAAAAAAGTGTCCAATCGGCTTGGGCAAACTTCCAGCGTCGCGGGCGCATATATGGCAGTTGAGGCTGCAGCCTAAGGACACATGGAAAGTGGTCACTCGAGTGTGTATCATCAAGGGCGAACCATTTGAAGCGCCGAGCAAGCGGAACAGTACCGATCGCAAGGTCCAAATGAGATAAATTTGTCGTGGAGGCAGACAAAAACGTGGGGACCCCAGTGTTGAGGCAAACTAGATCCGCTTGGTGGAAGACGTCTAGCAATAGGGAGCCACGTGGACAAGGATGTGGAGATCCCCAAAGCGGGTGGTGGGCATTGAAGTCCCCAACCAGCAAATAGGGGGGTGGAAGCTGACCAAGAAGATGAAGGAGATCAGCTCGTGCCATTGGTGTGGATGATGGAATGTATACAGTACAAAGAGAGAACGTGTATCCAGAAAGGGAAAGACGGACGGCGACAGCTTGGAAGGAACTGTCTAAGGGGATTGGATGATAATGGAGAGTATCATGGAGAAGAATCATGAGTCCTCCATGGGCTGGAGTGCCTTCCACAGAGGGGAGGTCATATCAGACGGACTGAAAATGAGGGAGAACAAAGCGGTCATGGGGACGCAGCTTTGTTTCCTGAAGACAGAAGATGACCGGCGAGTAGGATCGTAAGAGGATCGACAATTCATCCCGATTGGCTCGAATGCCGCGGATATTCCAGTGGATAATGGACATAGGGTGAACAGAAAATGGAGGAATGTGACCAAGGGTGCTGTCAATTCAACGACTGCTCAGAGCTTGCGACCGACAGCATGGAATGGCATTCAGCCGAAGGCAGAAGATCCTGATCCATAGGTTGGTCAGGAGCAGCTCCTGCCACCAGCGATCGGCCGGTTGACCGGCCACCAGCAGTGCGCCTCGGCGACACAGAAGACGGCCGAGGGCGATTTCCGCCAGGTGGCGCTGTGGATGGGACACGCCTTGGCGGAGAAGGAGAGGAACTGGGTTTCTTTGTAGCCTTCTTGGAAGTATGAGGTTTAGAGGAAGGAGGAACCGATGGTGGTGAAGTTGCCGTACGTAAAAACTCTTCACGAGTATGCTCTTTCTTCGAAGACTTGGTGTCTGACTTTTGGGCTCGAGATTTAGCAGAACCCGACGAAGGGTGAGCCAAAGAGTGGGCAGGTGAAAGTGGTGAAGTTGAACGGGCGATCTTTGCGCTGGCCGATCGGACGACCGTGGCACTAAAGGTGAGGTCGCAAGTCTGCGTGGCCGCCTCCTTTGTTGGCCGAGGAGAAGCAAGGACAGTGCTGTATTTGCCTGTCTGAGGCACGGTGGGCTGTCGACTGGCGAATAATTTTCGAGCAGCAAAGGTCGACACCTTTTCCTTCACTCTTATTTCCTGGATGAGCTTTTCGTCCTTAAAAACTGGGCAATCTCTAGAGGAAGCAGCGTGGTCACCCATACAGTTGATGCAGCGAGGGGATGGAGGTGGACAAGCACCCTCATGGGCATCCCTGCCACACGTAACACATTTGGCCGGATTAGAACAGGACTGGCTGGTGTGATTGAATCGCTGGCACCGATAGCAACGCGTAGGGTTTGGGACGTAAGGACGAACGGAAATTATCTCATAGCCTGCTTTGATTTTCGATGGGAGTTGCACTTTGTCAAAAGTCAAAAAGACAGTGCGGGTTGGAATGATCGTGTCAACCCTTTTCATAACCCTATGAACAGCCGTTACGCCCTGGTCTGACAGGTAGTGCTGAATTTCTTCGTCAGACAGTCCATCAAGGGAGCGTGTATAAACAACTCCACGCGAGGAATTTAAGGTACGGTGCGGTTCCACCCGGACAGGGAAAGTGTGTAGTAGTGAGGTACGCAGCAATTTTTGTGCCTGGAGGGCACTGTGTGTTTCTAACAACAGGGTGCCATTCCGTAATCTGGAACAAGACTGTACAGGACCTGCAATTGCGTCGACACCTTTCTGAATAATGAAAGGGTTGACTGTGGAGAAGTCGTGACCTTCGTCAGACCGAGAAACAACAAGGAACTGTGGCAACGATGGAAGAACTGACTGTGGTTGAGACTCAGTGAACTTACGTTTGTGCAGACATAGTGGAAGGTGAGGAAACCATTGCGGAAGAATCCCCCATGATTACCGGCGTCTCCGATGGCGCGCTCCTCCCTTGTGGGGGCCCTCTCTGAGGGCACTCCCGCCTTAGGTGATTGTTCACACCTCAGGTCACACCTCCCGACAAACGGACGGAGGGACCAATCGGCACTTTCGGAAGGTATCAGCTCGGGTAATCACCCCTCCCTGGGCCTGGCCGTTACCAGGGGGTACGTACGTGTCCTACCTGTCTACCCGGGGCGGGGAATTACGCGTTACCCCGTCACCGGCTACGCATGGAAGTGCGTGGGTCGGCCTTCAGACACACACATGGAGGAAGAAAGAGAAAGGGAAAGGGAAAGGAAAGAAGAGGTCTCAAACGCCGCAGCGGAGAAAAGGGTAGAGAGAAGAGGTAAGGAAAAGAGAAGGACAAAGGAAGGACGAAGACTTACAAGTAAGGAAGGCGAAGAATGTGGTACATTTACAAGCGTCCGTCTCCGGACGTAGGCACAAACCATTCCCCCAGAGGGGGAGAAAAGGAAGGAAAGAGCCAGAGGTGAGGGGGGGGGCGAAGATGGGGGATGGGGAAGGATGCGGAAAGGGAAGGTATGCAGCCCGGAAAGGAAGGAAGGCCACATCAGCTCGGGGTCCCGTGCTCGCTACGCACGTATCCACAAAAGAGTTGTGGATCCCCTGGGGGGACTGAAAGGCGTTTCAGCATCTGACAGTGGATGCGATCTGGCCCAGGAGCAGTATCAGGGCAAGCGGCAAGGGCACTGTGAAATTCCCATTCAGTGAATGGAGCATTGTAGGATTCAGAATGGTGGGTGCGAAAAGAAAGGCTCCGACGTTCCATCCGCTCTTTAATGGAGCGGAAGGCCAGGGGTAATTGGAAGAAGCAGAACTCTGAGCAAAATGCTCTGCCAAGCGGTTGGCAATTTCGTCGGAGTCTGTACAAACTGCTCCATTCAGTGAGAGCGCAGGGACGCTGACAGGGATCCGATAGCCATACAGGCGTCGGATCTTGGCCCAGACCTGCGATGGAGAGACATGGAGGCCAATGGTGGACACATACCGCTCCCAGCACTCCTGCTTGCGTTGGCGGATAAGGCGTCGGGCCCGCGCACGCACACGTTTGAAGATAATGAGGTGTTCAATGCAGGGATGTCGCTTGTGACGCTGGAGCGCCCGCCGGCGATCTTTAATTGCTTCAGCGATCTCAGGCGACCACCAAGGCACAGTCCGCCGCCGAGGGGACCCAGAAGAACTGGGAATGGAAGATTCGGCGGCAGTAACGATGCCCGTGGTGACCGATTGAACCACCGCATCAATGCGGTCATTAGAGAGAGGCTCAATAGCGGCAATGGAGGAAAACAAGTCCCAGTCAGCCTTGTTCATTGCCCACCTTGCAGGTGACGCCCAGAAGACTGACGCTGTGGCAGTGACAGAAAGATCGGAAAGTGGTCACTACCACACAGGTCGTCATGCACTCTCCATTGGACAGATGGTAAGAGGCTAAGGCTGCAGATCGAAAGGTCAATGGCGGAGTACATGCCATGCGCCACACTGAAGTGTGTGAAGGAACCATCATTTAACAGCGAAAGATCGAGCTGTGCCAATAAATGCTCAATGGTGGCACCTCTACCTGTCGCCACTGACCCACCCCACAGAGGGTTATGGGCGTTGAAGTCGCCCAGTAATAAGAAAGGTGGCGGCAATTGGGCTATCAGCGCAGCCAGGACATGCTGCGCAACATCACCATCCGGTGGAAGGTAAAGACTGCAGACGGTAACAGCCTGTGGCGTCCACACCCGAACAGCGACAGCCTCTAAAGCTGTTTGTAGAGGGACAGACTCGCTGTGAAGACAGTTAAGGACATATATGCAGACGCCACCAGACACCCTTTCGTAAGCTGCCCGGTTCTTATAATAACCCCGATAGCCACAGAGGGCGGGGGTTCGCATTGCTGGAAACCAAGTTTCCTCAAGAGCAATGCAGAAGGAAGGGTGAAGGCTGATAAGTTGTCGGAGCTCAGCTAGATGGAAGAAACCGCTGCAGTCCCACTGGAGGATGGAATTGTCCATGGCTGAGTAGGCGTGACGGGACTGGGAAGGCAGATTACGCCTCTGGGTCACCTGCTGCCTCCGATGGAGCACCCGTGTAAGTACTATCCATTGCGTCTGAGGGACTGGCGAGATCGAGGTCCTCAGCGAATGCAAGAATCTCCACCGCATCCTCAGACGCAGAGCTTGTAGTTAGCGGTGGAGTAGGTGCCACCGCAGGTGCCTTGGTCTTACGGGTCTTCAGTGTCGTTTTCTCTCGCTGTTCCTTTGGTTGTCGTTGTTGAGAGGGCTTATTGGAGTCAGTCTCCGGGACCAAAGATGATCGCGAAGCTCGACGACCAGCGACCTGTGGCTTCTTCAGCCACTGGTTGGTGTCTGCTGTGCCGCTGGTAGGAACCTGGGAAGGGAGTGACCCAAGGGATCCCTTCCGAGCGAGAGAAGCCGAAGAAGACTTACGCTTCTCCGGCTTAGAAGTGGGGGCTGGTGTCCCCGGTGGTTGAGTGGGTGCTGCTCCCAAGGTAGATGGTGTGGGAGGAACAGCGAGAGAAGGCGCCCCCATCGTCAAGGGGGCAGGTGAGGTCCTCTGACTCTGAGAGCTGACTGTTTGTGGTGCAGCTAAAGGAGCTGGAGCAGGAGTGACAGTTGAGGCATAAGATGCCATCATGTGCACGGGATGTAGCTGTTCAAATTTCCGCTTAGCCTCAGTGTCAGTCGGTCCAGGGTCTTATATTCCATGATTTTGCGTTCTTTCTGGAAGATTCTGCAGTCTGGCGAGCAAGGTAAATGAGGCTCTCCACAGGTAACACAGATGGGAGGTGGGGCACATGGAGTATAGGGATGAGATGGGCGTCCGCAGTCTCGACATGTGAGGCTGGAAGTACAGCGGGAAGACATATGGCCGAACTTCCAGCACTTAAAGCACCGCATTGGGGGAGGGATATAGGGCTTGACATCACAACGGTAGACCATCACCTTCACCTTCTCCTGTAATGTATCACCCTCGAAGGCCAAAATGAAGGCACCGGTAGCAACTTTATTGTCCCTTGGACCCCGATGAATGCGCCAGACAAAATGAACACCTCTATGCTCTAAGTTGGCGTGCAGCTCGTCATCAGTCTGCAAAAGTAGGTCCCTGTGGAAAATAACACCCTGGACCATATTTAAACTCTTATATGGTGTGATGGTAACGTTAACATCCCCAAACTTGTCACAAGCAAGTAACTTGCGTGACTGGGCGGAGGATGTCGCTTTTATCAAAACTGACCCAGTGCGCATTTTGGACAAGCCCTCCACCTCCCCAAACTTGTCCTCTAAATGCTCTACAAAGAACTGAGGCTTCACGGAGACAAAGGATTCCCCATCAGCTCTGGTACAGACGAGATACCAGGGCGAATACGTGTCACTGTCATTCATTGCCTTTCGTTCCTCCCATGGTGTGGCCAGGGATGGGAACGATTTGGGGTCATAAACGTTACCTTTAAAATGAGCCCTCGAACGCTTAGAGACTGCTGGTGGCTGGCCACCAGCAAGAGATGATGTGCCACGCTTCATTGCGTGTCATCCACCCTGATGCCACCTACTCCGACCAAGGGCCCTCCCCATGGGCGTCACCCAGCCACAGCAAGGGCCACCTGGCAGGATGGCCATTGCCGGGAGTCCTGATGCCCTAGGGAGATGGGCATCTACTCCTTGGCATACATGGGGAGTAAACGGCGCAGGCATCAGTAGAGCGATCCCTGTGTTGTCAGGGGGCTACAACCAACAGGGTACATGGCGGCCCCACCACAACGGATTGGCTACCGTGCTGGATCTTAGGTGCAAAAATTTATGAGGTCGTCGTCGCAGCGAAAAGCAAAACTGCACAGTGCAGCGTGGAAATCGCACCCATGGACGTATCCTCGCCCAAGAGATGGAAAACGAGCTGGACACCATTACAACGACGAGAAAGCCGGCTAAAAGTCTCAATGCACGACAGATACAGTGCACCATGTAAGGCGCCCTTCCCCAATTGGCTCGCTCTTCGGAATAATTTAGAAAGATGGAGGTCAAACCCAAGAGGGGACCATCACATAAGGCCGAAACATTTGAGACTCCTTTTAGTCGCCTCTTACGACAGGCAGGAATACCGCGGGCCTATTCTAACCACCAATCCCGCAAGGGGGGGGGGGGAGGTTTGTAGTTTTAGTGTGTTCCGAAGAAGACGTGGTTATCCACGCCGAAACCTAGGTCAACATCCGGTTTCTGTTTGCAATCGAGGTGTATTATTTATAACCATTGGATCACATCGATGTTACCGTGTGGGGGAGATTCAACGGCGACTGCAGAGGTCAAAGTTTCCCATTCTGCCTGGTTTGAAGCCCATCTGGACAGACATCTGTGGGCCTGGCGCTGGGGCAGTGAAAGGAAGATGGGGAAGTGGTCACTACCACACAGGTCATCATGTGCCCTCCAGTGGATGGATGGGAGAAGTCTTGGGCTGCAAGTGGATAAATCAATGGCCAAATAACTACCACGAGCCACACTGAAATGTGTGGAAGCCCCAGTACTTAAGAGGCAGAGGTCGAACTGGGAAAGTTTAGACATCTCTGCCTGTGCCATTAAGCACGGTGCCATCCCTCAAGGAGTTAAGGGCGTTAAAATCTCCCAAAATTAGGAAAGGTTTAGGGAGTTGATCAATCAGTGCAGCTAATACATTCAGGGATGCTGCCCCATCTGGAGGGAGATATACATTACAGACAGTTATTTCTTGTGTCGTCCTTATTCGCAGAGCCACAGCTTCAAGAGGGGTTTGTAGGGGCACAATTTCACCACAGACTGAGTTTCGGACATAAATACAAACTCCACCGGCTACTCGACTATAGTCGCTACGGTTCCTGTAATATTCCTTATAGCTGCAGAGGGCAGGGGTCCACATTGTCGGGAACCCAATTTCCTGGAGGGCAATGCAGAAAGCAGGTGTAAAGCTTAACAGTTGCCGTAGCTCAGCCAGGTGGTGCAAAACACCGCCTCAATTCCCCTGGAGGATGACATCATGAGACTGGGAAAGCATGAAACATTCAATGAGGCCCTTTACACCTCGGCCACCTGCTGCCACCGACTTATTGCCTGAGCAGTCTATAACCATTGTATCTGAGGGTCCAATGAAATCTAGGTCCTCAGTGGACACCACGATCTCCATCTTATCCCCAGATGCAGAGCTTGTAGGTAGTGGTGGTGTGGGTGCCACTGCAATTTCCTTGGTCTTGGGGGTCTTATTTTTGGACTTTTCTCTCTGATCCTTGGGTTTCTCTGTCTGAAAAGGCTTCACTGATTCAGTCTCCAGAACTGAGGATGACTGAAGCCCTATGACCAGCTGCTTTTGGGCACTTCAGCCACTGGCAGGCGTCATCTTTGCCATTAACAGAAACCTGGGAAGGGAGTGACCAAAGCACTCTTCCAGGTGGAGCCAAAGAAGACTGTCCCCTATTGTTGGGGGAGGGGGCAGTGCTTCCGAGATAGGTGGTGTGGGAGCAACAGGGGGAAAGTGACTCCCACCATCAAGGGGGCAGGTTTAACCGTCTTTCTCAGAGCGAACTCTGATTTTGCGGAACTAATGGGACTAAAACTGTTCTCGTAGTGGCGGCATATGAGGTGGTCATATACCACAGGATGTAGCTGCTCGTATTTTCTCTTAGTCTCGCATGGGTCAATCGGTCCAGGGTCTTGTATTCCATAATTTTTCTCTCTTTCTGTAAAATCCTGCAATCTGGCGAGCAAGGTGAATGATGCTCTCTGCAGTTGACACAGATGGGAGGCAGGGCACATGGATTATTGGGATATGATACACGTCCACAACCTCGACATGTGACACTGGACGTACAGTGGGAAGACATATGGCAGAACTTCCAGCACTTGAAGCATCACGTAGGGGGAGGGATATATGGCTTGACATCACAGCAGTAGACCATCACCTTGACCTTCTCAGGTAAGGTGTCACCCTCAAAGGCCAAGATGAAGCACCAGTGGCAACATGACTATCCCTCAGACCCCCATCGATGTGCCACATGAAATGAACACCTCGCAGCTCTAAATTGGCGCACAGCTCGTCGTCAGACTGCCAAAGTAGGTACCTGTGGAAGATAGTACCCTGGACCATATTTAGTCTTATGTGGCGTAATGGTAACAGGAACATCCCCCAACTTGTTAGCGAGTAAAGTCAGTGATTGGGCAGAGGATGTTTTTATCAAGACTGACCCAGATCGCATTTTGGACAAGGCCCCAATCTTCCCGAACTTGTCCTCTAAATTCTCTATAAAAACCTGTAGCTTCACCGAAAAGGAGTCCAAATCAGTACATGTACATATAAGGTAGGGTGAGTAAGGTTCGCTGCCATCCTTAGCCTGGCGTTCCTCCCAAGGTGTGGCTAGGGAGGGGAATGATTTTGGGTTGTACTTTCTTGCATTGTACTGAGTCCTGGAATGGTTGGAGACTGCTGGTGTTTGATCACCAGCAAGTGATGATGCGGTACACTTGATCATGTGTCATCCACCCTGATGCCACCTACTCCGACCAAGGGCCCTCCTCATGGGCGCCACCCAGCCACAGCAAGGGCCACCTGGCAGGATGGCCATTGCCGGGAGTCCTGATGCCCTAGGGAGATGGGCATCTGCTGCTTGGCATACATGGGGAGTTAACGGTGCAAGAATCAGCAGAGTGATCCCTTTGTTGTCATGGGGCTACAACCAACAGGTTACATGGTGGCCCCACCACAATGGACTGACTACCATGCTGGCTGGATATGAGGCGCAAAGAAGTCCATGGCCATCGTCGTCGCAGAATGCGACACTGCATAGTGCATGGTGAGAAATGCATGCAGGAAGGTGTCCTCGCGCAAGGGATGGATTGGTTGATTGGGGTTGAAGGGACGAAAAAGGAAGGTCATCAGTCCCTTGTTCCAAATGTGGTCCATTCAGACAGTTTGAGATATCAGGAAAGTCAGGAAGATAAAAGGGAAACGCTAAAAAACGTAAAAGTGCAGTCTTGTCATCAATGATAAAAACAAAATGAGGCAAGTCAGCAAGAGAGCAACCCCAAGGCTGTGCTAGAGGCAGGAAATATCCCACCTCCGAAGCAGTAGAGGCATGACCACTTGCTATTTAAAAGTGTTCAACCGCTAGAATGTAGAAACGCGTTTTGGAAAAGGAGACTAACCAATTCTAAAAAGTGATAAAAACAGAGTAAAGGGGACAGAAAAGAGGAGGGGAGTCGGTAATCTCCAAACACAGCTTACAGTGGGAGAGACCTCAACCCTCACCGCTGTGCCCCAACACCAGAGTGAGTTTAAAAACCTTAAAACTGAGAATAAAACCCACTTTCATGGAGGAAACTGAGAACCAGTTCGACCATCTTGGAATCGTCAGCCAACATTAAAGGTAAAGAGTGGGGAAGTCTGTTCTCAGCACGCAGAGCCAAAAGAAGGGGGCATTCCGCCAAAATGTGGGCTACTGACTGGAAGGCTCCCCAAGGGATGGAGAATGAGCTGGACTGCAGTGCGACGGCGAGAAAGTGGACTAAAGATCTCAAGGCACAATGGACATGATGCACCATTAAGGCGCCCTTCCCCAATCGGATAGCTCTTCGAAAAAATTTTGAAAAATGGAGGCCAAATCCTACAGAGGACGATCACCTACAGGCCAAAACGTGTGAGAATCGTTTTAGTCGCCTCTTACGACAGGCAGGAATACCTCAGGCCTATTCCTATCACCGGATCCACAGGGTGGCCGGGGGGGGGGGGGGGGGAGACGAGATAGAGGTCTGTGAGGCAATGGTTATAGAAAGAGGAAAAGAGGACATGGGCAGATAGAGGAGGCAGAAGGAGATGGAGAGAAAGGAAGGAGAAGATGGACAAAGAAACGGTGAGGAAATGGAGAGAGACAGGAGAAAGTCAGGACATATATTCAATTACCATAAATATTAGCTGCACATGCTTTCTCTATTCTTTCTTTCTATTTAACTAAACTGTGTTGCTTTAGTTTCTGTCTAGTAGACTTAGAGCAAATAGCTGTAACTAAATAAAATGAAAAATGGTTTTGATTTATGAAGAATGCTGAGGAAGGTGGATTTGGGGTTGACATGAGAGTAAGAGCATTTTTGTGCAAGGGGTCCTGGTGATCATTGGGGCGACACCCTTTGGTTTCACAGAAACCTAAGCATTGCGGAGCGGTTGGGTGGGGGGGGGGGCTTGAGCCATGAGGAATATGAGTAGGGAGACAGCCAGAGCACAGTTAAACACAGGGTTCAGGCTGGTTAGCAAGTTGGAAACAGAAGTAAATTGATAGAGAGTGACAATCTGATGGGACAACGTTATGGTGAGTTGTAAGGTGGCAGGATAATTTTTTCACCTGACATTGTTTTTACATCAAGAAATCGATTTTACACATCAAGCCGATGAATTTCATACCCGACATTCCATACTTCGCTTGGAATTATTTTATTTGCATAAAACGGTGAGTAATTTATGTGTGGCTCACACAAACTCGATACTAACAAAATCTACCTAATTTGCTTGTTGACAGACAAGTAGCATTTCTGTAGCAGTGGACTGAAGCGTAAGCGAGGCTACCCAGCCGACCCCAGCACAGCGACACGGAATTCAACTTAGGAAAGCCATAAACCTGCGAATCCTCGACCCTGGAGATCAATTACGGAGTCGACTCGTGGACCGCACCTGGAATTTTCGGTGGAGATAGAAGCACAACGATGCGTCAGAACTGGGCGACATTTCTGATTCACACCTGATCTGAAACAAACATCTTAAAGCAGCAGGGGATTCGTTTGGCTCGTCCAAAAGGAGAACACTGCCCAGCCATTTACGTGGGAACTTAAGAACGTTGAAAGTGCGTTATCCGCTCGACATAAAATTCACGTTATGCACATGCGTATAGGGCATGAGTCCAGAACCTACTCTACGAAAGCCTTTTAACTTAAGAAAGCACTCAAGAACGCAACGGGAGGCCACTTTTTAGACGCAGAAAGGATCAACGATGTGAAAAACCGGGATTTCTGTTAACATTCAAATATCATGTGATAAGGGCGTGAACAACGCATGGAGTCCACGTGGACAGTTCCTGTTTGGGTGGAGCTTATTACTAAATGAAAGAATGGCGAACGCTCATCGGATCAGGTGCAGCTAGCGTTGGCCCCAGTTCGTTTCTGAAACCCCATTGGGCAAAGAAACGACGGAAGTTGCAGCAAAAGCTCTCGTTGGCCGACACTAGTTGTGGCAGGAGGCGTACCCACAATATGGTGGGGGAAGGCTGCAACAGTATGGCCAACTACAAGTGAGTTATTCCAGGGGGCACACACTTCCTAGAAGGGTAGCGTGCTGGGCGTAGCACATCCCACTCTGTCGTTGCTGTGGAAGAGAGATATTTTTGTTAACAGGTGTGGGTCTTCACGAGACTCTGATACGTTATAGTATTTCCAGATTGGAGATTATGAGGAATGAGATATTCTAGTAAAGTTCTGTGGAACATCTGAGGGCAACAGTATATACGTCACACGGCCTTATGGAGTGGACACAGCCAGTTCATTTGGCCAGGGAAAAACAGTTTTCCGTTTCACAAAAACTAAACATAGTTCAAGACTTGTGCAGTTCTTCTCATTCCCTTATTCCCATGTCAGCCACGTATTGTGCGTGTGTTCTTGGGGCTTAAATTCGAGGGATGCTTTCGGCAGATAGACGTTATCGTCTAGCTACAGTTGAGTACTCAGTGTACAGTCGACAGTGATTTTTGTAACACTGTCAGCGTAATATTTTTGGAGTAAATTTTGTGTTCAGTGTGCTTGAAGTTACGTTAGCATTTGTCTTTCTCTTGAAGTTAAAGTGTAAGAATTGCCCTGGCAAATTTTCGTGTCTTTAGCTTGCATGAAGTTAGGTTCCTTAAGATTTTCTAGCATTTAGTTTACAGGATCTTCGTAAGTAAACAGAATTTTCCTTCATCGCCAAATACACAACCTGAACCCACTGCATATAGTATTATAAAAGAAGTATTTAGTGGAAGTAGTAGTTCGTTTGATCTAAAGTAGAGGTAACTGTTTCCTCATTGACCTATTTTAGGACTTGTGAATCCGCTGTTATTGTGATGTCTAGGCAGGGCCTGGGTTCGCAGGCACTTTAAGCTTGTCAGCGCTATCTGTGTGCGCTAAGTGACAAGGGCAGGTCATACCAAACCGGGCGGGTATGTAAGAGTAGAACGCTTCACGAAATGCTTCCGAACATTCATGAGCAATGCAAAACAAGGCATATGCTGGCATTATGTGGGTTAACATTTCTTGACAGATAATGGCCCATGTCCTAGCTGCCTACATAAATAGGAGAATGGACGGGAGATACATGTGTGATGCAGAATGGACACCAAAGCATGTAGTTCTGGAGTGTATTGATCTCGACTGCTGAACATGACTAAAACGAGTTCCTGAGAGATACCGATATTTGCAGTATTCTATGTTCTGTGAAATAGTGTTCAGTGCTTCTGGATAGACTCATAGATTAGCTCTCCCTAAAAGAACTCTTGACATACTTATAAAACTGAACTGTAGGTACGCCATTACAACGCTGCAGCAGTCGAAGTGGGAACTAGATGCATCAGCAGCAATAACTAAAGCTCTGACTCTGGAGTTGCGCATGTAGTAATTGATTCGTTTATATACTCTTTTCTAATTATGTGTTATTTATGAGGATGATTTTGTTTTTTCTTTTTTTGCAGCAGTTACATAGAACATTTGTAACTAACCTCACCTTGTGGCACCACATGTAACTAGAATTTCGTGGCGCATTCAAATTTTGGAATGAGAGAAACGACCAGAGATGCAAGGGGTGGCTTACTTGGTCTGTTACACAGCACACAGGCCATCTGAAGGTCTGTCGTTACCAGCGTTGGTGGGCTGAGTTGTCTTAGGTAACTTTTAGGATAGCTCCGACTGCTTTTTTAGTTCAGCCATCGGTATTTGACTGCTTTGATGAAGGCCGCCATAGATTTGTTTCCTGTGCTGATCTATGCATCCCAGTGTAACACTTGCACCCAACGTCCTCAGATTGGTAGTGGAGCTATACTGGACCAAGATTTTAGTTTGTACTTGTTGCGCTTAATATTTTGCCCTCTGTTTTTGATTGCAAGTGTTACTTTAAATTAGTAGTGTTCTAAACGACCTGTGTAGCCTCTAGATGATTGGTCAGTACCTTGAAATAAATGAGTTCCGATTTAAGTAATTGTACATTGGGACTGAAACCTGGTTGTCAAGGGATGGTTGGTTGGTTGTTTGAGGTTTAAGGGACCAAACAGCAAGGTCATCAGTCCCTTTTTTCAAATATGCTCCATTCCGCTAATGGGACATCTGAGGAAAGTCAGAACAATAAAACGGAAAAAGGTAAAAACGTAAAAGGGCAGTCATGTTGTCATTGGTAAAAACAAAATGAGGGAAGTCGGCAAGAGAACGAATCCAACGCTATGCTGAAGCAGCATAGGCAAGACCACCTGTGACTTAAAAGGTGCAACCGCTAGAATGTAGAAATACGTATGGGAAAAGGAGACTAACCAGTCCTTAAAAAAAAAGGTAAAAACAGAGTAAAAGGGGAAGAAAATAGGATCTCGGTCAGGGAGGTGAATCGGGAATCTCCAAACACGGCTTACAGTGGGAGACACCCAAACACTCACCGCCCCGCCCCAACACCAGAGAGAGATTAAAAACCTTAAAACTGAGAATAAAAACCACTTTCCCGGAGGAAACCAAGAACCAGAGAGACCATCCGGGAATCGTCAGCCAACATCAAAGGTAAAGTGTGGGGGAGTCTGTACTTAGCACGCAGAGCGAAAAGAAGGGGGCATTCAACCAAAATGTGGGCTACTGACTGGAAGGCTCCACAACCACAAAGTGGGGGTGGCTCATCACACAAAAGAAAACCTTGGGTCAGCCTGGTATGGCCAATGCGGAGACGACACAGTGTGGTCGAGTCCTTTCGGGAGAGGGGAAAGGAAGAACGCCACAGGCCTAGTGTCACCTTAATCGCTCGAAGTTTATTAGGCAGGGGAGTAGCCTTCCAAGAATTGGCCCATGACTGTGCGAAGTGGGTTTTGATGTGAAGCTGTAAATCCGCTGCAGGAGGGGTTACAGAAAAGGGGGGGGGGGTAAGTGATTGCTCCCCCAGCCAAACGATCAGCGAGCTCATTACCCGGGATACCCACATGGCCAGGGACCCAAAGGAAGTCAATGGAACAAGCAGCACGGTGAATATCAGCGAGATGGTCATGGATGGCAGAGACCAAGGGATGGCGCGAAAAACACCGGTCAATAGCAAGAAGGCCACTCATCGAGTCCGTACATAACAAAACGCGGTTGTGTTGGGACTGTTTAATAAAGGTAAGGGCCTGGGAAATTGCCACCAATTCCGTAGTAAACACCCCACATGTAGGTGGCAACAGATGATTTTCCGCTCCAACAGAGGACGTGAAGGCATACCCAACATGATCAGCAGATTTAGAGCCATCAGTGTAAAAAACAACAGCATCCCCAAACTCCCACAAAATTTGGCGGAAAAAGGAACGGAACACCACCGGGGGGATGGAATCTTTCGGACCTCGGCGAAGATCCATCAGAATTCGAGGCCGAGGAACTAACCAAGGAGGGGTGGAGGGGAGGGAGCGAGGAAGACAGGACAAAGAAGGAAGCTGAAAATCATGGCAAAGAGACGCAAGGCGGAGCCCAACCGGTAAACCCGCCCGAGGGCGGGAGTCGGGTGGGCGACGTCCATGGTCTGGGAACAGGATAGAATAGGAAGGATGAGTGGGAGAGAAACGGATAGTGAGTGCATAAGACACCAGAAGCTGGGACCACCGAACAGAAATGGGGGGGGGGGGGAATCCCAGCTTCAACCAGGAGACTATCAACAGGGCTAGTAGGGAAGGCACCGGTGGCCAAACGGATACCACGATGGTGGACTGGATCCAGCACGTGCAGTGTGGAAGGAGCAGCTGAACATAAACTTGACAACCATAGTCCAAACGAGACAGAACTGGAGCACTATAAAGATGGAGAAGGAGGGAACGGTCTGCACCCCAAGAGGAGTGGGCAAGGAAGCGAAGGACATTGAGTTTACGGAAACATCCTACCTTCATGAGTCTGATATGGGGCAGCCAAGTGAGCTTGTTGTCGAAAGGAAGACCCAGGAAACGAAACTGTGGGACCACAGGCATTCGTTGTGCAGCAAGATAGAGCTCTGGATCAGGGTGGATCGTAGTACGGCGACCGAAGTGGACCACCCGCGATTTTAAAGGGGAGAATTGAAACCCATGTGAGAGGGTCCATGCAGAGGCACGCCGTATAGCTACCTGGAGCTGCCGTTCTGCAGATGCCATCGAGGAGGAACTAACCCAAATGCAGAAATCATCCAAATACAGGGCAGGGGTGACAAGGGACCGACAGAGGCCACAAGTCCATCGATAGCAATGAGGAAAAGAAGGACACTCAAGACAGAACCCTGTGGGATGCCCGTCTCCTGGGTCCATGGAGAACTAAAAGCAGTACAAACTCTAACTCTGAATGACCGATGGATCAGGAACTGGCGGATAAAAATCGGGAGTGGGCCCCGAAGACCCCACTGATGAAGGGTTAGTAAGATGTGATGGCGCCAGGCCGTGTGATAGGCCTTGCAAAGGTCAAATAACACTGCAACCAAATGGCGGCGCTGGGAAAAAGCCTGCCGAACTGCGGATTCCAGGCGAAGTAAATGATCGATTGGAGACCGTCCCTCTCTAAAGCCACACTGGTAAGGGGAAAATAGATCCCGAGATTCGAGGACCCAATAGAGCCGACGGGCTACCATCCATTCAAGTAACTTACAAACAACATTGGTGAAACTAATTGGCCGATAGCTGTCAACAGATAGGGGGTTCTTACCGGGCTTAAGGACAGGAACCACGATGCTATCCCTCCACTGAGAAGGGAAGTCACCCTGGAGCCAGATACGGTTAAACACCCGAAGATGATGTTGCCGTTGTGGAGCACTGAGATGTTGAAGCAGTTGGTTATGAATGGAATCTGGGCCAGGGGCCGTATCACGAGAAGAAGATAGAGCAGAAAGAAATTCCCATTCAGTAAAAGGTTCGTTGTAAGATTCTGACTCACAAGGGGTGAAACTTAAGGTGGAAGCTTCAGCCCGCTGTTTTTGGTGAAGGAAAGCAACTGGATAGGAGGCTGACGCTGATGCCACTGCAAAATGGGTCGCAAGATGCTCTGCAAGAACTAATGGGTCCGTACAAATGCCATCTGGGAGGTGAAGGCCTGGGAGGGTGGACTGCCGATGGCAACCTTGGAGAGAGTGAAGTGTAGCCCATACCCGTGACAGAGGGACAGTAGAACCAAGGGAAGAAACGAATCGTTCCCAACATATCCGCTTGCTCTGTTTGATTAAATAACAGGCTTTAGCGCGGAGGCGTTTAAAGGTAGTAAGGCTGGTTACGGATGGGTGCCTCTTAAAGTGTTGCAAAGCTCGACGGCGATCACGGATGGCAATGGCAATGGCCGTACTCCACCATGGGACTTGCCGGCGACGAAATGGTCCAGCAAGGCTAGCAGCGCGATCAATCGCGTCAGACACGTCACATAGGACGTCATCAATACAACCCGACAAAGAGGGAGAAAACTCGACCTGTGCAGTGTATAGAGGCCAATCGGCGCGTTGGAAAGACGAACGAGGTAACCTGTCCATCGGGGAGCGGGAAGGGAGCGTGATAATCAACGGGAAATGGTCACTATCAAAAAGGTCGTCGTGTGGCGACCAGTGTAATGAAGGGAGGAGAGAGGGAGAAGAAAGAGGAAGATCAATGGCAGAAAAGGTACCATGACCGGCACTGAAATGAGTAGGGGAGCCTTCATTAAGAAGCCACAGGTCGTGGTCTGCAATAAATTGGTCTATAAGAAGACCTCGTCTAGATGGAAAGGCACTGCCCCCACAAGGGATGATGAGCATTAAAATCCCCAAGGAGGAGGAAGGGAGGGGGAAGTTGCTGAAGAAGGGCAGTTAAGGCAGCAGGTGTAAGAGTCCTGTCAGAAGGGAGATAAAGATTGCAAACTGTGACTGCAGAGTCTAAGTGGACCCTAACAGCAACCGCTTCCAATGTAGTTTGGAGAGGAATCCACGTGCTAGCAATGTCTGTACGGACCAACGTACAAACGCCACCAGAAGCCCGCAAGGGTCCGACCCGATTTCGACAGAAAACACGGAACCCACGGAGGGTCGGTGAGTGAGCATCAGTAAAATGAGATTCCTGGAGAACCACACAAGCTGCAGAGTAGGACGAAAGAAGGGATTTCAATTCCCAAAGGTGATGATAGTAGCCATTACAATTCCATTGGAGAACCACTGAAGGATGGTTTAAATGAGAGCTGAACACGCTAAATCCAGTCATACCGCCGGGTCCCCACCCGTCACCGACAAGGAGGGGGCGACATCCATGAACGACAGGTAAGAATCCGGTTGTGAAGTCAGGGAAGGGACCTCCGGTGACACCAGAGGCTCTTTGTCCCGGTACTTGTTTCTTCTTCTTTTCAGGCCGAGATCAAGGAGGGCTGTGTGGCATAAAGGAGCCAGCTGCAGCAAGATCAGGAACAGAAAGAGACCGGGCGACCTGGGGGCCGACAGACCGCGGCTCTCGCGGTCGTCGCGCAGCAACAGACCTTTGGCCTGGAAGGTGCCGGGAAGGGGCATCCCGGGTGAGGCGCCCTTGACTGGCAGACGCCGAAGGAGTGGGACACTTCTCCGGCTTGGAGGGGGGGGGGAGCAGCGCCCAGAGGAGAAGGTGTGGGAGCCGCAGGGGAGGGGGCGAGGAGAGGGGTCTGGGATGGGGGTAAGGAAGGGGGAGGAAGGGGTGTAGATGTAACCAAGGCGTAACTAGATGTCATGGACACAGGGTGAAGTCGAGTACATTTCTTACGGGCTTATGTGTAGGTTAAACGATCGAGGGACTTATACTCCTGTATCTTTTTTTCTTTCTTATATACTGGGCAATCTGGTGAACGTGGAGAATGACTACCATGACAATTTACACACACAGGAGGGGGAACACAGGGACTCCCCTCATGGAGTGGACGTCCACAGTCACCACAGAGAGGGGCCTGTGATCAGCGGGAAGACTCGTCCAAAACGCAAGCACTTAAAACACCTCATAGGAGGTGGGATGTACAGCTTCACATCACAGCGATAGACCATAATCTTCTAAGGGAGGGTATCCCCTTCAAAGGCCAGGATAAAGGCACTAGTATCGATTGTCTTTAGGATCCTTCTGAATACGCCGAACGAAGTGAACACCCCGCCGTCCGAGATTGTCCCGAAGTTCATCAGTTTGAAGGATGAGGTCCCTGTGAAAAATCACACCTTGTACCATATTTAGAGACTGGTGGGGGGTAATGGACACAGGAATTGTGCCAAGATGCGTACAGGCACGAAGGGCCGCAGATTGGGCAGCTGAAGCAGTTTATATCAGCAACGAACTCGACCGCATCTTTCTCAGGGAGTCCACTTCGCGAAACTCGTCTTCAATGTGTTCCACAAAGAATAAAGGTTTGGTAACGGCCTTGCCGCAGTGGCTACACCGGTTCCCGTGAGATCACCGAAGTTAAGCGCTGTCGGGCGTGGCCGGCGCTTGGATGGGTCACCATCCCGCCGCCACGTGCTGTTGCCATTTTTCGGGGTGCACTCAGCCTCGTGATGCCAATTGAGGAGCTACTCGACCGATTAGTAGCGGCTTCGGTCAAAGAATACCGTCCTAACGGTCGGGAGTGCGGTGTGCTGACCACACGCCCCTCCTTATCCGCATCCTCCTCGGAAGATGACACGGCGGCCGGACGGTCCCGGAAGGGCCACTTGTGGCCTACAGACGGAGCTTTTTTTTTTATTGGTGAAAGTATCTCCATCAGTCCTGGTGCAAACTAGATAACGGGGGAAAGGTTTTGCCCCTAGCCAACGGGCCTGACCCTCTTCCCAGGGGGTAGCCATGGAAGGGAAGGCCGAAGGGGCAAGAGAAGCAGCACTTGAGGAATCAGTTCCACGCAGAGAGACGGCCGCAGAAGAACGGCCAGAGTTCTGGACCCGTATGCGTTTCATTTGCATAGCGTCCGCCCTGATACCACCCACTCCAATCAGGGGCTCTCCTCATGGACGCCACCCAGCCACAGCAAGGGCCGTCCGGCACAGCGGCCATTGCAGGGAGTTCCGATGCTCCAGGATGACGAGCAACCACTCCAAGGCATGCATGAGGTGGTCACAGCTCAGGTTTCACAAGTGTGATCCCTGTGTGTTCAGGGGGCTCAACCAAAAGGGTACATAGCGACCCCACCACACGGGCTGGCTACCGTGCTGGCTATGCACCCTAGTATCACACAACGACGTGAAAGAAAAGGTGGAATGTACTAGGACGGCGCACGTCGGAGACACTAGGTAAGGTGCTCTTCCCCAAATGGCTCACACTACGGAGGAGAAATTTTGTAATGGAGGTCAAACCCCAGAGGGGGACCAAGGAATGCCAAAAGGAGGAGATGATTATGCAACAAAGCCGAATTGTAAAACCAACAGAACCAGGAGGACAGCGGGGGGCAACATAAGCAAGGACACCAAGAGAGGGAGAGGAGCAGGGAGGGGAAAGGAGCAGGGAGGGGAAAGGAGCAGGGAGGGGAAAGGAGCAGGGAGGGGAAAGGAGCAGGGAGGGGAAAGGAGCAGGGAGGGAAAAGGAGCAGGGAGGGAAAAGGAGCAGGGAGGGAAAAGGAGCAGGGAGGGAAAAGGAGCAGGGAGGGAAAAGGAGCAGGGAGGGAAAAGGAGCAGGGAGGGAAAAGGAGCAGGGAGGGGAAAGGAGCAGGGAGGGGAAAGGAGCAGGGAGGGAAAAGGAGCAGGGAGGGAAAAGGAGCAGGGAGGGGAAAGGAGCAGGGAGGGGAAAGGAGCAGGGAGGGGAAAGGAGCAGGGAGGGGAAAGGAGCAGGGAGGGGAAAGGAGCAGGGAGGGGAAAGGAGCAGGGAGGGGAAAGGAGCAGGGAGGGGAAAGGAGCAGGGAGGGGAAAGGAGCAGGGAGGGGAAAGGAGCAGGGAGGGGAAAGGAGCAGGGAGGGGAAAGGAGCAGGGAGGGGAAAGGAGCAGGGAGGGGAAAGGAGCAGGGAGGGGAAAGGAGCAGGGAGGGGAAAGGAGCAGGGAGGGGAAAGGAGCAGGGAGGGGAAAGGAGCAGGGAGGGGAAAGGAGCAGGGAGGGGAAAGGAGCAGGGAGGGGAAAGGAGCAGGGAGGGGAAAGGAGCAGGGAGGGGAAAGGAGCAGGGAGGGGAAAGGAGCAGGGAGGGGAAAGGAGCAGGGAGGGGAAAGGAGCAGGGAGGGGAAAGGAGCAGGGAGGGGAAAGGAGCAGGGAGGGGAAAGGAGCAGGGAGGGGAAAGGAGCAGGGAGGGGAAAGGAGCAGGGAGGGGAAAGGAGCAGGGAGGGGAAAGGAGCAGGGAGGGGAAAGGAGCAGGGAGGGGAAAGGAGCAGGGAGGGGAAAGGAGCAGGGAGGGGAAAGGAGCAGGGAGGGGAAAGGAGCAGGGAGGGGAAAGGAGCAGGGAGGGGAAAGGAGCAGGGAGGGGAAAGGAGCAGGGAGGGGAAAGGAGCAGGGAGGGGAAAGGAGCAGGGAGGGGAAAGGAGCAGGGAGGGGAAAGGAGCAGGGAGGGGAAAGGAGCAGGGAGGGGAAAGGAGCAGGGAGGGGAAAGGAGCAGGGAGGGGAAAGGAGCAGGGAGGGGAAAGGAGCAGGGAGGGGAAAGGAGCAGGGAGGGGAAAGGAGCAGGGAGGGGAAAGGAGCAGGGAGGGGAAAGGAGCAGGGAGGGGAAAGGAGCAGGGAGGGGAAAGGAGCAGGGAGGGGAAAGGAGGGGAAGGGGAAGGAAATGCAGTCCTGGAGAGAAATAAGGCTGCAATGGCTCGAGGCCCCGTTCTCGCCACGCACGTATCCACAAAGGAGTTGTTGACCCCCTTGGGGGGTGGGGGGTTGTCAAGGGAAGGCAGGATTCGGTTACGATTGTGGACACACAATTACACACAATTTATTTCAAACTAGTAATTCCAGACTCAACAATAAATAAAATACTACACGTCATTAATGAAGGAATAAACAACTGTGCAAATAATAGTGTTTTCAGTGAGCTGCAATTTAGCAAATCACCATTAAATACAAACAGAACAGATAATGTTTTAAAAACAAGACACTGTGGTCTGGGCAGAAGGCCTTACACGCCAGGAATGGCAATAAATTAAGAACTGTTTATAACTCGCTGCAACTAATAAATCGCAGGTATTGAACTATTAAAGGCAAGTCCTCACACAAACAGCAGAAGACATCAGACTCCAGGAATGGCAGTAAATAAGATTTTAAGGCTTACTGCGTAAATACAAATACCAAATTAGAATTTTAAGGCAAGTGACCACGATCACGGCTGAAGGCGTTACATGCCAGGAACGACAATAATATAAAAAATTTAGAAACCTGCTGTCAAACAGCAAATACAATAGCAAAGGCTAATTAAAAAAGAAGCAACTGATCACCAAACGGGTGAAATAAGATGATGGTAAACTTTGTAACACAAGGGGCCACAGGCGGTGCTCCAGGAATCGACCTCTGAGAAGGTCCTGCAACAAGCTTTTTCGCGAGCGATGAGATGGGCAGTCAAGAATTGCATTCACTTCACAAGATGGTAACTCAGACAAGTGGCGGTCTAACAAATGACTAATAATAATCTTGCTGAAGCTACCTGACGTCCGATAAACCAAATGCAACTATAGAACAATACGCCAAAGCTGGAACCGGCAGCCTGCACTACTTCCCCAGAATATCGTGTTTAGAGCGCCCGGAACGAGAAAGGAACCACCACCACCACCACCACCACCACCACCACCACCACCACCACCACCACCACCACCACCAAGGTGGAAAGCACTGCACTCGCTGGTCTTCACCTCGGCGACACTACGAGCAGCAACACGAACCCAAGTCACTGAAGAATCGAGAGATATCACAATGGTTGAGTTTCTCTACTTTGATTGAAAGGCAATCCTCTCAACGCTTGCTGGATCCGGTTTACGACGAGGTCGTGCACCCTCTTGACCTCAGCCCTTCCATCCGGCAGTCAATACGTGCCGCCAGTGGTCCCGGAGTGTTCTGGTACTGCGCGGATCTGGCTGCTCCTGAGTCCCTAACCGAACTAACTCACACGGCCCGGAAAAACGACGTCGCCCCAAAGATACTGCAACAGTTACTACATATCGACAACCGCCGCTGCTGCCACCAGCGGACAGGCAACGCTGTCGAAACAGAGTGGCGCCAGTCAACACGAGAAGACAAACAACCGCAACCATGGCAACTAAATGTTACCGTCTGGCCTCCAACAGAGGGCGGAAACCTACGAACAGCACCAGGGCGAGCCGCAGCACGGCTCAGGGACTGTTTTCCAGAATAGTTATTTTGACTTTGATAGTTTTATGCATGCTACGCATCGCTAAGCTCACTAAGGCACGTGGTTACTGGTTTTCTATCGTTGCTGGAACGATAGTAAACCGTTGTTGTTGGGAGGACTGAGTGTCAAAACTTCATGCGGGCAGCATCACAGATGAAACAAGCTAAGAAATGTGTTTGTAAGGAGCACGCAAACGATTGGCGGATCGACGGCCTGCAGCAGGTCGCAAGCTTCGATCCTGCTACACACCAGCGATCTACCAAGCAATTGCATTCATCGTTTCGAAAGCCTTTATGTCGGGGTGTTCTGCTATGGAAAGCCGGAAGAGTTGACCCCCTATGCCGACTAAGAGTCAAAAACTAAAGTAGGTATGCTCTAAACAATGTAACAGTGCTGTACACGTTGTATTATTGCATTCTGTTTAGGAATTAGAAACTTTCATATTGCTTTGTTTCATGAACACAGTTGGAATCCAGTTTTATTGTGATTATAACTATTATTTCAAATGACTTGTTTGTACAGCAGGGATTTCAAAAAATCTGGTCACCCAGAAGTTTAAGAGTATCATAGATTTTCGATAGGTACTACTATCGTTTATTACAGCTGCAACTCTGCATTCACTCGCCAGATTGGTTCACGCTCTCTTGGTTGCTACAAGTTCCGAGTATGAGGGGCAGTCAAATGAAAACCTAACACCTGCCACAAAGAGACCACTGAATGGTTCCATTCTAAATTAATCGCCACATGTTTTAAAACATTTATCACGCTAAGAGACCAGGCGATCAGTTCCTGTTAGCTAGAATGCGGTCGGCCGCTGAGGGATCAAAAACAGCTTCTCGTCCAAGTGAAACGCATGTCCACCCATATCTTCCTTCACGTCGTCACAGGTGTGAGAATCACGCGGTGAAAGATCCGGGCTCTAAGGAGGATGACGCAACATTTCCCAACCAAATCGCCGAAACGTAGCCTTCGTTCGATTGGCTGTGCTTTGGCGGGCGTTGTCGTGCACGTTGCCCTCTGCTCGTCTAGTTCCTCCAACTACCATCAGCACATACCATGAGCACGTTTCGCAGAAACTGCGACGCGTCGTAAAGCCAAACCGCCCAGGAATGCGTTCGGACGGAATCATCCTGTTCCACGATAAGGCCCGTTCTCACTCTGCGAATCGGACGAAGGCTGCGCTTCAGCAGTCCGGTTGGGCTACTCTGCAGCATCCTCCATACAGCCAGGATCTTCATCCTGAGATTTTAATATATTTGGCGGCCTGAGGAAGACATGCGTGGACGGCCGTTTCAGTTGGACGAGGAAGTGAAAGAGTAGGTTCGATTGTGGGTCCTTCAGCAGCCAACCGTCTTCTATTAACAGGAGCTGAATGTCTCTTCTCCCATCGGGATCAGTGTCTTAATGACGGTGGTGAACACTTTTGAATGGAACCATTTTATGACCCATTGTGGCAGCCGTTCGGTTTTTATTTGACTGCTCCTCATAAAATCTTCCTTCCACGTGGGGCCAGAGAAACTAATTTACAAAACCACGCGTAACTCTACATACCAGTCGCAACCAAGTAGCCACGATTGATTCGTCGCATGTGTTTCAGCACTGATTGCTTGGAAAATAGGAGCTATGAGCGATAGATCGCTGCGATCCGTTTAGTTTGAGATCCACGGACAGGTCAAGCGACCTGGCGACGGATATCCACAATCCGTCGCTGATGTGTTGTGCCCTTGAGAAATGCGACCTGGGCAGAGCCGGAGCGCTTCCAGCCTAAGAGAGGCTGTCCTGGCAGCCAGGTTCATGCAGACCACAACAGAAGAGCAGAGCCGTAGACTGACATTTCCTGCGTTCCGCGGGAGCGGTAATTGCCCGTCGCTGGCGTAAGCACGAGTCTCTTCCATCAACCCTCGGCGCCTGCTAGCGCCGCAGCACGCACAACTGTCATACAACTAACACGCACACTCAACATAATTCTCCGTTCCCAACTTAAATGTCACTTGACTACGAACGAGCTGGGTTGCGCCCACTAGGAATATACGTATTGAAGCATCGAATTGTCAGCTCCCACGGTGTTCGCACTTCCGCTGCGTGAAGCCTTATGCTTACCGGTTCTTAAGTATGGAACTTTTCCCCAGGTAATGATTTTGCTTATATTAAGAAAAAATGGAAATAGGTAAAACATTATACCGACCATAATTAAGAGCAGAATTCTCACATGGTTAGAGATACTACAGAGGTCTGTACCGGAAGAGAATTTTAACATTTTTGTGTCGATTTTAGTGGATGGTGACTGAGCTCCGTTGTTCTAATTAAGTATTACTAAGATTGAAATTATATTCTCATTGAAATTCTTTTTCCTTCATTAGCAAATATTTTTCCTGGTAACGAATCATTGCAAAAGTTCACATTTTACTTAATCTTCTATGTGTAAGCATCGGGAAACTGCCATATTATGCTATCCTTCAGCTGAGGAAGGATTCGAATACATCCCTGATAGCCACCATCTTTCAGATATTCCCGCAACGGGAAGTCATATGGATTTACATCGGGGGATCTGGAGGGCCACACATCTTTAAACTGTCCAGAGATGATGCTATCGTTATTGAAGGTTACTCGAAGCGAATCTTCCACCTGGAAAGCAACATGTCATGCCGCCCCATCTTGCACGAAAGTAGTTATCTGGTCACAGTTTCGGTCTTGCAAAGCTGGAATCACGTGTTGTACGAGGAGGTCCTTGTAAAGTGCAGATGCCACTGTACGCCTAACACGTATGTGAGGTATTACTTCCTGAAAGAAAAACGGAAGGAGCTTGTGAAGTCACACCACACAGTCATATAATCTGAGCGCAGTACTTGCACAGCATGTGGTGGAGTGGAATCACCTATGCTATAGATCTGTACATTTACGGCAACGTGTTAGGAAAATGTGCCTCGTCCGTTCAAAAAATATTCCCCAGTCACACGTCACATTTCCATGAGTGCCAAAAAACGAAGGCAAAGTCACGGTATTGTAGCCTATCTTGGGGATTCATTTGGTGCATATCCCGAATATCGTTTGGATACCAGGGTAAAATGGGCCGCAAAACCCTTTGAACTATTGACCAGGGGAGAAACAATTCCCGTGACATATCTAGAGCACTAGCTGCAGAAAGGGATTCGTGTACTGCAAGGGTAACCAATTCCCATGGAATGGACCACCTCCACCTGCAGCACCACTTGATTCAAAGTTTCTTCAGATTTATTGATCGCATTCTTCAGGCAAATGACATGGTACGTTTTCGCAGCAGTTTCTGTCAGCGACGTTCAAGCAACGCAGCGATGCTACTGCTGCCGCTCTGATAAAAACCTTACCAGCAGTGTACGGTCTTTCTTGTCCCACTGACTATAGATCTGCAAGAGCGAAAAATGTGTTCACACTACTGTTTTCATGCTACGTGTGGCGACGCGACATGTCGCTTGCCAGGTGAAAAAACTGCTTTGAGAATCCTACAGTAACGACCCCATCTTCTCTAGGCCATTTCAAAATGTGTGTTCTTCCAGGTCGCAGAGCGAAATCCATGTGATTTATATCTTATCACCTCTCTTTACAACAGTCAATTCACAAAAGGAATCAACGTGTATCGCCAAGTGACAAACAGCACAATTACGTCAATACGTGAATATTTCACGTTCTGACTGTTTACAGCACCACATTTTTCACCTGGTGACCAAAGGAACTATTTTTCTTCAGCAAACTTCGCGAGCGCAGCACTTGAGTACGAATAATACGATGTTTGTGTCTCTTGCGATGTAAACAGCCAGCACTACAGCACTCCTAACACGGGCAGTTAAACTGTAACTACGCAGTACTAATTAATAGTGTTGGAAACGTTATACACAGACCAGAACATCCACTGATTCTGACGTTACTTTAGAATATAATTTTGCAAATATGGTCGCAGTGTCCACATATGTAACCTGTCCGATTCTGTCATGTGTATTACATCCGAGGAGCTGTTGTTCGGTGTCATTTAGACCCCTGTTCCATTCGATTGTACAACAAAAGATCCTGTTCACGCAAATTATGATTTCTTCCCTATCCCGCCGTTTGGCTGTTGTACACTAATCGATGTATTTTGCTGTGATCTGAAGATGACTTTTAGATAAGCCTGAGAGGTGGCATGAGCCCCCTCTCATATTTCTATCTTACGACTCTCCTCTCTATTTGCATGCGGTGGAGGGCTGCTATTCCTTCACACGCGGACTTCCCATGCAGCGTCTCTCGTCACCCGGGTGGTCCAGTGACAGGCGGGCTCTTCTGACTTTGAAAGGGTAGGCCGACAGGCGTGGGGGGTCGAGTGAATGCTTTCCGGACGCCGGCATTGTCAGGAGACGCGCCCGTTTGGAGCCGGAAGTGGCGGCTGGGCTGGAGGTTCCGTTGCTTCGCAGAAGCTTAGCGAAAACACTTTCTGGCGGGCTACCAGCGAGGCGTGGGAATGACTTATGTACCCAGGCAGCTGTGGCGGGAAAATTCCCGCGCTTTCTGCAAAATAGGACTGTGATTGGCGTGCTCAGGGCATAGCTCCGTGACGGAGCAAAATCAGCACAGAAATTGGCGCCAAGAATCTCCATTGGTGGAATGGTAGTGCCCCGGCAATGGAGTGGAATTTCCGCCGGTTTTCGAGTTGCTGATTGGAACGTAACCACGGCCACTGTCGTGGGGGCGGGAATGTTGTGTGTTCGGCCTGTACGGGTGCTCTAGAGAGTCGGCAGTCGCCTTTTCGGTCGAGGACGTCGAAGCAACCAGCCCTCGCCTGCAGTACGCCAGATCGTGTTCTGGCAGCCAAGAAGACAGTTTTGGTAATGTATGTCCGCAGCACCGGCAGATAGGGATTTTCCTAGGTGATAATCAGAGCTCAGCAGAGCGCGCCTGTTCGTTTTTTTCTGTGTTCTGTCTTGAGTAGCAGCAATTATTGTTAGGTTAGCTGTCTGTCTCCCTTCAGATTTGAGTGGCAAGGAATTTGGCTCCACATACCACTTCGTCTTAAACCTCACAATCTAGTTCAGGGACAACTTCACCTTTACAGTGTTTGTATGAGTATCAAATTTGAGCCAATTTGATTTATTGTAAATGTTTGTGTTTTTGTTTATTATTTTATGATTAGTCTTAATAAATCCTATTGTTATTTTGGACAGAACTTTCATTCTGTTAATCGATAGAGCAACCCTATCATTCCTCACTATGCTAATGAAACCTTTGTTTATTTAACTTATTTATCAAATTAAATTATTGCAGGTGCCAAACTCTCTTCTACTCCACTGGCAGGGTTGATTAGAGTCAGTTGGCGTATTTTTTTTATCCTTGTGCAACAGCAAAAGTCGGAGTTAGAATAGGGGGGGCTTAGAGCATGATTTACATATGTGGATTCTAGTAGAATTTAGTGATAAATACACTGCTAGCCCCGGCACCTCGCAAGCCGACAATAGCAATAAAATAAAATTGTACTTGCGATCTAGTCGGAGTGAGCTCGAGACGAATGGAGAATTTTCCAACACATATAACACACACTGAGGAAAAGATGCAGGAACCTCTTACAAACTTTTTTTTTTTTTAGGGTGAGGCGGGACAGAGGGAATTGTGGCATTTAATCAGAACTCGTGAACTATAAAATGCGTACAACCGTGTCAACAAAACTGAGCTATGTTGAAGAGCTGCCATCTGGACAAACTGATGTTGCCGTAAGATACGACTAGCATCCTAAGAAGTAAGGCGTGAATGTCAAGATTAGCATACCTTAGTGGTACATATCCTTGCACACATGTAGAAAACTATTGAAATTAAATGTTATTAGGCCAGCACCAAGAGTTTTCGAGATCGCTAAGCTTACTGGGTAAAGCCCTGATGAATTTAAGCCCTTAGGGTTGGGGACTGCAATGTAAAGAGTGACAAAACATTATCACATGACCAGTGCTTGGTACTAATAGGTATTTTTTCACTAGGAATGAAGACATTGTCCTTGGTAATCTGCTTTATTATGTCTTCCTTGCCTCGTCCGTTAAACGTTATTTTGTTTCCAACGTAGAAGAATTCCTTCCCTTCGGCTGTTCCGTGGTCACTAATTTTTCTGTGTCATTAATCTCACTTCTGTTGTGCCCTATCTGCGTCTCTGTTTCCATTCATGAAACTGTTCATCCCATTCGACACGTCCTGTAATTTTCTTTACTTTCACTGAGAGTAGCTACGTAATCAGTGATACTTTTCATTGATGTCCTTCTTCGTTTAATTTACATCCTACTGCTGAATCTTTGTGTTATTTCGGTCAGCGTGTCTTCAACGTGTACGGGGGCATGCTGAATTTTTCATGTGGACGCTTACATATTTTCAATTAAAACGGAAGTTATTATATTCTACATCTTTATCTTCATGTATACATATTTATTTCTCAACGTAGTCATTCTGGTGACCAACAGTTTCTTCCTAGCGAGGGACAAGGTTGCTGGTAGCGTCACGGTAGAATGTTGGACTGTTGAGGTAGCCACCTCGAACCGTTTAATCACTATCAAAGTGATGACCTTCAAGGTATTCGTTATGTTTTGGAAACATGTGGAAATCGGATGGGGGCAAGTCGGGACGGTATGGAGGGTGATCGATGAGAGTTAAACCAACGTGTCGCGGCGCTGGTGTGTGGTCTGGCGTTGTTATGCTGAAGGAGAGGGTGCTTTTTGTTTGAAAGAAGTCTTTGAATTCGAAACTCTGTAACAGCACGCTGCTTCTCACACACCTACGTTGTTACGTTACACATCGCTGTGTTACAGGCAACAGTCCAGAGGAGAGTGCTGCAGATATGCAGACATGAAGAATAAAAATATAGAATGTTGATAAATGTTTTATTTAAAATGCTTCCAGAGTTTTCCCATAAAAGATATTACTTTTCACCAAGTCCTGGTACATTGGGCGATAGGGGCGAAATACTACAACCCTGTCTGACACATCCTAATGTGAAGACTTCGTCCTTGACCTTGCGTATTTATGTGGTTATATATGTCTTACATCACTCGTCTTTCCCTGTAGCCTCCAACTTCTTTTCCCTTTTTTGGTTGAGAATTTCTATTATCTTGCACCATTTTATGTTGTCGAACGCTTTCTCTAGGTCGACAGGTCCAATGAAGTTATCTTAATTTTTTTTACAAGTCTTCCTTCCATTACGTAGCGCTATGTCAAAACTGCTTTTCTAGTGGCTTTATCTTACCTTAAGCCGAACCAATCGTTATGTAACAAACTTCTGCTTTTCATTTGGCAACGAATATCCAGTTTTCCTGTGATAGTATGCTTTTTAGGAGTAACATACCGATTACCCGCACTTTATTGAAGATTTGAAGACAAGAACAGAAAATTGCGTGAGGCCTTATGTAAACAGTGCAATTGTTTCCGACTTAATTATTTTTAAATTTATGGCCTTAATAGAGTGTTATATTCCATCTACGAGTGCAGTTCTATGACGCCTGCGACTGAAACAACTTCAGAATCAGACACGTATTTGTTCCCAGTAAAAACTCAGGAACAGGTGTAAGTCGTAGCTAATCCGAGTGATTCGTAAAAATAAACAGTAGGGTCCCCTCCATTGATGTTCATCTTATAGGATTAGAAAATTAATAAAAATAGGCCTTTCATTACCACATGGTTGCGGATGTTAAAATATGTTTTCTTGTATACAGACTAAAGTGGCGAGTGAAAATTTGTGCCAAGGCCGGGAACTGAATTCAGGTCTCTTGCTTACTAGGGAGGTACGCTAGCCACTACGCCACCTTAGCACAGCGGTTCGCACAATTGCACGGATTACCCTGGCATGCCGCCCTTCTCCATACAAGTTCTCACTGCCTCCACTGTCTGCTTAGAATTTCCCCTTACACACGGAAAGGATTGCCGAGGCTCTCCATGTTCTGGAGTAGCATCTCGTCATCGTATGTAAATGGGGCACTCAGTCTCAAACCCAGGTACAGGAACTTACAAAAATGAAATTAATTTCAGAGAGTAAGCAGGAGATCCGGTTTCGATTCCCAGCACATATACGTAAAATCATACCTGTGTTAGACCAGTAAAGTCTCGGAAATGTCATTTCATTTTTTAAGATATGCCTTATTCAACTCTGGTCATTCTGAGGCCTCACAGACGCACATGCGCTCCTTGTAGCTTTTAATAAGAGTAGAAAACATCAGTAGCAATTACGCAGAAGACCCACATATCAAGAAGAAAGACGTAACTAATTTATTGTCGCTTTTGATGAAGGTGAATTCATCAATTACACCAGGCGCAATAATTTTGAATCGTGCTCAATATTAGCTAACGATGTTGCATTTTTTCATTGAATAATTTTGTTAACAATTACTAATCTACATGTGTCTGACAAATCTCTGGTTTTATCGCATGCTGTCAAATTCAGTGTACAGTTAGCACTATCAGCTTTGTGGTCACATTTGGGTATTTGCCATACGTAATTATTACACTAGCATTAGAATTAGTAGCCAAATCACCATGGAATTTTATGGAACATACATTTTAACATCTTTCATCCGAGACATCTTGCATTCCTATAGCCATCGAAATTGCTCACTAACTGAGGTTTTCATAGGCTGTGAAAATATTTTGATCTTTATGTATTGCATTGCCTTCTCAGTTTTCCCACTTACTGCTGTACAGTTAAACTCTGTTTTCCTAACTTACTTCCGTACTAGTTGAGTCTGCTACATGAAATTTCTCATTCCATATCTTAAAGCTACAGCAGCGTCTTGATCACTGTTTCCTTCTTTTGATCATTTTCGCCCTCAGGGCGATATGACTGATCGTCTGGTACCACGTAACAACGCTTCCATCTTCTTAAATTGGCCCAATCGGCCCAGCTAAAACAATCCTCTTGCTATCAGGACAGATTATTACTAATTTCTTTCTTTCCTAATCGTTTTTAAGCTATAATAGCAGCCATGTTTATAGGATAGATTACAGAAAATCACGTCCGCCTACAGTGCAAATGATTAGCCTTTATTTCCCAAAAGTTTCTATAATCACTAGGTACTAGCATTTTAATCACTGTAGGGTGTACTTCACAACATGCACAGACAGACGGTACATGTTTTATTGAACAGTACTTGCAAACGAAAATGTCGAACACAAAAAACACTAACAAGCATTGCATTTTGTTAATTACATTTTAATTTACGAGTATTGTTAATTATACAATTGTTCAGAGCTCCTGTACGCATTTCTAAAACAGATGAGCATGCAGATGTGTACAGCAACCAAAACTTTAAACAAGAAGCCACACAACTTTAAATTCTAATGAAAAACAAATGAACAGAAGTATGCGCTGTTTATGCCAGTAATGTGCCGATACAAGTTTGTGGACTAAAAAGATAAGCTATTTCCATATCGGCGAAAGTGAATTCCCATTAATTATTCTTTTTTTTGTATGGTATTCAAGTGAAAGTTAGTCGAAAGTAGTCAGGTACTATCAATCAGTGAAGAAGACTCACGAATATAGAACAGGTTTATTTTATGAATATAACAGCTGTTTTGATGGTAATGCCGCATTCAAATAAAAAACCATTTGTAAACTTAAGTCCACCTCAGTAGCGAGCAAGATGCCCTTCCTACTCCAAGTTTGTAAAAAAAAAAAAAGGCTCATTTTACATTACGTAAGTCCACTGTCCACTACGAAGGTCTTCCGATAACCAGGGGTAATAATGTCTAAGTATTTAATGGCTACTTGTTATGTTCGCTACAGGGAAATGGAAATTCTTATACCGCTACACTATGTGTGACTTAATTCAATTACTTAATACAGAACAATGAACTGTGACTAGGTACGAATGAAATTTAACAATAAATATTTATTTGTAAGGCACCAATTTACTACTAAATATAGTTGTTTGATCGTATTTTTATTAGATCTTCCGTCCAACGATTCGTTGGTGCTTGCAGCGAACACCCGAAAGAAGACTTAGTTAATGACAGTATACAAGCTCAGTAGTAGGCTTTATATATTTAATTTTGTGCTAGTAGCCTACCAGTCCCTTTCACAGTTTTTTTCCCGTCTTAAGTGAAGGAAGAAAATCACGTCCCACAAATCTGGAACCTAATTAAAGAGTGCCTTAAAAGAATTCTCTGCGGCGTCTTTAAATAAGAAATAAGGCGCAGCACACAGCAGTAATTAACGTCCGAGGGCGATGCATGCTCGATGAGTTTTAATTTTGTTACCCCGCTTCCTGTGACTTTCACAAGATGGCCCATCAATTTGGAGCAAGGAAATCTCATTACTACGCCAGGCTGGTCTAAGAGGGTTACCGTAACTGGGAACTGCTCCGGCGGCCCTTCGATCGCTACGCTATGCCATGCTGGGAGAGCTACCGCAAGTATCAGCGACCGGCAGACGTTTCTGGATTCGACTGCACGAAAGCGAAATACGCAGAAGCAAATGGAAACGGAAACGAAAAGCTGTATCAGAGCCACAAAATTCACATGCTGTCGGGTAATGGCATTTCTCTACCCTTGTCTGAGCGCCACGGGCATGGCCAACCGAAAATTTTTAACGAAAAGGCGTTATGCCTTACGGGAGCTCAGTGGCCACATTGTCAACGAATACCTCCATCTCATTTTTCAGAATCAGATCACACAAATGATGTAACTGAAGTAGTACTATCCCATAACTACTTTTCTTTTAATGATAAAATCTACCAACAGAAAGAAGTCTTAGCTATTGGTAACATGTCAAGCCTCATGGCTGACATTCATAAACCACACAAAACATTGAATATTACAGGAGGTATGTGGATGACGCTCTGCTCCTATTTGAAATCACAAAAGGCGAACTTTATGAGCTGCTTAGATTGTTCAGTTCACTCCACGATAGAATGAGGTTCATAACTGAAAATGGAACAAATCAATCCTTAAATTTATCAGGCCTCACAATTGTTAATGAACGACAAGAACATAATTTTTACATCTACAGGAAACCAATTCACACTGATGTCACTATACACGAATCATTACAACACCCCAACACACAAATATGCTGCATTTGGATCCACGGCAAACAGGGCACATACATTACCTTTGAAACCGAAGGCGTTAACAAAAATTAATATGATCAAAGCAACTGCAGCAAATAATGGGTATTCAGAAAAACCGATTCACAAACTATCCAACAAAAAGGCCAATATCAAAAACAGAAGCACTAAAACAATAGCAATTGACAAATTTATTCACAAGCATTCCGTATTTGGGCACAGCATTACCAAAAGCTTGTAAATTATTGAGAAACACCAATATTGAAGTATAATTCTCCGTAAACAACAACGTTCGACAATACTTACCTCACAGAGTAAACCCTAACACCACAAAAAATAGAACACTGTGGAATATGCAAATTACAATGTAACAGCTGCCCTGCATTTTACAAAGGCAAAACAATAAGAACTTTCCACACACAACACAGATTGCACGTTATTGTTTTTAGACTTAACCACTTTGTCAAATCCACAATAGACAACCATACACCTTAACAGACACTGAATGACGTCCGCAACAGCCTAACTACACAAAGAAACCCATGATCAGTAACGATCTAGTGGAACAATTAGAAATAATGTTACACAAAATAAAGCCTTCTGAAAGTATGTTGAATGAACAGAGTTCAACAGCCTGCAACCATTTAGTAACACGATCCACATTTGACATATTCACGAACATTTGTTTTGTAAATGATATGCTGTGTAACTAGTAATAAAATGGCTTTTTATCTCCTTTGAAATAATAACACTTTCATATTTGAAGAAGTACAGCATCTTTACATTTGAAATTATTTGACTTGTTTTGACTTTCGTATACAGAATGTGCTGTAGAACGGTAAGTTACTCATACTGTGCTTCAAAAAACATTTAGCCACCAATGGCAACAGTTTTAGTTTTGTAAACTTGCCTTTACAATTAGCCCGCTTTATAATATACCATTATGATCTTACCAGAACCAGAATTAATCTAAATCTGGAAAAATGATCTATGTTGACCGCCAGTGCACCTGTAGATGAGATCACAGGGTTTGAAATCCATCGTGCATTGAAGTAAAATCACGACTGACAGATTATTTTTTTATTTCACGAAATTAACACAGTCACGGAAGAAACGCCGCCAGAAATTTGGAGAACTAAGGTACAAGATCCAGTTTTGGTTCCTTAAGAACTCAGAATATTAGAATACGTTACATAGTAATTCATTCATCGTCGTACTTCGACGAGTTACTATTGGAATCATTTGATGACTTTCTAAGAATAAATAATAGGAGGGTTTTTCTTGGTTGCAAATTACCTGTAGATAGCAGAAACAAGAGTCACCTATGAACTCCAATGCTGGTCACAGATAACATCTTTTAGTTCTTTTGTCCGCTCTCAGAAAGAAAACTTTCTTATGTAAGTACAATAAGTTTTGTCAAAGGCTGTAATGTATCTGTAACCACTGTAAGAAATATCAGTTTTGCGCAAATAAACATTGTTTCCGGGGGAGGGTGGAAGAAATTCTGAAATTATGCGATAACATTGACGTTTAAGAGGCTAACTGTGACTGTTTTCGAACTGTTGTTGTAGAGCGGGATTTGTTGACAAACAACACAGCCACGCAACTACATAGAACTGTATACAACTGCGATTAAACATTGGCTTCCTGATTTATAATGTAGTATAAGCACATTTACGATTTTGGTGAAATTAAATGCAAAATAAGAAGGAAAGTCATACAAACCTCTTAAAACCATGGTACTACATTTATTGATCCTACAAAATCATCGTAGCAAACGGCTTATCGGCAGTTCCCGATATTAACCACTGTGACATCTCTAAGTTATGGAAGTTACATTTTTCAGAAAGCCCCTGTTGCAGGCTCTGTATCTACGATATACATCAACATTACTTGCGTCACGCGGATGAGACCCAGACTGATGAGAACAAAGCTCTACCTATCTAGGAAGCCCGTATCACCCCCAAATCAATCCTGAACCCACCGAGCGTCACCCGCACGTAAGCTAACGCCGTTATCCGCAATCCCAGTGAGGCCAACCGATGGACCTTAACAGATCCACCGTACCACATTCAATTTCGCCTGCTCTTGCTGCTCAAGTTCTCATTCATTCTGCAGGTTATATCACATTTTTGAATAAAAACCTCCAGATATATTCACAAAATATTCACCGTGATCACGGACTCTTACTGGTAACTCATTTTCCTTTATTAATCTGTCATAGCTGCCACGTTATTTGCTGCATATTACGGCTTCTGCTCTTACTCTGTGTGGGACTTTAATTCCAAAGTCTGTCAGTCTTCTGTGATATTTATGTGCGCTCACATGGTTACAGAATACACTTCGGCACTGTTGAATACAATTTGGATCCCGCCTAGACTGCATTTATTTTATAACGGGTCAACAGAAACATCCGATCTCACGCGTCGGCTTTGACCCGTGACGTAAGGGTGTTGTGGTGTGTGACGTCATTACGGCGCGGAGTTTGGTTTGTGAGTGTGGCGTGTTTGTAGATGTTGCCTCGTTGACGTTACCTTAGTAGGAGTTTTAGGGCCTGTAATATATAGTTTACCTTTTTACTGTACTTTTTGTTTTAACGTCGTCTATGAGGCTTTTATCAGTTTGCCATTAGATTGTTCAATCTTTATGGTCTATATGTTTTGTCGCTACTCGTTATGTCTAATGAATCAATATTGTTTTTTTCTTTTTTTTATCTTTTGATTGACCTACACATTGATCTGTAGCGTAGCCCTGAATACAAGGTTAGGTTGGGAGTTTTTTTTGGGGGGGGGGGGGGGGGCGCAGCCCCCCCCCCCAGTCCTGGCCTTGAGTACCACTTGTTTATTATTATCTTTGTTTGCTATCAATGTTAGCAGATTGTTCTTGTGAAACCTTTGTGTGTGTTGTTTTTCTATGTGTTTTCGTCTTTGTGATACGTATGCAACGTTTCTATATCCGCCATATTGGAATTGTCGTTTCCGCTATATTTGTGACGTCATGGGTCAAAGCCGACGGGTTAGATCGGACGCTTCCGTATTTCCTTTATAACTTTTGACTGATTTCCGTCCCATTCGTTCACCACGTGCAATTTTTTCTGCCTCCATCAGTGTAGCGAAATGTTCCGGGAATGTCCGGTTGAGACTTTGACTCTCTACACAAGCTGTAATTCCCCTCACTGACGCCCCCCCCCCCCCCCCCCCGGAGTTTATTTAAGAAATGATAGTTATCTGGATATGCGTGATGAGTAGTACATCTTCTGTTACGATTTTAGTCATTACGACATTGATGTTTATACAATTTTCTACGATCGTCTTTTTTTAATAACGAAATTTTATATTCGATTCACGTTTCTTTTTGTCATCAGTTAGTCCAAAAGAGATTTCAGCATCGCTATTGCACTACAGTTTTGATGTGAAACAAATTGTACGAGGCTGGTCACAATTCGTGATCACGCTAAAGTGGTGGTGAACAGTTATTCCTTCTTCCAAAAGAAGCACCACATGTCTAGGCGTTCCTGGTTAAAACATTGGTCCTGGTTGGTGGACGTATAGATGTTATAGCAGCACACATAATATTTCGATTTCCTGATGGAAATGCCACTGTACGGTTCTATTAACCTATCCTTCGAGCAAAATTGACGCGAAACGTTAGCAAACGAAATTGTATTTCCAATTCAAAAAGACAATTTTATTTAAAAAATAGAAACTCGAAATAAACGCTGAGGAAGAATGACATCACTACACATTATTCAGTTAAAATGTTGTAGAACCCAAAGTTAAAACTAATACAACGTTTTTCAGTTCTCATTGTACGACTATAATAATTTAGATTTCTCTTACAACAAATTTATTCCCGTTCGAGTTGAAATTTCTTCGGCACTGGTGTCGACTGAACAATCGTCTTAAAGAAGACAAAAAGACGTTAACTGTGCATATCGAAATTGACGGGTCACATAGGCAATGTTAATACGCTATAGATCTGAAAATAATGACCAAAACCAAACAAGACACAGTAGTCTACAAAACAGTTGTCTAAACGACAGTAACTTTACTTTAAAAATTGCTATAGTCTGCAACAGTCTTAAGGCCGAGATCTGGGACATTTCAGGACTGATAAGGTTTCTCGGTTTCGTTTCCTAATAAGAGCCATCGGTTTTTGAATCGGATGTTATTCTTATAATACATCACTCAGTTTGTAATAAATGGCTAAAAAGAAAACTGGCTAAACACATTAAATCAGAGTACTGATGTCATGCACATAGGGTGTGTGAAAGGGCATGACATCATGAACTTTGTACATTTGTAGCGACTACCCTGAAGTTATTTTGCACTGGTAAAGCGGAAGTAATAGAACACATTCAAAATGACTGAAATATGTAGAACTGCAGCAAAAGATCTAAAAATCAACCAATGTACCCATAGTAAAAGTGATCCCCTGAGAGTTTTAATGATCTCAGTTGCAGATTTTTCTTTACAGTAAGACTAGTTTCGATAAAATGTGATCATGATCACCGTCATGTCACGCACAAACTACGCATTAAGTACAGCACAGCACGCTATCTAACATTGTTTTGTACAAAATGCTCACCTGAGTTGAAAAAATAAACGACACATTAATTTTCAAATATCAACATAGCTGCTGAACTCTCTCGTAACGGATACGTCGATTGTCATGGAGATGTTCGTGGGGTTATAATTCTTTTCTTGTTTTGCACACATGAGTCGCACAGAGCGGAGCCCGAGTCAAATGAACAACTGTAACACGAAAGCTGCTTTCCAGTCTCCTGCTACAGTGACGTCATTACTTAAGCTGGATATCTGATGAATTTTGGCTCTTACATATTTATTCGGTAATAGCTACATTTTGGCATTCCCCTTATCCTCTTTGCATTTCTTTTTAGTCACCTCACGTACCAAAATGTTCGTTGTAGATTTGTGTATTGCAGTTTCCCTGAATTTATATAGCAGTTTCAGTTAATAGCGGTAAGTGCATTCATTGAAGGGTACGACACAGATAGCTCTGTTAGCATATTTATTTTGTATTCACATTCAGTGACTTCGCTGTGAAACTACGCTGTTACCTCTCCAACTAAAGTCAACGTCCGACTACGCTACAGGTTTGTTGTCGGTTGATGCAGTCACGTTCAAACGAATTTATTCGGATGTAAAGAAACTGACTTGTTTTAAGGCAGTTTGCATTCTGGTCTCTAGTCGATGTTGTTTTAGGATAATATACATATTTACAGGACTGGATACACAATCCTGCGAACATACACAAAGTATACGATGTTCTTGGGACACAGCAGTACCACGGTGCGCTGTGCGGCTGCTATGTTTTTTGCACAGGCAGTAAACAGCTGGAAACCTATCGCGCAGTTCTCGCCTTACCGTGTCGCTGGACGTGAACCGCCTCCAGTTGCGACGCCAGGAAACCAGCGAGGAAGCTCCAAGCACGGCGCTCACCGAGCGACGTAGCCCTCCGAGCGTCCTTTGCGATTGTCGGGGCATCAGCGCGATGGACACTACGGCACACGCGATACGCGACACAACACAGCACCGGTGCAAAACAACGCGCGACTGACGCGAGGGCGATGGCCGCTGTCTTGTTCGCTGGCTTATCGACCCTTCCTATCGATAAAAATAGTCGATAGCATTAGGATTATGCCACAGTCTAACATACACACTCGCGACACTCAATATCCACGTTTACATGCGCCATATATTCCAAATTACGAAAACCAAATTTCGGAAACCGTGTTTCGCTGTTATGTTTACATGTTAATGTCTGAAGCGGATCTGCTAGCACAGTTAAATATGGCCATTTTCTGATTCAGCAAACACAATTGTGATTTCGCTATACATAAATATTACAGGTAGATAGCTTTATGCTCAGTCTAATATTTCTGCTTCTCCTACACTATACAATAAGTCCATATTAATCGAATATTCTGAAACCAAGACGTAGCTTGACAACCCAAGCACGTTTCAACACCAGTTGCGTTAAAATTAGAGGGAAAATCGATCGCGGAATTGGAAATTCTGCAACTGGAACCGTATTTCCGGAACAGATTTTGAAGTGTTTACTTGAGCGCCCAGAAGCCGTCTTGGGAAATCAGTTTACGGATTCCGGTTTTGGGAGCCCCATGTAAAGGGCGTGACTGTTGTAAAAGCTGGTCTGACACTAGCACCCCAAGCTGTGAGAAAGCAACCCTAAAATTAAAGTTTGTTTTTAATTATTTTTCTAGTTAATTAGCGAAGTAGTTATTACATTTTAGCGTTCCGAGCATTAGTAAATTATCAAAAGACATGAATGATCGTGAAATAATGTAAAACAGCCGAATCTCCCTAATTCAGACATAAGCTAGACCTTAATGATGAAGAAATACTTCCGAATATGCACATAATTGCAGCTTCCTCCACTGAAAACAGGAGGATATAAACACATATTTCATACATGAGAAGAACATATTTCTTTTTTTATCTGCTCTTATTATGATAGGGAGCCAAATGTTTCACACAGTCTCACACTTCACTCGACTTTCTAATAGATAAATATTTTTGTAAACGTAATTGCTTTTGCCTCAAATGTAAATGTGTTGAAGATTATTGCACTCTGTGCCTCGAATGCAGCAACATTTGTGGAATTGGTTTCTTCTGTGTTGGGAAACAATTTTGTTCTTTTATTTTCACGTCTGTGTGGTTTTTCCTTCAGTTACAGTTGTGGTAGATCATCTACTGAAAACGTAGATTTGCGTTCTGTATACGTTTCCTATTTTTGACATTCACTGATTTCAGTGGAATTGTAACAACAGCTTTCTGCGAAAGATCTGGTCTTTTGCTCTGTACTAGCAATTTTTTATTCTTAAAAACCACTACATCCTCCAGTAAATATCTGTGGGTTACAGGTAAATCGTAAATAAACTGTTCTAATTGTAGCGGTTCACGTCTCCTAGGGTCGTTACGAAACCTCTTCCTGCTGTTGGTGCAATTTATCGCACTACAGACGGTCCCGTTCCTAAAAACCACTCTATAGACCAATATAAACAATTACCATTTGATTTCACTTCCACGAGATCTCGCCGAACTCAACAGTGTAATTTCCTGGAAGCTTGGCGCGCTGCAATCGCTATGGGTAAAAACAAGACGGAGTGTCGCGACTGTTATGTTAGACTGTGACTATACGCAGTGCCCTCTATCTAAAATCGATGTCTAACTCGAGCTGTCTGGTCCAGTGATCTCTGCACTGTCTGGATGTAGAATTCTGGCCTCTGACAATGGGACCGCACCTACACGCCATAGTCGGTTTCGTCCAGGTTGATGGTGTATGCAGGGTTCGCCCAGGAATGAAAGTACGATATTGTAATCTCTGTGTTTATTAGAAGTACGATGCAATATTCCTTCGGGACAGGCACTACGGCAACTACAGCCGTTGCGAAATACAGGACATATATTCGCAGGTGCGAATACGGGCAAGCTCCAACTGTAGAATGGAATGACGATACTGAAAATTTCTGCCGGATCGGGACTCAAGCCTGGATTTCTTCCTTGTCGCGAGTGGTCGCCGTAACCATTTCGGCATCCTTGCAGGCTTCACGGCCATCTTCCTTCGGACATGCATGCTTGCCCGACTGTGATTACACGTCAGTGACACATGGACGCCGACATATGGAGGTTTGAGTCTGGCTGTGAAGACCGCACGGATAGCCGGTTGGTTACGGCGACTGCTCGCGACAAGCGCGAAATACGGGTTCGAGTCCCTACCCGGCAAACATTTTCAATGTCGCCATTCTGTTCTACAGTCGGAAGCAGCCCATACTCACACTTGAGAATATATTTCCTGTAGAAATAAAAGTGTCAGAAGTGGGAGCTACATGTGGCCAACGGTTTATGTATGTACAGAGTGACAGTTATTGAATTAAAGGGAAAGAAAAACGTAAATCAGTTACAAACTAAGGCTTGCACACAGTTTATTCAACATGTAAACGTTACCACAGATATTCGGATTTAGGTTATGCCATGTTCGATACGTCTGACATCCTTGGCGATTATGTGGCGCAGACGAATAGCGAAATTCTGCATGACCCTCTGAAGCGTCGGAATATGGGTGTTTTCAGGAGGAGTTATTGCTGTACACCTCGTCTTTCAAATACCCTCACAAAAAGAAATCGCATGTGTTGAGATCCAGAGAATATGGCGGCCAACAGAGGCCCATGGCAGTGGCCTCGTGGTACCCCAGAGACGGAATACGGTCCCCAAAGTGACCCTCCAGCACATCAAACACTCTCCTGCTTCGATGGGATCGAGCTCCGTCTTGCCTGAACCACATCTTGTCGAAATCTGGGTGACTTTGCATAATGGGAATGAAATCGAATCCTTCACGTACCATTCGGTAGTCACCGTGCCATCAAGCAATGCCGCACCGATTATTCTGGGACTCGACGTTGCACATCATACATGCACCCCTTGAGGGCGAAGAGACTTCTCGATCGCGAAATATTGTTTCTCAGTCCCCCAAATGTGCCAGTTTTGCTTACTGACGAATCCATCCAAATGAAAGTGGCCTTCGCCGCTAAATCAAACCAAGCACGCACGTACTAATTCCCCTCTCATGCCCCAGACAAACCGTGTAGTTTGAACCTCCTAACACAAACCGTTCAGAAGTTAAGATGATTTTATTTCATATAGTTCACTAATTATCACCCTGTATATATTTCATTTAGTTCAGTAATTGCCACCCTGTATATATTGGCGTGGCTCGCGCGAGGCATGAGTCATTTACGTTAGTGTTGTTGCAAGGCAGCGGCTGGCGCAGCGGAAAGAGAACAGAACAGTAATTCGAAGATCGTGGGATCGAATTATTTATACTGCAAAGAAACCAAAATGAGGCTCAGTATTTTGTAATTCGTAAACGGCATTAAAATGGAGGGCAAAGGAAAATTTAGGATGGCAAATAAATTTTCGTCAGGGGATTGTAAGGCGTACACGAGAACTTCGTATCTTTAATTATATACTTTTATTATTTTACAGGTGATCGCTTCCACGTGCTGGGGTGATATTCATCGTAAAAACAGGAGAAGCAGTAATTGTCTAGGCATCTTGCGCTCAGCATTTTACAACTAGGTACTTGGTTACTTGAAAATATCAGTAGGAAAATAAACTTGGTTCACATTCATTTGCTAGCAAAATAAGCGCAAAGGATGCTCGTAGGTAGCACACAGCGCTTTTTACACATCCACCGCGGCGCTCGAGGGTCACAGCACTAAGTTAAGACACGTGAAGATGGGCGTTTAAGAGCCGGAAACCGGTCATGTGATAATAAAAAGAACTTTACAACTGTAGCGGTATTTTCAACCTCTGGTACAATGCTCAGTTGGGGATGTTCCTCCAACAGTATTGTTTGTACTTTTATCTAGATAACATACTTAAGTAACTAACACTGCAAGATCACAGCTTAATGTAATCGCAAGGTAAGCCACTGCAAGCGTGAAGTTCTGGTACATTTATAAACGGTGTAATCGCCAGACTGTTGAATGCAAGCGTGCGTGCGTACGTTGCTGCTTTGTACAGTTGACGGATGGCACTTTTGTGGGATGGAGTTGTATGCCTGTTGCACTTGGTCAGTCAATACAGGGGCGGTTAATGCTGTTAGTGGACGACACTGGAGTTGTTATCCGATGATGTGATCGACTGGAGAGAAATCTGGTGATCGAGCTGACCAAGGCATCTTGTCGCCACTCTCTAGAGCATATTCGGAAAAGCGGTATATGAGCAAGCGTAATCCCGTTTGAAAATACCCCCTTGAATGCTATTGATGAATGGCTGCGCAACAGATCGAATAACCAGACTGACGTACAGATTTGTAGTCACGGTGCGTGGGATAACCACTAGACCGCTCCTGTTGTCATACGAAATTGCGCCCCACACCATAGCTCCAGACGCCGTTTCACTGCATCTATGAGCGTAATTCCAAAAGTAAGGTCTCCTGTTTTTTTTTAAAGTACAGAACTCTATTTGTGTGGCAGTTGGTCACACTGTTATGAAGAGTGCTTCACGCGCTGTGTGTAAACATGCGCACGCCGCGCTGAAGCGCTCAGTCTTGGCTTGGCAGCCGTTGAGAATGGAGTTCCCGTTGGATGTTACCGCCAGGTGCGAATTGCTCGCAGTTATTCGGTTTTTGAACGCAAAGGGCACTGCGCCGATTGAAATCCATTGCCAATTGACGGAAGTGTACGGTGAGTCGTACATGTATGTCAAAAATGTTCGTAAGTGGTGTAGAGAGTTTGCAGCTGGTCGGACCGAAATTCACGACGAACAAAGGAGCGGGAGACCGTCGATTTCTGAGGAGACAGTGTTGAAGGTTGAGCAAAGCATGTGTGAAGATCTGCGGATCATCCTGTATGATCTCTGCACGTTGGGTCCTGAGGTTTCCCGAAACACCGCTCACAGAATTTTAACGGACACATTGAACTACCGGAAGGTGTGCGCAAGATGGGGGCCAGGCATGCTGACTGAGGACAACATGCGGCAACGAGTTGATGCTTCCCGCGCGTTTCTTCACCGCCTTGCAGCCGAACAGAATAACTTTCTGGACTCAGTTGTCTCGGGTGACGAAACCTGTGAGTACCACTTTACACCTGAGGCCAAGCAACAATCACGCCAGTGGCGGCATCCTTCTTCGCCAAATCCGCGGAAATTCAAACAAACACAGTCTGTCGGTAAAGTCATGACAACCGCTTTTTGGGATCGGAAAGGGGTATTGTTTGTCGACTTTATGCCCACTGGAGCCACAATTAACGCTGACAGGTACTGTGAGACTCTGAAAAACTCAAACGGGCAATTCAGAACCGGAGAAATGTTGAGCAAGGGCGTACAGATTCTCCATGACAACGCTATCCCACACATCGCTCGGCAAACCGTTGCTCTCCTGCAATAGTTTCAGTGGAACGTAATCACCCACCCACCCTATAGTCCTGACTTGGCGCCCAGTGACTATCACCTGTTCCACTTGGCCGGAAAGCGATTCCGCTCCGACGACGAGGTGAAAGAAGAGTTTCATAACTTTCTGAACAGCATGGCGGCAAGCTGGTATGACATGGGCATACAAAAACTGCCACAGCGTCTACAAAAATGCATCGACAGAAATGGTGATTATGTCGAAAATAGCTAAATGTTCAAGCTGTAAACTGATGTAAACCATTGTAGAAATAAACAGGTTTATGTACTTATAAAAAAATAGGAGACCTTACTTTTGGGATTACCCTCGTAGCATGTAGTCAGATTGGTTGCAGGTCCTCAACTGACTACCTTTTACCCAACACGTGGCCATCATTAGCAACGAGGTAGAACCAGCTTTGATCATAAAACACAACACACTTCCACCCTGCCCTCTAATGACTTCTCGCTTGACACTACTGGTTTGGGGTCAGTGGAACGCACACTACGGGGCGTCTGGCTTTGAGCTGTACTTGGAATACAATTTGTTGTGTCGTTATTGTGCCTCTCAAACCACTGCTGTGGATGCTGTAGGATGCGCCGCAGCCATAAGCTTATCAGTGTGGTCTTCCCTGTCGGCACCACAACGTGGACGTCCGGAGCTCCGACTCCTTGCTACCGTACATTCTCGTGATCACCGCTGCCAGCAGTCATGAACAGTGTCTACATTCCTGCCAAGTTTTTCTGCATTATCGTAGAAGGAACATACAACGTCTGGTAGCCCTATTACACGACCTCGTTCAAACTCAGTGAGGTGTTGGTAATGGCGTCTTTGTCGCCTTAAAGTCATTCTTGACTTACATCAATTCACCACGTTCATTCTCGAAGGTAACTAACGCTCACGACCGTTAGAGCATGTATTTAAAGAAAGCCATATGCATCCTCATAATGGCGCAACTAGCGCCAGGCTTATGCTACTGGTACGAGCCGGCCGCGGTGGTCTAGCGGTTCTGGCGCTGCAGTCCGGAACCGCGGGACTGCTACGGTCGCAGGTTCGAATCCTGCCTCGGGCATGAGTGTGTGTGATGTCCTTAGGTTAGTTAGGTTTAAGTAGTTCTAAGTTCTAGGGGACTTATGACCTAAGATGTTGAGTCCCATAGTGCTCAGAGCCATTTGAACCATTTTACTGGTACGAGGTGTAAATAAACCTCATCTTTCAAATGTAAAAACACGCCTGCTAACATTTTTTAATATCGCACAACTGTTTCTTGGTGTTTCGATTTTCACTTGTTCATCTTCACTAGTGTGAAACACATCTCCTCTATTGAACAAATGTTTATAGCTGTTAAGGCATAATATATTCGAGAGTTTGGACAAGAAGAGAATAGAAGCTTTTGAAATGTGGTGCTACAGAAGAATGCTGAAGATTAGACGGGTTGATCACATAACTAATGAGGAGGTATTGAATATGATTGGGGAGAAGAGAAGTTTGTGGCACAACTTGACAAGAAGAAGGGATCGGTTGGTAGGACATGTTTTGAGGCATCAAGGGATCACAAATTTAGCATTGGAGGGCAGCGTGGAGGGTAAAAATCGTAGAGGGAGACCAAGAGATGAATACACTAAGCAGATTCAGAAGGATGTAGGTTGCAGTAGGTACTGGGAGATGAAGAAGCTTGCACAGGATAGAGTAGCATGGAGAGCTGCATCAAACCAGTCTCAGGACTGAAGACCACAACAACAACAACAACATATTCGAGAGTCCAGGTTCACGACATATTTTTTCTTGTTTTGGTTCATACTTCCACCTCTGAATGCTGCCTAACCTACAGTTTTAGCAACAACGGTACCTTTGTATTCCACTGTCAGTGAAATCAAAACGATTTCGCTTATTACTTTGGACTCGTTTGTTTGCGGTGCAGGGACCCTTTCCTAAAATCGATACGTTTATCCTTCTCCATCGTCCTAGAAAGTTTGTAACAGCACTATAGAATCCCCCTAGGCTGATAATTATTGAACTATTTGAAATAAAATCGTCATGTCTGCTCAACAGTTTGCGTTAGGACGTTAAAACTGCACGGTTGGGCGTGGGGCATGATGGAAATTAGTATGCGCATTCTTAGTTTAGTTTAACGACGAAGCCCACTTTCATTTGGATGGATTCGTCAATAAGCAAAACTGGCGCATTTGGGAGACTGAGAATCAGCATTTCGCGATCGAGAAGTCTCTTCTCCCTCAACGGCTAAGTGTGTGGTGTGCAACGTCCAGTCACGGCATAATCCGTGCGATATTTCTTTATGACACGGCAATGTAATGAGCGTATGGCATTGGTGGCTGGGAGACCCCTCGCGGGGCGGTTCGGCCGCCGCTCCACAAGTTCTTTAACGCCACTACGGCGACTTGCGAGTGAATGAGGATGAAATGATGATGATAGACACACAACACCCAGTCATCTGGAGGCAAAGAAAATCCCTGACCCCGCCGGGAATCGAACCCGGCCGCGGGCTATGACACGGTGACTACCGAACAGTACATGAAGATTTTGGAAGATGATTTCATCCGCATTATCCGAAGTGACACTGATTTCGACAAGATGTGCTTCACGCAAGGCGGAGCTCGACGCCATCGAAGCGGGAGAGTGTTTGATGTCTTGGAGGAGCACTTTGGGGACCGCATTCTGGTTCTGGGGTACCCAGATGCTGCTGGCTTGGGCCTCTATTGTCCGCCTTATTCTCCAGATCTGAACACATGTAACTCCTTTTAGTGGGGCTATTTAAAGACAAGGTGTACAGCAATAACCCCAAAACCATTGCTGAGCTGAAAGCAGCTATTCAGGTGGTCATCAACAGCATCGGTGTCCCGACACTTCAGCTGGTCATGCTGAAATTCGCTATTCGTCTGCTCCATATCATCGCCAATGATGGCAGGCAAATCGAACATGTTATAACTAAAGGCGAATATATGTGGTGACGCTTACATCTGCAATAAAGTGTGTCCAGGTTGTAGTTTGTAACTAATTTACGTTTTTTCATATAGTTCAATAATTTTCACCCTGGGCACACATTTTCAGACGATGGCGCCCATAACTTCGAGGCTCTGTAGTGTCGTTGGATGACGTTCCCGGACATTGGTTCCTGTGTAAAACTTGACCTACTAAGTCCCCTAGACAACCTCTAGAAGTGTGTAATACCAATTGTGAAGCACCCTGTATAATGTGAACAGTAAGGATGCTATCACACTTTTCTGAGGTACATTTTACGACGCATTTTCTTTTTGACGTCGTACTGGATTCTTTCCGTTGGTGGTCTGGACTCTTTCAGTCGCATGTTCATCCGATATCCCATAGACAAGTATTTTATTTATTAAGCAGAGGCTGTGCGTTTCTATCCATTGTTTTACAAAATTCTAGAAACGAGGCATGAACCTGTATTCCGCTACCTACAGTCTTATGCATCTGGTGAGTGAATTGAGGAAGATGAGTTTCATCACTCAGTGCATGTCATATCCGGTTTAATTTCCATGGAGAAGGTTACTCGTCCCCGAAACATACATATATGTACAGGGTGACCATAAACCGTCTGAGAAGCTTGTAAGAGTGTTTAGAAGAAAATTTGATTCGTTGCTCGGTTTTGCAGTTTAATTAGCTTTGAAATTAACCAATGAGATTGTTGTGCATGCAAAATTCTAGCAGCCTGTCAGAGACGGTGTTGCCAAACAAGTTCACCGCTTGGTTAGCTGAAATTTAACAAAAAATACCGGGTTCGACCCTTGCTACTGTCAAATGCAATATCTAAATTTTTATATCGCATTCTTGTCCGGTTTTAGGTAACCAAACGAAGACTTCTCAACTTCCGTAGTTCCCTGTGTGGCCAATATTCTTCCTAAAGGCCCCTTGCGTTCACTGTAGCATTAACACCTTGCGTCTTCTACGTCACAGTCGGTCACCGTGTATTTGTTGCGTACGGGCTAAGGCTAGACATCAGTCAGGTGTGACCGCTACTTCTCGCTAACGAGTGACATTTCATTTAGCACTGCGATGCGCCATTTCCCGGTCGACAGAATCATGTGTCAGCGCTGTTTACCCTTCGCTATTTGTTCGTGGTATAAAAGAAGTTCCCCGGTCCAGTGGCTGTTTGTACGAATGGAGGCAGCCTAGGGATCAATCTTCATATGCCTTGAAAATAGCAGGAGTGACAGAAGAAAAGAATAAAAATTGTCAATAACTGTTGTTGAATTTATGAAGAAAAAGGGGAGCACAAACGAAAATTAGAACAGTTGCGTAGTCAGCCGGCACTGCAGATTTGTGATGGAAAGACATTACAACACTATCCACAAAGAAAGAGTTAGTTGAAAATGAACGAGAAAAAATTACAGCGGTCGACAAACGGAATTCACTGTTCTGTACATGAAGAAGCACTTTGTACTAAATTTTCAGGCCTGGAATACGTGATAAAACTGCTGGGACGAACAGTAAAGTTTCTAAAGCCGCATGCCTTATTCGACTGCCAGTTGCGACAGTTTTCGACGGAACTGAGCAAAGACTATTGAGATATCATATACTACTGTAAAGTAGATTATGTCAAAGAGCTTGCCTGAAACAATCGACCGGGGGTAAGGATTGAAAGGGGAAGCCGCGTGGTAGAATGTTGCACAGAGCATAACTTTATCATAGCTGCCACTTGGTTTAAGCATCATTAAAGAAGATTGCATACGTGGAAGAGGGCTGATGACACTGGAAGGTTTCAGATACATTATATAACAGTAAGACAGAGATAGAGGAACCAGGTTTTAAATTTTAAGATATTTCCTGGGGCAGAGGTGGACTCTGATCACAATTTATTGATTGTGAACTGTAGATTTAAACGGAAGAAACTCCAGAAAGGCAGGAATTTAAGGAGATGGAACCTGAATAAGTTGAAAGAACCGGAGGTTGTAGAGAGTTTCAGAAAGAGTATTAGTGAGCGATTGGCAAGAACAGGGGAAAGAAATACAATAGAACAAGAATAGGTAGCTTTGAGAGATGAAACAGTGAAGGCAGCAAAGGGTCAAGTACGTAAAAAAGACTAGGGATAGTAGAAATCCTTGGGTAACGTAAGAGATACTGAATTTAATTGATGAAAAGAGAACATATAAAAATGCAGTAAACGAAGCTGGCGAAAAGGAATACAAACGTCTAAAAATGAGATCGACAGGAACTGCGAATGGTTAAGAAGGGATGGCTAGAGGACAAATGTAAGGATGTGGAAACATGTATCACTAGGGGTAAGATAGATACTGCCTACAGGAAAATTAAAGAGACCTTTGGAGAAAAATGGACCACCTGTATGAATATCAAGAGCTTAGATGGAAAAGCCGTCCTAATCAAAGAAGGGAAAGTAAACAATGGAAGGAGTATATAGAGGGGTCTATACAAGAGAAATGTACTTGAGGGCAATATTATGGAAATGGAAGAGGACGTAGATGAAGATTAAATGGGAGATATGATACTGCGTGAAGATTTTGACAAAGTACTGTAAGATCTAAGTCGAAACGAGGTCCCGGGAGTAGACAACATTCCACTAGAACTACTGATAGCTTTGGGAGAGCCAACCACGACATAATGTTTCCATACGGTGAACAAGATGGCCGGCCGAAGTGGCCGCGCGGTTCTGGCGCTGCAGTCTGGAACCGCGAGACCGCTACGGTCGCAGGTTCGAATCCTGCCTCGGGCATGGATGTGTGTGATGTCCTTAGGTTAGTTAGGTTTAACTAGTTCTAAGTTCTAGGGGACTAATGACCTCAGCAGTTGAGTCCCATAGTGCTCAGAGCCATTTGAACCATTTGAACAAGATGTATTAGACAGGCGAAATACTCTCAGACTTGAAGAAGAATATAATTATTCCAATCCCAAAGAAAACATATATTGACAGCTGTGAAAATTACCGAACTATCAGTTTAATAAGTCACGGCTGCAAAATACTAACACGAATTGTTTACAGACGAATGGAAAAACTGGTAAAGCCGACCTCGGGGAAGATCAGTTTGGATTCCGTAGAAATGCTGGAACCTTAGAAAATAGATTAAGGAAAGGCAAACCTACGTTTCTAGCATTTGTAGACTTAGAGAAAGCTTTTGACAATGTTGACTGGAATACTCTCTTTCAAATTCTGAAGATGGCAGGGGTAAAATAGAGCGAACAAACGGCTATTTACAAATCGTACTGAAATAAGATGGCAATTATAAGAGTCGATGGGCACGAAAGGGAAGCGATGGTTGAGAAGGAAGTGAGACAGAGTTGTAGCCTCTCCCCGATGCTATTCAATCTGTATATTGAGCAAGCAGTAAAGTAAAAAAAAGAAAAATTCGGAGTATGTATGAAAATCCGTGGAGAAGAAATAAAAAATTTGAGGTTTGCCGACGACATAGTAATTCTGTCAGAGACAGCCATGGACCTGGAAGATCAGCTGAACGGAAAAGACAGCGTCTTGAAAGGAGGATATAAGATGAACATCAACAAAAGGAAAACGAGGATAATGGAATGTAGTCGAATTAAATTCGGTGATGCTGAGGGCATTAGATTAGGAAATGAGGCACTCAGAGTACTATAGTAAATGTGTTTTGCTATTAGGGGAGCAAAATAACTGATAATGGCCGAAGCAGAGACAATATAAAATGTAGACTGGCAATGGCAAGGAAAGTGTTTCTGAAGAAGAGAAATTTGTTAACGTCGAGTATAGATTTAAGTGACAGGAAGTCTTTTCTGAAAATGTTTGTATGGAGTGTAGCCGTGTATGGAAGTGAAATATGAACGATAAACAGTTTACGCAAGAAGAGAATAGCAGCTTTCTAAATGTGGTGCTATAGACGAATGGGGAAAATTAGGTGGGTAGATTACGTAACTAATGGGGAGGTTCTGATTAGAACTTGGGGGAAGAGGAATTTGTGGACAACTTGAAAAGAATAAGGGATCGGTTGGTAGGACACGTTCTAAGGTATGAAGAGATCATCAATTTAGTATTGGAGGGCAGCGTGGAGGGTAAAAATCGTAGAGGGAGACCAAGAGATGATTACTCTAAGCGGTAGTTGGTACAGGATGGAGAGGTTGGCACAGGATAGAGTACCATGGAGAGCTGCATCAAACCAGTCTCTGGACTGAAGACCACAACAATAACAATCGATCCGATCGCAAGCCAAAGTTTAATGGCATCACATTTCATTCGTAAGTTTTCCCGTTCAAGCAATAATTTTCTTTTGTATGTTTGGTTAGTCCTGAATAAATGACAGAATTACTGGTGAGAAATATTCCGCGAAAAGAAGCAGATAGGCTACTGTCGGAAAGACAGGCCTGTATATTTCGTCGGTGAGGCTACCATTACTTAAAAAAATTATTTATGTACATGTTACAGCAAAATATTCACTTTACGGGGTCCAAGAGTTTGAGACCATCCCCTTAATCACATTTATTGTATTCACGACGCTGAAACATGTTAAAAATTATATCTTTTATTTACCCTGTAGCTTGCTATTATTGGTTACACACTGAGTGACATATAGTAGGTAAGATTTCAGAGTGAGGAGATGTGTAAACTACAGAGAGACGAATGTATTGACAGTCTAATAAAACGCAAATTCTATTCTGCATGGAGGTATACTTCTATCAGTTGTTTCTTTGACATTTCAAGAATCGTTCTCTTTGTTGACTTGTACAAGATACGATAGCATGCTTTTCTTCTTTCTTCAATGCACACGTTTATGGGTAACAAAGAATACGTAAGTAAGATTTTTGCGAACGTGAACATTAAAAATGCTGTGCATACGAGATGAAAGCTGAAAATTTAACGAACAAGAAGCAGCACCAGCAAAGAGACAAGCATTGGTTTCGGAGTTCCAGCTTTATTTGCTATCGGTGTGAATAAAAGTAGAATTAAATGGATTACGAAAGCAGCTCTTTCACATCACATCCTTCTCTTCCTGATTAGTAGAAATCACAAAAGTTACGATAAGTAGGCTAAATATGTCATATTACTAGAGAAAAAACGCTTTCAAGAAGAGAAAAACGTTCGAAATTGCCTTCCTGGCACTATGTTATTCATGCAAGCCCTGTAATTTTTAGTATTTAAAACAGTTGTTGCATGCGCTCGACAGAAATAATGAACAAGAAGCAATCGTAAGCAATAGTTTGCTGATGTTTTGGGCTATTTAAGATGGCGGCAGACCCCAACCACTCTGGTTTCAAAACACCATACAACGTAAGTCTGTTGTGCCATCCAAAGACCATAGATAACGTAGATGGTGCATAACGTCATTTTACTGAAACTAAGAACTAAGTCATGTGATTTGGGGCACGAAGCTGAGCATGTCACTACGAATTTGTAGTGCACAATTTATGACATTTTTTATTACAGATCAAATGTTGTGCTTTTTACTAGATGCCGAAGTAAAGACCTTCGCGTACTCTCAGATTACACAGTTGTTTTGTATCCTACAGATTAGGCAAAGCGACGAAAATCTCAGTTGTGTACGTTAATTACTTTAAAATACTCCTACTTGCAGAGGTATTTTCGTAAGTTGATGATTAGTATCGATATTGGTCCTTAGATGTAAAACTTGTGAATGACTAAGATATTGAGGTGACATATCGTTAATATCCAGCACACTACACCAGTATAATCAACGTTTTGTGATATCTTACGCTTCCTATCTTGATACCGTTTTTCTATCTGCACTGGAATAAGCAATCTCAGAAATGATACGTGTTTATTTTGTGTAAATACCTGACATTACTCACATAAAAGAATTTCCTTTCTTACAATTCTTGTGGAATCGTTAGAAAATTAACGCTGCGTTCGAAATTGTTATTTTGTCTTCCACTTCTGTGGAAGCGGCAAACTACAAGAATTGACAGTGAAAAAAAAACACCCAAAAATAAACAAATATTCGCTAAAGAACAGTCATTCTGTCGCTTGTTGGAAGAGCTGTCAATATATTTCAACTTGACCACATGTAAGAACGATAACCACTGCTTTATTATCAGGGATTTCGAAGAATCTAGGTTAAATGCAATACTACATGTTGAACTGTGAAAATCAATGCTTGGTTTCAGTTATAAATGAAAGAAACTGTAACTGGCAGCTCCACTTCACACAGCGCGTAATGGCAGGAACTCGACTTTCTGCCCCGAGTCACGTGACTTAGATGTTGGTTTCAAATATTAACAAGGAAAAGATAGGGACATGCGCCGTCTATGCTATACATGGTCTATGGTGCCATCTCCCTTCTTTTTTTTCTTACCTGTATGGTATATATTTCTTTGAATTTGTATAGCACTTTTGCACGTATATCCTCTGGAGCAAATAAAACGTAGCATTCTATGATATACAACTGTTCTTTATGAAGGCTAAACCGTTTTATATTCACGAGTCAGTCATATGGTGTCGAAACTCGATCCGTACATTCGCATGAACATTTACTGCAACTTTCGCACCAGAGAGTGTCGTGACTGTATTGGATGGCGGCTGTACTTTGTATTTGGTGCGCACGTGCAGCTGTAATTTGATTAATAGACAACATTTCACATCCTCTGTCACATACGGTAAGCTACACGTAGCTGCACGCACTATCCAAAAGCCGCTTTCACAAGTAGTGTACTATTGGAAGTTAGCAATACTAATACAAACGGACATTCATGAAGTCAGACATTGTCCCCCATTCTACAGCACACCTGTCCGGGAAGCGAGAGGGTTCTGAGCACTGTGGGATTTAACGTCATCAGTCCCCTAGACTTAGAACTACTTAAGCCTAACTAACCTAAGGATATCACAAACATCCATTTCCGAGGCAGGATTCGAACCTGCGACCGTAGCAGCAGCGCGGTTCTGGACTGAAGCGCCTAGAACCGCTCGGCCACAACGGCCGGCCCGGTAGGCGACACTACCTCCATTGCCACCCTAACATCACCCAACCTCCTTGGACGAACCACTGCAGATGTCCTTGATCCACCTGGAAGTGACTACCTTCCTATCCTCCTCGCCGTATCTTACACACTGCCTGGCCCTCATGCACCCCGTCCCATCCTCCTTCCAAAAGTTGTCCACGACTATTCCTGAGGCAACTGCAATACTGACGGGAATCCATAGATATCCAGCTTGGAAACCATTCTCAAACATTCCAGCAACACGATGATATCCCCCATGCCACAGCTTTCCTGCGACAGATCTTGTCAAATGCTATCTCCGCGCATATCCCTGCTAAAGCCATCCTCATCGCCCCAATCTCTTACCACCATCTGTACTGCTTGTAGTTGAATCCTGTGCCGTATGTTGCTCTTGCCTCCGGATTCGTGTCCACACCATCGTCAAATACAACGGCACATTAGAAACGTTAGTCAATGTCAAATAACGCCTGGACCCGCGCCAGACTCCATGCTACATTCCCAGTTAGCTCTTCCGAACACTGGATAGCACTCCACCGACTTACTGGCACCCATACCATCCGTCACTATCCAATCATTCACAACAACCCTCCGTTACTGGACGTCCTGAACAAAGCCAAACACTTTGCATCCTATCTCTCTAACATCTTCTTCATCCCTGAAGGCCCTTACCTTGATTACTCCCGATTCCATACTGTTCATGAACGCACAGATACCGCAGTCCCACCCCCTGGCTCCCAGCTTCTGGTACTGGAAAAAATACCAGAAACAGAATTAAACACCCAATCATAGCACAGGACATAAAACAAGGACTTAACAAAAGGTGCAACACTTCCCCTGGTCATTACCATATTACCCTTCACCACCTTAAAGAATTCCATATATCCTTTTTCGTAACCCTTGTAGGTCTGCATACCACTAGCCTCTTCGCAGGCTACTATCTCCCATGCCCCAAAGTCCTACTATCCTGAAATTAAATAAACCCCTCATACTACCCCATCTGCATCACCTCAATGTTTAGCAAGATCTGTGAATCCAATCCCTCCCAGCACATCCATTGCCATCTGCAGCAACACCATCTACTCCGTATCAGCCAGTGTGGCTTCCAACCCACCTTCTGTGCAGATGATCAACTCATGAACCTCACCCATCTCCTTGTAACCTCCCCCTCACTTATCGACCTTAATGACAGTGAAAAATTAAACCGCGTGTACCTAATGGAAATTTGGGAAAAACAATCGTCACCGAAGTTAATTTGTCGGTAAAGAGGGAGGAAAGGGTTACATCTAAATGAAAGGAAAAATGCAAATGAAACTGGTGGAAATTAATTTTGAAAAGGGGTAAAGTTAATAAAGAAAGTAAATGTGCGGCCGTTACGTTAACAATTAACTAGCGGTAATTAGATATTTGAGATTTGGGGGAAATTACGGTCGCCAGTCCTAAGGACAATTACTATAGTAACTGAAAAAGAAAGTTTATTACACATATAATTAGCACTAGAAGCGTGGCAACTGAAGGTTGACACGTGTAGTGTGAAAACTGAAAGTTTGTCAGAAGTAATAAATTTCGCTACACTCTGACTTAATTTAGCAAAAGAATTAATAAAACCGGAAAATTGAAAGTTAATTTAGTGACTGAAATTAATAGTGAGCTTTGTTTCTGAAGCACATCGAAATTCAGTAAAATACGGTTAGTCTTGGGCTACCTCAACAATCATTTCAAAAGCTACTTGAACCTACGCAATTTAGAAATAAGAGATTTAACTTTGAACTTGAATTTAATGATTCTGAACAATTAACAATAGTAAAATTTAGTACGTACCAAGCTGAGCTGTAGTCAAAGGTAAGCTAAAATATGGTAGCAAAACTCGCACTCATAATTTGTGCTTGCGTAATCTAAATATTGTAGCCAGCTATGAATACCTTAACTGAACTTTGAAATTAAAGCAGTGAAATGGAAAGATAGTACTTTAATGCTGGCGTCTGAATTTCAACGACACTCGGGTTCATTTCGGAAAAGGAAGGGACCCTGCTTGGTAACGCAATTGGGACAATGAGCAACCAAGGTTCATGCTAAGTTGCTGTAATTTTGTGATGCAACAATTTTAAAAGCTGAGGTCTGCCATACAGTTCTAAAACTTTACGTGTTTCCAGTCTTCCTTGTTGGTTGATTGAAGGTTTGAAGCCGTCGATCGAGGAGGTGGCGACAGTCACTCATTGTCGGCCGTCGCTGTTGCAGAAGCTGGATGTTGGCGCGCCTCCTTCTCGACACGGTCACCAGGCGAAACGGGCTCTTGATGTGCGCCAGCTAATGCTTCCCGTCCGCGACACCGTGTCAGAAACTATCATAGCAAGTCGAGCGCAATTACATGCTGCCAAATCCCGAAAGCGCGGCAACTCGCGGGAACGTCACACAACACACCTGCTTCACTCCACTACCCCAGCCAGACCCCCCCCCCCCCTCCCTGCCCGCGCTCCACGCGACAGAGTTAACAGTACCAAAGTTCCTAAACACTTTCGTTCTCCACACGACCTATCGATGTATTCGTTCGATAGCATAGTTTTCCCTAGGCAAGACCCAGCGTAAAATACAAATAATATTTACAAAACAAACCAATTATACATCGACATAAATGCATATATATACAAATAGTAAAACAATTACAATATACAAAGACACAGAAATGTTATATCTTCAGGTAACAAAATACGGAAAAAAATTTGCAGTGCAATAGGTGGAAATTGAAGGATATGCACTTCCGGCGTTACATCCTACTCCAACAGTTCAACAACCTTACACCCGCAATCCTTGTCTACCTTAACATAATGAAAGCGTACAACCTTGTACAACATTCCAGTCTCCTTTTCAGACTCCAGACTTATACACTTCCTGCCTTATTGCATCCTATATCATTGTTAACGACATCAATTCCCATACCTTCCACCCACCTGTGGGAGTGCCCCAAGGTTCCATTCCCTCCCCTTTATCTCTTGTACACTGCTGGTACACCCAAACAACCCCCTCCAATTCATCTCCTGCAGTATGCTGATTACCTCTATACTAATCTCCAGAAATCCCAACGCTCCCTCCAAATCCTCTTGAATCAGTTTACCTCCTGGTGTAATCAATGGCTCCTTAAGATTAACCCCAATCAAAACCCAGGCTATACTTATAGGATAGCACTACTCACATATTCTGCCTCCATGACTTCTACCTCACCATTTACGACTGCCGCATCCAACTAACTAATACACTCATATACCTTGGACTAACCATCGACCACCAAATAACGTGGAAACTTCAGCTACTAATCATCCAGCAGAAAGCTCACAGTACACTGAAGCTACTTAAACTGATAACTGGTCGAACATGGAGATTACAACCTTCCACTGTCCCACACACGTACAAATCCTTGATCTGTCGCATCCTTTGTTACACAAATGTTACTCGTAAGTTATATAAGTTCCTACAGATACTCGAATGTCGTGCTCTCCGTCTCGTTTTCCGCATCCGCCAACACCGTACACGTGAACGGTCAAGCTATCGTCCGCCAGAGTAGAACCATTTTCTAGTGATACTGAAACCTGGTTTCATTTCAAAATAATAAAATCGCAATGGTTCATAAACATGTATTTTTCGCGAAGTTATTTGGAAGGCGAACCGAAATATATGGTTGACGGCATAGTTGTCATTAACCTTGTTGTGAATGAATACGAAAAATGTCATGTGTCACTCTAAATGTTTAACAGGTGGTGAAAATAATACTAAGCTGCGGTTTAAAGAACCTTCATACAGGTAGAACCAAGTACATAAACTTGGGCTATTAATTATCTGAATTGCAATTTAATTATTCTGTAGTGCGTTCCGTCAGCGAGGAGTTTTTTCACTCCCCAGTTTACTTACTACTCCCATAAGAACCAAAGACTTGCGTCCGATTTTATAGCATTCAAAGAGGTTATGTTAAATAATTGTCAGCCGTTTCTGCGTAAAATCACGTAAGGCTGTGAATGACATACGTGATGTGGTTGGAGGGGAGTGATTGTATGGGGAGTAAGGGACCAAACTACGATGTCATTATTTGATTCGACGAGCTAAAGAAAAAGTAGTACACATTTGAGTAGTAGTTTCCCCTATCATAGTGCAAAGAATATAAATTACAAAATGTTGTCTACGTAATAGCAGCTATTAACACTGAATGATTTGAAACAAAATAGGAAATAACTGCATATTAGTAAAATTACGATAAAAAGAACCTTCTAATTATTTTGTTTTGCTTCATCTAAGGTGCGTTCCAGTTGCTGGAGTGATTAGAGTTTTCAACGAAGTGTATTCCTTTTTCAAAAATATGCATAATGTTTGACTCCATATGTGTTATATTGATGTGAAGTTTGTTATAAGCTGAAAAACTGTGAGCTCTCTTTTAACACTATCATTTTGAACCAAGGCGTCTTATATATATGAATAATTATAGAAGTTTAACAATTACAGTCATTTTAATAAACATGGACAGTAGGTTTACCATTGCGCCAGAGAGATTAAATGCGCTCTCGATATTTTAATATAATATATTTCTGCTACAGCTTATTATAAACTTGCAACGTACTGTTCTGAAACGTGACACTGTGATTAAAACAAAGCCATTCTCTAGACACCACGAATGTAAAGCTCATATTTCTGTATTATTTTTTCCACAAGGAAAAAAAATAATGCAAAGCACGCCAGGTATTTCACTGATAACATCGGCTGCGGGTGCTATTTATCTTACTTGCTCACTGAAAAAGTAGAAATAATGGTGGAGTGGCATATCGAACAGTGCGCGCACTCAATATCTTTGCAGAATTATGGTGTAGCTTCTGGCGGCGATGCGAATTCAGCAACTGAGGACCTTTTCGAATAGCTCGAATAATTAACACTCTCAGCATCTTCCGGATTATTATGTTGCGCACAACCTGTATAATGTTCAAAACACAACCAGAAACAATTGAACGAGAAGGAGGTGAACAATTTGCTTATAATTTTTGAAGGGAAAAAATGTCCCTGTTCTGACTATTTATGTTGTGGTTAAGATTATGTTTACAGAATTCACAAAAAAGGTCTTAGGCATACAATATAATGATCATATGCTGATGATGATGTTCAAAATTGCTCTGAGCACTATGGGACTTAACTGCTGCGGTCATCAGGCCCCTAGAACTTATAACTACTTAAACCTAACTAACCTAAGGACATCACACACATCTATGCCCGAGGCAGAATTCGAACCTGCGACCGTAGCGGTCGCGCGGATCCGGACTGTAGCGCCTAGAACCGCTCGGCCACTCCGTCCGGCTATGATGATGTGTTCTTTGTATTAGCCAGAACCGTCACAGTCAGTTCTCGTGGCTATCCAACATGCTTTAGGTAACTGGCTGTGACGCATATTTATCTTCGTGTTTTCAATTAGATTGTATCTTTTTTCCTCTTATGGTCGTCTTCCGTCAATATTTCTTCCAGAGCGTTATTTATTATGTAGACTCTTCTCTGCGGCTCCTAGCCAATTTCTTTTCTTTCTCTTAACTGTTTCTGGTTATGTCTTTCCTCATTCATTCCGTGCAAACAACGTCATTCCTTATTTTATCTGATCATTTCACACCTCCTATCCTTCTCTATATCCAGGTCCCATAGTCTTATAAGCATTTGTGTCTTCTTCGTTGCAATGTCCATTTTTAGTTACCATGTAAGATAACAAACCATACGATAAGGGGCCACAGAAAGCATTTCTCTACCCGTAAATATTTTGTTTCGTGTGTCTTACGAACGGGAAATAAGGAACTTTTTCCACTGACTCTTATAATATAAAAGAGATAAGTTCATTACAACAGGTTTGTTGCTGTAGAATATTCTGTTGCATTCATTTTAAATTAACAAAAAAATTTCGTCAATTAGCACTGTTTGTCAACCATATACGTTTACAGGGAGAGATTTATAAATTTTTTACTTGAATTACAGACACATTTTTATTCAAAATGACATATGAATACTTTAAAAATAGTTAATAACCTGCGAGAAAATCCCTGTAACGTTGAGAAATGAATGTATGACGAAATAAGCACAATGCCAAAAATATAAGCAGAACTGTTTGGAGAGCAAGCCACTCTCAACTAACTGAGGGCAGGAGGAGAAACCTGCCAAGCCTCTGTTAAAAGTTCCATGTGCGTACTCTACTGAAATGATTTAAGGGCATTCCGTAAAATGAAAACCAGCGTTGCGTGCGGGGCATCTGTCACGGCTCTTCCTAGAAACAAGTTCACTGCATTAAACGCTGCCGTATGTCTCTCGGTCTTTACCGGCATATCTGTGGCGGGGATGTGCCTTCAGTAAACAGTTTTAATCCGTCAAGAGGTTACTCTGCTTCAACACAAAACACATATTTCGTTCTCTTCGTTATTAAATAACTGCGAATTACGGTGATTTGATGTTATATACTTCGTATTACTATATGGAATTCGAGTACAATGAAAACAAGCGAATGATTTGACTGCTGTAATGAGAAAAGCGGCCAAAACGTGGGAGACAGAGGATCTGCACAAGGCCACCTGGTACACACAAATTCAGTCACATTTACCTAAGGCCCAAAGGTACGTTGAAGAGTTCAGTATATGTTGACATGTAACTTAGTTGCCTTAGGGAACAAGAAGCGGTTCGTAAGGATCATTCCCAGATTGAAATTCAAAAACGGATGCTACTGACCACACCTCTACAGAATCCACGTCACACCATCAACAAATCACGTATGTGAGAAGACCCAGGACAACATGTAGTTTATTGTGTGTCCTAGATAAAGAAGGGAATCAGACAGGATATTGTCCACGTGGATCAAACCGAATGTGCCAATACTCTTGACAACAATGAATATGGATAATTATGTAGAACTTGATTTGGAATTCGTGTTACAAATTGGGATTAAATTGTAATCGTTCACTTTGGGTTTTTTATCTGTGTCTGGGCATGCTTGCTTGTTTGCGTGTCTCTGTCGTGTGTGTGTGTGTGTGTGTGTGTGTGTGTGTGTGTGTGTGTGTTTCCGTGCGTGTGCGAACGTGTTCAATTTTCTGAACTGGAAAGCTGTCGGTTTACTAAGAGTCCTATGCACTTATAACCATGTCAATGAAATTTATGGTTTAACTTCCTCAGCAAGTGGAGAAGAGATAGACTGGTGCTTTCAAAGGATAAGCAGCCCCATTAGTTTGCAGTGGCTCTATTGATGTACCCAGACGCCAATAAAATAAAGCAGAAATGTCTATTCAGTAATAATTCGAGCAAGTCCCTCAACTTAGTTGATATAAAATTTTCCATTCCACAGTAATTGTCTTTATCAGTTTCTTCAATGCTTGTGAAACTGAGCACCAAACCATAGATGTTAACATTTCCCACACATAGGAAAAACCTTTGTAAACCGAAATCTCTGCCACCAAACAGATAGACGCATCATTTCTGTATCAGTTTGAAGAAATCAACGTGTATTGGACACTTGGATGGTAGTAAGTGTACCCTCAGACGTGAAATTTCATACAATTCTATCATTCACCCCAAGAATTACGTGAGTTGTCCCTCCCTCTCCTAGCCCCCTAGATGAAGGCCTGCTAAGCAGTCGAGAATACACCTAGATCTACACGATTACTCTCTAGTTCTACTTAGATGCTTGGTAGTGGGTTGGCAGGACCACTTTGACTATTTCTCGCCCCGTCTATTCTCGGTAAGCTCCTGCGGAAAATGAACACATAAACTTTCCGTGCGAGGTCTCATTTGTCTCAATTTCTAACAAAGGGCGTTTTTCCTTTATAAGTGAGAGTCAATAAAACATTTTCTCATTCGGAAGAGAAAACTGATAATTGTAATTTGGTCGACAAATCTCGTCGCAACGCATTTGTTTTAACGATTGCCGCACCAGCGCGCTTATCATATTCTTGACACTATCTCCCTACTTTGCGAGAATACACTCCTGGAAATTGAAATAAGAACACCGTGAATTCATTGTCCCAGGAAGGGGAAACTTTATTGACACATTCCTGGGGTCAGATACATCACATGATCACACTGACAGAACCACAGGCACATAGACACAGGCAACAGAGCATGCACAATGTCGGCACTAGTACGGGTGTATATCCACCTTTCGCAGCAATGCAGGCTGCTATTCTCCCATGGAGACGATCGTAGAGATGCTGGATGTAGTCCTGTGGAACGGCTTGCCATGCCATTTCCACCTGGCGCCTCAGTTGGACCAGCGTTCGTACTGGACGTGCAGACCGCGTGAGACGACGCTTCATCCAGTCCCAAACATGCTCAATGGGGGACAGATCCGGAGATCTTGCTGGCCAGGGTAGTTGACTTACACCTTCTAGAGCACGTTGGGTGGCACGGGATACATGCGGACGTGCATTGTCCTGTTGGAACAGCAAGTTCCCTTGCCGGTCTAGGAATGGTAGAATGATGGGTTCGATGACGGTTTGGATGTACCGTGCACTATTCAGTGTCCCCTCGACGATCACCAGTGGTGTACGGCCAGTGTAGGAGATCGCTCCCCACACCGTGATGCCGGGTGTTGGCCCTGTGTGCCTCGGTCGTATGCAGTCCTGATTGTGGCGCTCACCTGCACGGCGCCAAACACGCATACGACCATCATTGGCACCAAGGCAGAAGCGACTCTCATCGCTGAAGACGACACGTCTCCATTCGTCCCTCCATTCACGCCTGTCGCGACACCACTGGAGGCGGGCTGCACGATGTTGGGGCGTGAGCGGAAGACGGCCTAACGGTGTGCGGGGCCGTAGCCCAGCTTCATGGAGACGGTTGCGAATGGTCCTCGCCGATACCCCAGGAGCAACAGTGTCCCTAATTTGCTGGGAAGTGGCGGTGCGGTCCCCTACGGCACTGCGTAGGATCCTACGGTCTTGGCGTGCATCCGTGCGTCGCTGCGGTCCGGTCCCAGGTCGACGGGCACGTGTACCTTCCGCCGACCACTGGCGACAACATCGATGTACTGTGGAGACCTCACGCCCCACGTGTTGAGCAATTCGGCGGTACGTCCACCCGGCCTCCCGCATGCCCACTATACGCCCTCGCTCAAAGTCCGTCAACTCCACATACGGTTCACGTCCACGCTGTCGCGGCATGCTACCAGTGTTAAAGACTGCGATGGAGCTCCGTATGCCACGACAAACTGGCTGACACTGACGGCGGCGGTGCACAAATGCTGCGCAGCTAGCGCCATTCGACGGCCAACACCGCGGTTCCTGGTGTGTCCGCTGTACCGTGCGTGTGATCATTGCTTGTACAGCCCTCTCGCAGTGTCCGGAGCAAGTACGGTGGGTCTGACACACAGGTGTCAATGTGTTCTTTTTTCCATTTCCAGGAGTGTATAAGAAAGCCACCCACTAATAAGAGTCCCATACTGCACAGCAATGCTCGAGCAGGGGGCGGGCAGTCGTAGTTCAGGCCGTTTATTTAGTAGGTTTGTTGCAACTTCTAAGTGTCCAGCCAATAAAATGCAGTCTTTGGCTCGACGTACCCACAATTTTTGCATGTGATGATTCCAATTTACTTTGCTGGTAATTTAAATTCCAAGCTGTTTAACTGAATCGACAACAGTTAAAATTGTGTTATTCATCATTTAACCGAAAATTAAAGAAATTGTTGTAATATTCATGGAAAGCTTTTAATGCTTTTTAAGTGTTCCTTGGGGAATCCTAGATATCACTTCGATTTCAGCACATGATTTCCCGTCAGTGACGAGTGGTGTTAAATAAATAATGCAACACATATTTTTTTGTAATCTTGTTAGTTTTAATCAGTATTCCAAAACACTATAATATTCCCCACTCTTTTCGCTACAAAACCCTATATTTCAACATAATCTACGTTCAATGCGATGGCCTTACGCCACCTTACTGGAAAGGGCTGTACCCGTGGTACCACTCTTCTGGTTGCGTTGGAGCAAAGAACTTTCTGCATCAATAACCTTCCCACCATCCGCGTACTGCTTCCCGCGGAGCGAGTCCTACATTGAGCCACACAGATGGAAGTCGGATGGTACGAGATCAGGGCTTCCAATGAAGTTTTAGTGAATTCCTTTCGGGTGAGAAGGCTTTTGTAAGGTCTTGCCTTGTCATGGAGGAGGAGAAGCTCGTTTGCACTGTTGTGGCAATGAACACGGTTGAAGTTGTTTCTTCGTTTTCCTGAGGATAGAGGGAGGACTTCTAACAGAATAGCTCCTTCAGAGTTGCAGGAGACATTCGCAATGACTTTAGCTGCTGAGGAGGAGAGATGATGAGGCGCCACTCAATGGATTGCCATTTTGTGTCCCATTCGTAGTGATGAATCCATGTTTCATCGCCTGTGTCGATGTTCGTCAAAAAATTATCGCGATCTGCCTCGTAACACGCAGGAAACTCCCCCCTCCCCCCCATTGTCTTCTGTTAGGGGTTAGGAACCCAATGGGCACACACCTTTGAGTACCCCAGCTGGTGGAGGAGCATGTCAGCACTGCATATAGAGACGGCCAGTTGAGTAGCTAGGTGTTTGATTGTGATCTATCGATCACCTGGAATGTGAGTGTTCGCACATTCCAACATTTCTATAGTCACTGCTGTATGCGGCCGGCCGGCGCGCGGAATATCTACATCTACGGTGTGTGGTGGAGGGTACTTTAAATACCTCTATCGGTTGTCCCTTCTTCCAGTCTCGTATTGTTCGTGGAAATAAAGATTGTTGGTATGCTTCTGTGTGGGCTCTAATCTCTCTGATTTTATCCTCGTGGTCTCTTCGCGAGAAATACGTAGGAGGGAGCAATATACTGCTTGACTCATCGGTGAAGGTATGTTCTCGAAGCTTCAACAAAAGCACGTACCGAGCTACTGAGCGTCTCTCCTGCAGAGTCTTCCACTGGAGTTTATCTATCATCTCCGAAACGCTTTCGCGATTACTAAATGATCCTGTAACGCAGCGCGCTGCTCTCCATTGGATCTTCTCTATCTCTTCTATCAACCCTATCTGGTACGGACCCCACACTGGTGAGCAGTATTCAAGCAGCGGGCGAACAAGGGTACTGTAACCTACTTCCTTTGTTTTCGGATTGCATTTCCTTAGGATTCTTCCAATGAATCTCAGTCTGGCATCTGATTTACCGACGATCAACTGTATATGATCATTCCATTTTAAATCACTCCTAATACCTACTCCCAGATAATTTATGGAATTAACTGCTTCCAGTTGCTGACCTGCTATACTGTAGCTAAATGATAAAGGATATTTCTGTGTATGTATTCGCAGCACATTACACTTGTCTACATTGAGATTCAATTGCCATTCCCTGCAACATGCGTCAATTCGTTGCAGATCCTCCTGCATGCATTTCAGTACAATTTTCCATTGTTACCACCTCTCGATATACCACAGCATCATCCGCAAAAAGTCTCAGTGGACTTGCGATGTTTTCCACAAGGTCTTTTATGGAGATCTTACCCCCCCCCCCCCCCCCCCCTCGAACGCGAGAGAATCACTATCGGACAGGTTCGTGCGACGATGTTTTGATGGTGACAGACGCCTCGCCCAACGACTCACCATGCTCACTGTCAGGTCCCCGCATACATCCTGCAAGCGCCTATGAATGTCTGCCATGCTCCGGTTTTCTGCCAAACGAAACCAATGACAGCTTTCTGCTGAAGTGCACCTTAAAGGCTACGATATTCCACGACAAATTCTGCGTTTGTTTCAACCGAATTGGGCCGAAAAAAGCAGACCTACCTACCTACCTGTTCACATCCATACTGCTTACATATTCATAGACTTATCAATCCAGCTTTTTATATTAAATTGTTAAGGTTGAAACGTCCCCTTAGAAAATTTATAAATGACTGTGCTTAAACTGACACACAATATTTTTTAGCGCAACGCAATCCAACTTTGAAAAATCCCTACAAAAGAATGGCCCTGACTAACAATAACCTATACTTTTCATAAATCACTTACCTCACAAAAATCTTCGTTACTCGAACTACTGCAATACAGCGAGCGCCAATACTGCCAGCTAAATAAAAGATTCTAACTACTGAAGCACTAACTACTGATAGGCATAGTTAGCATATGAAAGATTTTGATAGAGAACAAACAATGTATTTACCTTAATAATGTTCAAAGGACATCATATATAAACATCAGTTCATGATATCCAATAATACAAATTTACTCTTTCTAATGGACACACGTCCAGATCATCCGTTCTCAAAACTCCGCCATCTCTCTCCCCACATCCACCACTGCTGGCGGCTCACCTCCAACTGCGCAACGCTACGCGCTGTTAGCAGCCAACTGCCCAACACTACAATAGGGACCATTTCAACAATGCCCACCAGCCACGGACTGCACACAGCATAGCCAGTGATTTTCACACAGAGCGCTAAGTGACGTTACCAGCATAAAAACCTAAACAGCCTACTTACAAGGTGCCTCTACGACAAGTAGGTGGGAGGGGATAGGTAGGGGTTAGCTGTTAGTGGAGATCTTTCCTGTTCCCCCTCCACCCCCGCACCCCCGAACCCCCCACCCACCCTCGCACGCGAGAGAATCACGACTGACTGGCCAACACTCGCTGTTCAGCGGCTTTGGAATGGATTCGAGCGCGATTTTGCCGTCACGGCCGCGGACTGCGTGCTGACCCCGGGGTCAAGCGCGAAGCAGGGCGGATGGCCACCAGTCACGAGCGACGGGCGTGCTTCGGCTTATTTCGCTGCAATTAGCGGACAATACTGCCAATCGGAACCACCCACTCCCTGAAACTCGAGCGCGCCGCCTAATTATGAAGGGCGTTTGATTACTGCCGACTGGCGGGGTGTAATCAGTCCAAACCGCGGTTCGTCTGCCACTCAGCCGATCGCCACGGCTGGGCTGCAAATGAAGGTCCTTTTTGTGTAAATGTATTTATGTAACTACCAGACGTGTAGAGAAGAATGATTTAAATTTTTCTATGGATGCTAGTAATCCGCGTTTTAAAACGTAGCATAGTAATCCGTTATTACCTAGTGAAGAACGCGTAGGCTCACCGGATGAACCTAAGTGCGAAGGGACATGACAGTGCACTACGATACGATACCGAAAAAAAACACGTTGTATCAATATTTTGCCGCCGGCCGAAGTGGCCGTGCGGTTAAAGGCGCTGCAGTCTGGAACCGGAAGACCGCTACGGTCGCAGGTTCGAATCCTGCCTCGGGCATGGATGTGTGTGATGTCCTTAGGTTAGTTAGGTTTAACTAGTTCTAAGTTCTAGGGGACTAATGACCTCAGCAGTTGAGCCCCATAGTGCTCAGAGCCATTTGAACCGTTTGAATATTTTGCCCACATTAATCAACTGTTTACCAGCGAAGCAAGTAACTTATAAATATTGTGGTGTAATACTACCGAATTCTCCGCTCTTTTTTGACAGCAAAGGCTAATCGATTTCTACAGACGGGAACTTCTTTGTTAAACAGAGCCAAACATTTTCCCGTAATGAAACACGTACTTTAGGCTACTACATAAAATTGATTGAAATTATTAGCCTCTTTCCATTTCATTCTATGTACTTACATGTTACTTTATCAGTTTTATTTGCGTGATTCAAGTTTCAATATCTGGTATCTCGTATAGAAATTATTAACATTCGTCGGCGGTCAGAACCGGCTCTTATTCCCAGTGACATAATACATTTTGTGGGGGTTAAGATTACTGCTGGAATTACTTTTTGGCACTCTCTTTGAAAAGATTCTGAAACAATTCTGATGTAATCTATGTAAAAGGTCGAAATACTTTCGTACGCGTAATTTATTTAATACAAATGGCAATGTCTAATTACAATTAATCAATTACTGCATCGATACCTTTACAAAATAATTTGCGCTACATCTACATCTACATACGTACTCCAGAGGCCACTGTTTATTGCTTGGCGGAGAGTACCTTGTACCACTACTAGTCCTTTCCTTTCCAGTTCCACTCGTAAATTAAGAATTTGTGTTGATGGTATGTCCCTCCTTTAAAACTTTTCACTTTTCTATAAAGTTCTTTATACCTACTTCAATGAAAGTCTTGTTGAGCTTCCTCCATCATGCTTTTTACAAATTTTCTCTTTGCTTTCCTCAGTGTGGCTTGTGTCTGCCGTCGTATTTCTTCGAATTTTAATTTTTCTTTTTCTTGCATATTACTTTGTATCCATAGTAGTTTGACCCGTTGTCTCTCCCTGATAGCTTCCTCACACTCCTCATCGAACCAAACTACGTGCTACGTTAAGGCGGTGTCCCCTGAGGAGGATAAACATGTTATAGACATGATTTAATTGCAGACACACGGGTAGTCTGTGAAGGCCCCAGCATTCAATTCAGATCCACACAATCATACTGAAAACTCGATTTCAATGCCATTGGAAACTATAGAAATGATCATTTTGATTTTTAACACAATTCGAAATTCTTGGTTAACACCATAAGAATGACTCTACAAGCCAGCACAGTAAAAGAAGCCGCTTCAGCTTTAGCTGAAGGTGGACAGTTGTGTGTAGTTCTGGAGAGTCTTATATGAGTTAGGACAGTTACGGACAGTGTGGCAGGAATAAATGATTCAGATTATTCACTTCTAATAAATAGTACAGTGACAACACTGACGACACCATGGCGAAGTGGATGAATATTGAAAGGTGGCTACACTGAGCCACAGCGCCAGAGATCGCTAGAGAGCATTGTTCCGCCGCCTCCACGGGCAGTCATTATTGAGATGTGCTAGAAGTCAGTGCTTGGGGAGAGCTCGTAATAGTCAGTTCGTGTTGAGATGTGCTTTCTGAGATGTGATACTGAGAAATTCTTGTTGAGATGTTGTAATAGCGAATCGGTGTGGAGATATATTGTAATTATTAGAGTGATTTTGGTCAATATATGAAGGTAACGAGACTTGATTTATTTTTCATTATTTCCATGTTTTAAATAATGCGTCACTACAGGTACAGTCAACAAAGCATCTGGCTTGTGTTCTTGGATTAGAGTGTAATTGTGGTTCTCTTGAGTAATTATGGTATTCGTATTTTCTTTAATTAATTCAGTATAAATGGTATTTGAAATTCTTGTCTTTTGAAGTAGAACCGTGCCAGATGTGTACGTTGAGTCATACTTCCACACACAGAACAGTTACACTTGTGCTTTGGTTTCGTAGGTTTTATAGTTGCTGGGGACTTAATTAATTAATTGTGTTAATGAAAATTTTCATTTCATTCTTTGTTGTTGTTCTATGCAGTCAGATAGCGTAATAATACTAGTCAGGGCCAACCGTTACGATACTTCGTAATCGGACAGACAGACTAATACTAAAGCAGAAATTAAAATTATTTTCATTGCATTCAAATAAGCCCCCATGCACGTGGCGACCGCTGCTTCGGATCGTCCCTTGGAATCTTCTGATTGTAGAAATAGTAGACAGTAGGATTGTTGTAGCAATTTGTAGTTTAGTAATTATAGTCTGTTTTGCATGTGTAGATTTGGTAATTGTCATTCTTATAATGGTATTTTTTTTTCAGAATTTAATTTTGTTGTCTTGTATACGCGTTTGACAATTTAGTGCAATTATTTCAATTGTTCGATTAATCGTGTTTGAGGGAAACATTTCGTGTGAATGGTATTGTTGGAGATAAAGTGTCATTGTGTGTAATTTTCATATAGTGACGAGTTTTGTATGTTTTGTAAATGATTACGCGATCGATGATAAAGGCAAAAATGATGGATAGTGAGAATGACGAAATTGTTAACATGGCGAACTCGCCAACAGAGGAAAACAGTATCATGAATAATGGAGTTGAAAACAATGTAATAAGTCGGGAAAATAGTCCGGAACCACTTCAAAATTTTTCTCAATCAGAAAATTCACAGAATCCGAGATTAACGGCAGAAGATTCTGGAATTGTATCGAACACAGATAGCTTTATGGCTATGCAGAAGGAAGTTAGTTTTGCGGGAAATGTTAGGGGCGAAAAGAATTTTGAACCATTTAATACGGAGCAGTTGATGAGTGCAATATTAAATTTTCGATCTGAATTTAAAACACAAATGGGAACAATGGAGCAGTTTCGATCTGAATTTAAAACACAAATGGGAACAATGAAGCAGTTTCGATCTGAATTTAAAACAGAGATAGGAACAATTAAAACAGAGATGGGAACTTTGGGATCTGAATTAAAAACTGATATGGGAACAATGGAAACACGGTTAGACTCACTGGGATCACAGTTAGGATCTGAACTGAAAACAGTGGCAACACGGCTAGAAACAGAGATAGAAACAATGGAAACACGGTTAGATTCACGAATAGGGACATGTTTCAAAAACATGAAAGATGAATTAAAGAAAGAAATTAGAGAGGAAGTACAACCGATTTTGAATTCTCACAATAATAGATTAATTGCAGTAGAGATTAGACAAAGGGAACAGGATAGAGAACAGGAAGAAAGAGATCGCGTGATAGTACAAAAATTTTCAGAGCTAAATTTACAATGTGCACACGATAAGGAAGAGATATTTGAGAGAATCGAGGAATCCGTACCAAATGACAGATTAAATAACCTAACACAACAATATGAACAGTTAACTACCAAATGTGTCAACACTGAAACCCGAGTCGCGACACTTACGGAAGACGTAGGTAAACAGAGAGAAAAAATAGGTGACTTATCGGAAAGAGTTGAGGAGATTTCAGATAAATTGACAAATCTTAGTTTACATGGGGACAGAGATTCAGATGATACAGCTCCATTACCATTTGCAGAAACCGAAGAGTACCAGAACATAAATAAGCATGTTGAAAATCAGGGAAAATTTAATGAACGCGTTAAAAGGGAAGTTGAGGCATTACGAAAGCAAGTCAAACAAATTGAAGGCGAAATCATAGGAAAAGACAGCAGAAGAAATTTAGAATCACAGATAGCAGAGGGCTTTGAAGAAGATAATTTGTTTCATTTACGGGACGCAACAAGAGAGCGCCAGGCGCGCGAACTTGACAATAATCGACATTCAAACTGGGACAGACGCGGTAGGTCTTTGTCGCCACGAGGCGAAAACTTTGACTATAAACACTTTTTGACTGTTCGGAAATTTAAGATCTTCCGCAATTCTAAGAATGACATACATCCATGTGCATGGTTAGATCAATTTATGTATGCACTCCCACCAAATTGGCCACTAAGTCACAAACTGGAATTTATGTGTGGATATTTAGAAAACGAACCGGCGACGCGGATGCGCGCACTCATTAGAGATTGTAATAATCTGAATGATTTTTATCATGCATTTCTATCGGCATATTGGTCCGAAAACACACAAGACAGAGTCAAACATAGTCTGATTATGCAGCGTAATTTTAAACAGTCTGAGTTCCGCACGCCGGCAGAATACTTTGAAGACATGATTCGAAAGAATCAGTTCTTGTCCAACCCTTATAGCCCGACTGAATTAATTCGCATTTGTTTAACTAAGATGCCACAATCCATAAGACAAATTGCTTTAGCCGGAAGATGTAAAGACGACATTGAGACTTTTAAGACTTTGCTACAAGAACTTGAGTATGACAACGACGACGGGACTTCTTGTAATTTTTTCAGTAGCAGTAATTACAATACATTTTCAGAGAAAAGGGATAGTGATCGGAACGGACGTTATTTGGGTAACTTTGAGAATGACAGACGTAACAGACAGGACAATAGATACCAGCCTTATGACAATAACAGACGTTCTAACAGAGATTACACAGACAATTATAATAGCGGTAATTCTTACCGGAATGATCAATCATACGGAAACAGTAATCGGTATCATCAAGACAGAAATTATTCATACAATAATAGAAACTCTTACTACAGAAATAACCAGGGTAGTAGGTCTAACAATAATTTCAGAAGTGACAGTCGAAATTATACAAGAAGTAGTTATGCAGACAGACAGGAAAACAGAAATTTTAATAACAGACACAACCAAGAATTTGCATCTAACAGACAGGAAGGACCTAATTGGCATCCTCCGCGTGACAGAAATTCAGAGAGACAAGTGGAAATAGTAGAAATTGATCCGCGAAATGTCGGGAATAATCAAAGACGTGACGCAAACAATCGACAATGACTAGCAGCTTCGGCTTCTGGCAGCAATATAGACGGTTCAGAAAGTAATGACACTACGACTTTACACTACGTACGCCTGGAAGACATGAGAGACATTTTGCTAGATGAAAAGGAAAATAATGTAGACGCATTTTTACATCCTGTTATTGAAGTATGTGTGGGTAAGAATAAGTTCACTGCAGTTTTAGATTCTGGGAGCCCATTGAACGTCATTAGTGAATCAGTTTTTCGTATATGTGAAAGAACTATTGCCTGTCCTGTGTTACCTATTTCTAAAACTACAATTCGAGGAGCGATTTCTGGAAAAGGTGTGGAAGTTAAACAACAGACCAACCTAAATTTCATTTGTCAAGGATACGAATTTTCGGCTAATTTTATTATTGTTCCATTCTCAGTACACAGATTATATTAGGTATGGAGTTTCTTAACACACATAAGGCAATTTTGAACTTTAAAGAAGGAAGTGTGAATTTGACTGTTGCCGGAATGCCGAAATGTTTGAAATTTTTCGAGTGTTTAGCAAGATCTGAATCAGATACAAAATGTTTAAGGTTTCTTACTTCTGATGCTTTCGTTGAGCATTATGACGACAGTGTGTTTATTCATGACAATGACAATAGATACAGAGACGCGATGGAGGATATAATTAGTAGCGAAGAATTAATTAATGAAAAGGTTAAAAAAGCTGAAGTGCCAGATGACGTTGCAAGAGAAGAGCTGCACCATATTTTGACTTCACATGCTACAGTGTTTAGTCATCACACAGGAACTATACAAGGCTTACAATATTTATTTAAAGTAAAAGAACACACACCATTTCGCGGGAAAACGTACGCTATTCCTTTGGCTTACAGAGACAAGGTTAAGAATGAACTTCAATACATGTTAGATCAGGGCATTATTGAGCCAGCAGTCAGCCCTTATACCAGCCCATTACACGTTGTTCTTAAAAAGGATGGGTCAATTCGTTTGGTTCTGGATTCCAGACAGATAAATAATATTATTATTCCTGAAACTGACCGTCCACAAAATTTAGATGAACTTCTTCAACATTTCCATGGAATTAAAGTTTTATCCACGATTGATATGCGCGCAAGTTTTTGGCAAATAGAACTCCACCCTGATTGTAGAAAATATACTGCCTTTTTAGCCTTTGGTAACTGTTACCAGTTTCGGAAATTACCGTTTGGACTTACTGTATCTTCTGCAGCATTCATTCGTAGTTTAAATGAAATTTTACCTGTTTATCTTCGTGACAATATTACTTTATATGTTGACGATATTCTTATTGCTAAACGTTCTTGGAGTGAGCACAACAAAATTTTGGATTCATTATTACGTATTTTTGCACGAGTTGGCATGACAGTGAACTTGGAAAAATCTGAATTTGGTCGATCTCAGGTGAAATTTCTCGGTCACATTATTTCTACAGAAGGTATTCTTCCTGATCCAGAAAAATTAGACGCTATTCGTAATTATGCTGTTCCTACCACAAAACGTGATGTACGTAGTTTCCTTGGTGTCTGTAATTTTCTTAGACGCTTTGTTAGATTGGACAATTTGGCCACACCTCGTTTATGTGAATTATCTGGAAAAAATTCTAATTGGTGTTGGGATGAGGAAGCTCAGTCAGAATTTGAACAACTTCGTGATGCTTTAGTTGCTGCCCCACTTCTTTCACATCCGGATTTATCTAAAGATTTTTGTTTGGCGACGGACTCATCATACAAAGGCCTAGGTGCACATTTATTTCAAGAGATAGAAGAAAACGGCGTTGTAGTACAGAAGACTATTGCATTTGGAAGTCGTGTTCTCTCTAAATCCGAAAAGAATTATTCGATTACGGAACTTGAAGCTTTGGCTGTTGTTTGGGCTTTCACAAAATTTCGCACATTTTTGTTTGGCAGACATACTAAGGTTTACACCGATCATCGAGCTCTGGAATTTCTTATGTCGACAAAATTAACTCATGGCAGATTGTCACGATGGGCGTTGTACCTACAGGAATTTGATTTTCGTATTGTTTACATACAGGGATCTTCAAATATTGTTGCTGATGCTTTATCACGTGCACCTATGGGTTTGAAACAATGTGCTGAAGAGGACTGCAAAGAAAACCATTATTGTTTGATGTACATTCAAGGTGTTGCGTTTGAGAACTTTATTTCGTCTTCGCTCCAGGACATCGCTAAGGAGCAAAATAAGGATCCAATCTGGAAGGACATTAAGGAGAAGTGGAGGAGAAAGGAAAGCGTAGCGATTAGACAGCATTATTTAGTTCGCAATGACATTCTTTTCAAACGAAAATCGGTCGACAACTCTGTTTGGTTAGTTTGTATTCCTGATGAGTGGGTCAATAAATTGATTTGGTACACACATTTCAGTTATGCGCATTTTGGTCCCAGAAAATGCTTTCATAAATTACGAGAAAATTGTTACTTCAGTAATATGGAAAAACGTATTCGATCTGTTCTTGCCAAATGCAAATTATGTCAAAAGGCTAAGCCGCCAACAGTTTCTCACAGAGCACCGTTGTTTCCTATCATTCCAGCGAAATTAAAGGAGATGGCTGCAGTCGATTTGTTCGGTCCAGTGGTTAGTTCTACTAATGGTTTTGCGTACATTTTCGTAGCAGTGGAACTGACATCAAAATATGTGTGTTTTACACCGTTACGCAAAGCAACAGCTCGTTCAGTATCTAACGCTTTCATCAAACATTTTCTTAAAGAAGTTGGTCATGTTGATAAGGTTATATCAGATAATGGATCACAGTTTCGCTCTAAAATTTGGCTTCGTACTCTACGGCGTCGTAAAATTAAACCAATCTTCATTTCACTTTTTCACCCTCAATCTAATGCTTCAGAGAGATGGATGAAGGAAATCAATAAATTGTGCCGTCTTTATTGTCATCAGAATCACAGAACGTGGGATCAGTATCTTCATATTTTTCAAAACATTCTGAATGAACTTCCTAATGACTCAACTTCTTTACCGCCTCTATTGATATTAAAAAATAAAGTACCAACAAATCGCATTTCTGAAATCGTTCCTTTTCCGCCTTCACGGAAACTGCGGCATTCTGAAGTTGTCAACCTGGCTCTACGAAATATTGCGTCTGCGGCTGCTAGAAGAGAGAAATCAGCGAAACGTCCTGGTCGTTTAAAAATCTTGTCAGTTGGCCAGAAGGTGTTAATTAAGTCCCACCGTTTATCTCATAAAGGAAAAGGCTTATGTCGCAAATTTTTTCTGCTTTATAACGGTCCGTATAGAGTTCGCAAAATTATTCATGATAACACTGTTGAAGTAGAAACTCTTAAATCTCGGCGCTCTAAGGGAATACATCATATATCCAACGTAAAAATTTTTGTGGAATGACATACTTTTGAGAAACCAACAGCTACATGTAAACACGAAGAGAGTACAAGGATACCGCGCTGTGTTTTGGCGGCGGCACATGCTCAAAGCAACAGTCAAGTCGGCGCGCCGCACAAGGCAGTCGTTGACCGCAAACAATCACTTTCTACGTCACGCGCCTACAGCTGATCGAGCGCTCAGTGCGAATGCACTGACAGACGTAAATAAATACACAGTCTAATTTCTCCGAATAAATTCTGTATAAAGCTATGATGACTTCATAAATTATGTTATTAACGTTCAGTATTTTTCAGGATACAGTTGTGTAAAATATTTAAGACCTTCAGGTAAATTCTGTGCATGTCCGACGTTAAGACGACTTACTATGGAGAAAATTTCAGGAAGAATGTAATTTCGAAAAAAAAAAAGGTAATAAACTAAAAAGGGTAACTATTGATTGAGTTTATTTTTCAGGTAACATAATTCCACTTAGGTACGTACTTTAGACGTAATTTGCTGCTTGCGATTACGTGATTCATACTTTGTGCTAAATTTCATGTTCTATGAATTTACTTGTGAAGCGACGTGCTTGTGTACATTTGCTGATTTTGACAATTATTGATTAATGAACAGTGTTATTACTTGTGTATATTATGCATCGCTTGGCTGCTATGCTTTTTCACTGATGTCATATTTTTCTATTATGTGCCTGCTGTGCTTATTTATTTAAATTATAATTGTCACCTGATTAATTGTGCTGATGTGGTTAGATATGTAAGTTATACTTTGTGATTTATCTGCTTGCGCCTTCATGTGTACTTATTAAGATTACATATGAACATTTATTTGCTTATGTCGATGTGATGCTAATGACCTGTTTATTGTGTAAGGCATGTTTGCTGCTGTGCGTATGGATTGCATATTTACACATTTCTGTTTTGTTGTCATAACTACTCTTCAATCTAGTATATAGAAATGCTGATATACTGTGTACAAATATAGAGTTTAGGTTACACTGTGGTATTAATTATATATTGTTCGCTTGGCAGAGCCTCGTTGTAGGGATTGTGCTGCATCCACTTGTTGACATTCTGTTCTCTACTGGTATATTTACTCGCTATTGCTTGTTTTGCTTACGCTCAGTGCCTTATATTTTTAAGATAGGAAAATGAACTGCTATAATTCGACGAACGACATTAGTACAAGAAACTTCATAGAAGTCACATGAGCTGAGGTTTTAGGGAAGCTGTATAAATTTATGTTACTAGGAAGGAAGCTAACGACATGACATACCGAAACTAGGTATAGACTATTGACAGTCATTACACTGCATTTTTCGTGAGCAATTGAAATAGGAAGTGACACTTGACACAAAAATACTCCACATGTTTGCTTCTGCTATGATTCTTGAAGTGGTGTACACACTGTGAAATATGATGATCATTCACACTCCGTAATCGTACTTAATTACTGAGAGTTAATCGAACTGAAGTCTGTTAGAGGTCATGTATGCATTTCTTTTATTTAATGATGGACAAGGAACCAAAATGTATCTTATAATTTATAATGAGTAGAAAATTTGGGTCAGATGGATTACACAGAGGTTGTGTGTGGACACTGTGTCTTCGGATTGTATGGGATGATGAATTGAAGTTGCACTAGGATTTTGTCTGTACTTGTTCGAGGAGACTGACTAGAGGAAAGAGTTGTTATGGAAGTGAAATGATATTGGTGCTGAGGTTTATATGTATCGACGTATTATTGAGGTATTGAGTTTAGGTGAAGTTGATGATTATTGGAGTTTTGGTGGATAAGAGGTAAGGTAAATGAGGAGCATATTGTTTTTGTTGGTTTATATGGAACAAGGAGGATGAAGATGGCAGACTAGAACACTAAAGTGGAAGGAAGATTGTCTATACACACACTTGTTAAATCACTAAGCAGTATATACTTTTTTTTGAGAGAGGAAGCATGTGCATATCTTGGCTCACTGACAGTTGTTCAGCAACCGTACATTTTGATCTGGCTTGGCAAACATTGGTCTTGACATGATGACTATGACGTTGACTTAACTATTATTGACTGTTATACATTGCTGCCACTACTACTTGATACACATGATGAACATAAAATTTTGACAGAATTGCATTTACACAGCTATCACTATTCAATTACACAGTAGCACTAATGTGGATGAAAGATGAGTGAGTGTGTTTTGTGTGTTTTCCTTTTATAATCCCAGAGAAGTGATCCCAACCTATCTCCTAAATATTATTTCACTTGTTTGTTGTGGCTTGCACTGACACCCATAAATACTATAGGTTAACTGTTATTGTGTACTGTAATAGTTAATGTGACAATTAACTGATATCATTTGTGTGTTTATTATGATTTGTATGTTTAGTGTAAGAGCATTGATTATATTTTGTTAAAGAAATTGTATGTGCATTCAAACTATTGTTCATGACTGAACTGTCTCAGTAATTATGGTGAATAGTATGGACTGTTACTTGCACCTTTTCTACATGATTGGTGCTACAAGGATATGTTTAATTTCTGCTGATGAACTGTGTGATCAGTGATTGTAAAAAAATTATGGACTGTTACTTGTACCTTTTCTACAATATTGGTGCCACTAGGACATGTTTAATTTCTGCTTATAAACTCTGATGAACAGTGTGATCAGTGACAGTGTATTTTATGGAACTGCTTCTGCTGAGAAATGTGACTTGTTGCTGTGTGTACCTACTCAACATTGCTGGGTGCCACTGATGGACTGCTTCTACTGAAAAGATGTCACCTGTTGATGTCTGCACCTGCTCAATATTGCTGGGTGCCACTGATGGACTGCTTCTACTGAAAAGATGTCACCTGTTGATGTCTGCACCTGCTCAACATTGCTGGTGCCACTAATGGACTGCTTCTACTGAAATGGTATTACTTGTTGATGTCTGCACCTGCTCAACATTGCTGGGTGCCACTGATGGATTGCTTCTACTGAAATGAAGTCACCTGTTGCTGTGTGCACCTGATCAACATTGCTGGTGCCACTAATGGACTGCTTCTACTGAAATGGTGTTACTTGTTGGTGTCTGCACCTACTCAACATTGCTGGGTGCACTGATGGATTGCTTCTACTGAAATGAAGTCACCTGTTGCTGTGTGCACCTGATCAACATTGCGGGTGCCACTGATGGACTGCTTCTATTGAAAAAATGTTACTTATTGGTTTTTGCACCTGTTGACCATTGCTGGGTGCTACTGCTGGAACTGTCAACTACTTATTCTTGAGCTATGGAAAGCGTTTATGTGAATATTTGTATAAACTGATTTTTGTGTATTACTGTTTGTGAAAAGTTAAGAGACTCTTACCTGCACATATTCGTCATTGCTGACGCTATTGATTGAACTGTTTAACCACATAATACTTGTGTAAACTGTTATGTAAAGTCACATGTATGACAGAATTTGTATTGCTTACTGTATTCTATATAATAGGTTATTAAAAGGTCAGTGCAAAGCCAAAATTTTATTTAGTTATATGATGTTTACGTATTAATATTATCTTTTATTTTTGTCTGTATTTTTTTGACGAATTTGGTGGTATTTTCACCACCAATGCTGGCAAAAATACCATCAAATTCTAGCCGTGGAGGAAGGGCATATGAAAGGTGGCTACACTGAGCCACAGCGCCAGAGATCGCTAGAGAGCATTGTTCCGCCGCCTCCACGGGCAGTCATTATTGAGATGTGCTAGAAGTCAGTGCTTGGGGAGAGCTCGTAATAGTCAGTTCGTGTTGAGATGTGCTTTCTGAGATGTGATACTGAGAAATTCTTGTTGAGATGTTGTAATAGCGAATCGGTGTGGAGATATATTGTAATTATTAGAGTGATTTTGGTCAATATATGAAGGTAACGAGACTTGATTTATTTTTCATTATTTCCATGTTTTAAATAATGCGTCACTACAGGTACAGTCAACAAAGCATCTGGCTTGTGTTCTTGGATTAGAGTGTAATTGTGGTTCTCTTGAGTAATTATGGTATTCGTATTTTCTTTAATTAATTCAGTATAAATGGTATTTGAAATTCTTGTCTTTTGAAGTAGAACCGTGCCAGATGTGTACGTTGAGTCATACTTCCACACACAGAACAGTTACACTTGTGCTTTGGTTTCGTAGGTTTTATAGTTGCTGGGGACTTAATTAATTAATTGTGTTAATGAAAATTTTCATTTCATTCTTTGTTGTTGTTCTATGCAGTCAGATAGCGTAATAATACTAGTCAGGGCCAACCGTTACGATACTTCGTAATCGGACAGACAGACTAATACTAAAGCAGAAATAAAAATTATTTGCATTTCATTTAATTAAGCCCCCATGCAATATGTTTTTGTTTTGTGGAAATTGATTATAAATAAACATTTCGCGAAGCTAGTTTGCCTTTCCAGCATTTCAAATTATCTAGAACATATGAAGCCGTGTACCTGTAATCATGGACAACTATTCAAGATACAGAGGGTAAATAAAAATATGGAAACACCATAAGCACAACGCTCCACCAAGCCTCAAGCAGGATAACACAACCGTTGGCACTCTAGAAGCTTTCAGTACTCTCGGAATGGATGAATATAGGCCCTGTTTCCAGGGGAACCATGTACTATTCTTCCTGCGAAACAGTGGCAGATTCAGGTAACAATGACGGAGGTAGATGACTATTACGCAGGAGAGCTTCTGTAAAGTTTGGAAGGTAGGAGACGAGGTACTGGCAGAAGTACAGCTGTGAGTACCAGGCGTGAGTCGTGCTTCGGTAGCTCAGTTGGTAGAGCACTTGCCCGCGAAAGGCAAAGGTCCCGAGTTCGAGTCTCGGTCGGGCACACAGTTTTAATCTGCCAGGAAGTTTCAACTGAATTATTAATTTTGTTATATGGTAGATGCATTTAGCTTTTGTAATTATGTGTAATGTTAACACTTATATTGTATTCACAACAGATCTAACCAGTTGTTGGTATATCTTTCCAATACCTTAAATGCTTCATTGAATCAGTGCTTGAGATTACCACCTACAAATGGCTATGAGGTTACATGAACATACATATTAGGTATGTACAGCTACTGTTAGGCATGTAACGATGTACATCTATTAACTGTTATATATTACGTATGTGCAGCTACTGTTAGGCATGTAACGATGTACATCTGTTAACTGTTATTTCAATTACGCAAATGCATAGCTGCGATGTTTTTGTAATTACTTTTTTACGGTTAACAAGATGTGATGCATTTAATATTTTATATCATATAATAGCTGCATACCTTAAAGTAACACACTCTATTATATGTGCTTTTGTTCTTGTTTGGTACAGTGGAGCCGATAATGGTCTGATCATAGACCAAAGTCGATCGTCTCTAAAATATACACCGATGAGGGTAATTTTTTCCGCATAGGCTATTGTATTTTGAAATAACCACTTTGTTTCGTGGTGCAGCGATTTCGCCCCTTGTGATTATCAGTCTACTTCATGGTAAAAAAAAATTGTAATGCATGTGGCATAGTATATTCCAGACATATGCTTTGAGGAAGTAGCGTGTGGTAGTGTTACCACAATTAGAAAGTAAGAGGAACTAGAGCTCATACAACAGCGTGCCGACTATCTTCTTCTCCATGCATTATTCGTTCATGAAACATGGTAGTGGTACCGAGAGTACCCCCTGTCACACACTGTAAGATGGCAGGAGAGAGTACTGATTCAGATGTAGAATGGTTATCTTGTCTACGAACTGATCTACGCAGTGGGAAAGAAGATAGCAGTTTACTGAAAAAAGTTCCTGTCAGCCTATGATCTACCATTTAGAAGAGCTTACATATCAAAATAATCTACTGATATCTGCAGGAAGTAATCGGATGTTTCGTCATAAATACTAGATGTCCTTCTCAACATTTTAAGAGATGTGTCGTGCCTATTTTCTTACGTGCCTGCATACACATTGCAAAATGAATTATTATTCGTACTCTCTGACTCATACCAGCAGAATGAAAGCCAAAGTGATTGGGCAACGAGCTCCGTATCTCTGGCACCTACAGTAAGTTTGGTGACGAGAAACACTTGCTAGTAAAACTGAAAAAAAAAACCACTTACCTGCAAAAGTGGGTTGTCGTGCATTCCATCCAGTCAACAGAAAGACACGTATGGTAATGCCATCTGACGTCTCACGAGTCGCGTCCTTTAATTCCCTCGTTTGTGAAATTTACTTTCGCCATAAATAAAAAGACACCATCATAGTATTCTGTATGCCGATATGTCACGAACGGGGGATTATTTATTCCAGATAGCCTCGCGATTGGTGAATTAGCCACCTACTGAAATTTACAAATGACGGCATCATTAATAAGGAGGAGAAACTCAAATTAAGTATTATCAAAAACCAATTACAAGATAAATAGGCCTAAACTGTGAAATAAAAGCTACTGGAAACTAACACAATTTTTCAATTTTCAAGACATGTCAAATTGTTAAAATATCAAGGAAATACAGTTCATTTGCAAATACCACATGTTCCATGGTAGAAGACATTCCATTTCAAGATACAAATGATGCACTCCCATGACTTATGGCTCCATCGCCCACACGTTATGGTGTTAAAAGTGTGTAGAATTTTACCCACCAGAAATTTCTGTAACTGAAGAATTAACAATACATTCCAAATTGCTTTAACACATTATACAGCACTTAAATGTGTAGAACGTGGAATATTTATAAATGCTACGTGAAACACCGTCTCATGTCTAACAACAACTGTAGAAAACGGTGGAAATTGCTTATGATGGCCTCTAGTGCGCATTCCGTCATTCTAAAATCAGTCAACTACCAACGAAAAAACATCATACGTTCCTAGATACACTATAGTCTAGGTACAACCCGTTCCCCTACACAAAAGATGAAGCAAAACTTTCATGTAGTAAGCTGTCCTTATATATTTAAGGTTGCGAAGAAAACGTGCCTAACTCTCTTAATGTGTTTTTCTTTTTATTGTATTATTAACATGTCTCAGCTACCGCCATCATTAGATTCTGTAAAAATGCTCAAAAGCAATAAATAAACCTAAGAGCCCAGCCGCCAGACTTAGAACTTGTGAAACAAACTCCAGCGTCAGTAGCAATAAAATCTATGGCGAAGTGGAGCGTCAACTGCAAACTCGCCTGAAAAGTTAAAAACTGCAGATTTGGTTTGCATGTTAAATATAAGTGCTAGTCAGGAGGTGGCGCTGGTAGGAAACGCATTGTCTTCGTTTTCCTTGCCCTATAGATATAAACTGAGAGAGTCTCCAAAACTGTGAATACTCCAAGCTAATTACAATACCGGATTTCACAATTATCTTATTTAAAATGGCTGTATTATCTATGTGAAGAGTTTACTAAAATCAATCAACAAACATTCGAACATATAAACAAATACTTAATCAGGGCCGTTTGTTGCATTGTAAAATGTTAATTACATCCGGAGATATTGTAACCTAAAGCTGACGCTTGAGTACCACTCCTCCGCTGTTCGATCGTGTGTATCGGAGAGCACCGAATTACGTAGGGATCCAAAGGGAACGGTGATGGACCTTAGGTACAGAAGAGACTGGAACAGCACATTACGTCCACATGCTAACACCTTTTTATTGGTCTTATTCACTGTCGCACATGTACATTACCATGAGGGGTGAGGTACACGTACACACGTGGTTTCCGTTTTCAATTACGGAGTGGAATAGAGTGTGTGCCGACATGTCAGGCCAATAGATGTTCAATGTGGTGGCCATTATTTGCTGCACACAATTGCAATCTCTGGCGTACACGCCGCAGTACATCTGGTGTAATGTCGCCGCAGGCTGCCACAATACGTTGTTTCATATCCTCTGGGGTTGTAGGCACATCAGGGTACACATTCTCCTTTAACGTACCCCACAGAAAGAAGTCCAGATCAGGAGAACGGGCTGGCCAATTTATGCGTCCTCCACATCCTATGAAACGCCCGTCGAACATCCTGTCAAGGGTCAGCCTAATGTTAATTGCGGAATGTGCAGGTGCACCATCATGCTGATACAATATACGTCGACGCGTTTCCGGTGGGACATTTTCGAGCATCGTTGGCAGATCATTCTGTAGAAACGCGATGTATGTTGCAGCTGTTTGGGCCCCTGCAATGAAGTGAGGACCAATGAGGTGGTCGCCAATGATTCCGCACCATACATTTACAGTCCACGGTCGCTGTCGCTCTACCTGTGTGAGCCAGCGAGGATTGTCCACGGACCAGTAATGCATGTTCCGTAGCTTCACTGCCCCGTGGTTTGTGAAACCCGCTTCATCGGTAAACAGGTGGAACTGCAACGCATTCTCTGTTAATGCCCATTGACAGAATTGCACTCGATGATTTAAGTCATCACCATGTAATTGCTGATGTAGCGACACATGAAACGGGTGAAAGCGGTGACGATGCGGTATGCGCATGACACTACTTTGACTCAGTCCACCGGCTCTCGCAACGTCCCGTGTACTCATGTGTGGGTTCCTGGCAACAGCAGCTAACACACCAACTGCACCCGCTTCTCCTGTGACGGGCCTGTTACGGACCCGTTTGCGTGCTACCACCATACCTGTTGCATACAGTTGGCGGTAGATGTTTTGCAATGTGCAGCACGTTGGATGCTCTCTGTCTGGGTACCGTTCTGCATACACCCTGCACGCTTCAGCTGCATTTCGTCGACACTCGCCATAGATGAGTATCATCTCCGCCTTTTCAGAGTTCGAATACACCATGGTCACACTTCCAACAATACTACACTATCACAGACGTCTGGTAACACGGTGTACTACAGTTGGCCTGCGTGCGGAGACGAATGCAGAATAACAATAGCAGCAAGCGCTACATGCGGACACTGCGACAGCTAGACCAAACCACAACAGTGCACTACAGCCACACTCGTAAACACGGTCGTCATCGTAAACATGTCCCTGCAGATGCTGCTCGCCGACCGTGGCCCGTGTTTGTTACAACACGCAACTGAACGTCGGAGGTTTCAAGCGTCAACTTTAGGTTACAATATCTCCGGATGTAATTAACATTTTACAATGCAACAAACGGCACTGATTGCGTATTTGTTTATATGTTCAGATGTGCTAACAAAACTAACGTGGTTCCATTTAAAAACGTAGGTTTGTGTTAAAAAACATACTTCCGTCCATTTTTGTATGGTTTGTATTAAACAATTACACTAGCTCCTCTCCTCATGTTCGGTCTGTGGAATCGGTTATTCAGTATTTGATGTGGTTTACGAAATATATACAGCGGTAACGTTAGGTGACTCACCGTTTTTGAGGAAAGGCTGAGCTGAAACTTCCTGGCAGATTAAGACTGTGTGCCGGACCGAGCCTCGGACTCGGGACCTTTGCCTTTCGCGGGCAAGTGCTCTACCGACTGAGCTACCCAATCTGCTTGTAGAGCTCAGTTGGTAGAGCACTTGCCTGCAAAAGGCAAACGTCCCGAGTTCGAGGCTCGGTCCAGCACACAGTTTTAATCTGCCAGGAAGTTTCATAACACCGCACACTCCGCTGCAGAGTGGAAATCTCATTCTTAAAAGCTAAGCTGTTGAGACGTAACAAAGTTTCAAAACGGGTGGTTTGGAATTGATGTTAAACTAGAATTTGGTACGGGAAGACATGGATCAAGTCGATGAGTCTTGGTGCCTCGATTTTGTTCCATATATTTCGAAAGAACAGCGCTTCAAAAAGAGTTATAGTGCATTTTCAGATCTCGCTTGTTAATGCACAATTTTGTGCTCCATCATGCAAGGTAGATGGCGAACGTTATTTATTACTTGAAAACATGTATGCCTGTGATTACTTTCAATATTGTAGACTCGCAGTATTTTAAGCTGTAGTTGTTTTCATAATTAATGTTTACGTCTAATACTGTGCCGTCTTGCTGGTAAATTTTATCTCTCTCTCTCTCTCTCTCTCTCTCTCTCTGTCTCTCTCTCTCTGCCGGCCGCGGTGGTCTAGCGGTTCTAGGCGCTCAGTCCGGAGCCGCGAGACTGCTACGGTTGCAGGTTCGAATCCTACCTCGGGCATGGATGTGTGTGATGTCCTTAGGTTAGTTAGGTTTAAGTAGTTCTAAGTTCTAGGGGACTGATGACCATAGATGTTAAGTCCCATAGTGCTCAGAGCCATTTTCTCTCTCTCTCTCTCTCTCTGTCTCTCTCTCTCTCTCTCTCTGTTTTCACACTCCGCTAATGTATATGCTATAATACTGTACTATTTCATCATCACTATATTTCATGTCTGCCTGTGTGTATCAAGCACTGTATATATTACAGAGGGAATTATAAATGATAAAAGTTTCATTGCTCTTCAACTGAAATGCTTACTGTGCTCCTTATAGAACTTCAGAAGCATAACATCATTCCTCAGTACTTCAGTATACAATTACTTTCGCATTTACTCGTATTCTTATTGACGATCTTGTTAATTGTAAATATGGCTCTCGGCCGAGACGTCGGATGTCGCTGCGAAATTCCAACAATATTTTGTGGGCACGAGTGACCGACATCTTCCTGTCACCTGAAGATATCTGTCAATTGCGCCAGCGATGTATTGCGGAAATTTCAAGACGTTCAACGTCTCATCAGTAAAATATATTTGTATGTAGTCATTCGGGAAATCCTCAACCAGTATATTCTGTTACTGTTCACAACCAGCAGCTGCGACCTATTTTTGTTCCTAGTTACGTCTTATAAAGGAGTATCTGATTTCGGGATTCATGACTGACCATAATGTAGTACAGCAGGAAATTTCCCTTCTCTCCAGTCCTATTTCAAGTATAATTGTTCCTCTGGTGATATTTAAACAGTCTATTGGCTATTACTAGCTGAAATGTATTGTAGAACTCACTATTTCTATTGTCTCATTCCTACTAGCAAAGTCATATTCTTCCGTTGCTCTATCTACTGTTTCTTCCTGTCGCCCATAATTATTGGACGCGCGATTTGAGGCGCCATGTACCGGATTGAGAGGCCCCTCCCGCCAGAGGTTCGAAGTCCTCCCTCGGGCATGGATGTGTGTGTTCTTAGCGTAAGTTTGTTTAAGTAGTGTGTAAGTCTAGGGACCGATGACCTCAGCAGTTTGGTTTCTTAGGAATTCACACAGATTTGAACATTTTGAACATTATTAGGTTTTCCTCTCCCTTTATCTACGTAATTACGCCTTCAGTATCCACGTATATATTGTCCTTCTCATCATCTTCTGCCTGTGACGTCGACTTGTATACTTCAACCATTGTTGTTGTCATTGGTTTGCTGCCGATTCTCGTGAGAATTTTCCCCTTTACCGATTTTTTCAGAGTAACTCAGTCTCTGCTCTACTTTCCAATTGTAACGAACTCTAGTCCAGATATACCATTTTCGGCTGCTGTAATATTATCCTATGTCCTTCTGACCTGATGCCAATAATGTAATAAATAGGAAAAAGAACTATACAACGTATACAGTATTATCCTAAAAAGTTCATTAGTATCGTGGCCTCTTTTCCTAAATTTATTTCCTTCATTGCTAATATTGACGCTTAGTAAGCAGGCGAGCTAAAGTAAAGAAATACAGAAGTGCCGGTGAGCTCTCTCGACCTACTGACCCTGAACGGACACTGAGGCTTAGCACGGCTACGACAAGTAAATGCGAGAGCAGTGCAAACAAGGAACTAGGCGGCGCCACAAACCAGTCCCCGGCGTCAGCTCTCTACCGTTGTGTTAATTCCGTCCACTCACCGAGCTGTGATTTGCATTACTGACGCTCGTGCGAAATTCGAGTATTCTCAATACAGTGTAAACTGAAAACACTATGGCGAAAACGCTACCTTCAGAGGCTGTCTTCACGGTCCTGCGTAATCTGATCAGAGAAAAACGACCGAGGTAGCGCAGTGGTTAAGGCTTAAAACCGTAAACAATGTAGCCGGCCGCGGTGGTTTAGCGGTTCTAGGCGCTCAGTCCGGAACCGCGCGACTGCTACGGTCGCAGGTTCGAATCCTGCCTCGGGCATGGATGTGTGTGATGTCCTAAGGTTAGTTAGGTTTAAGTAGTTCTAAGTTCAAGGGGACTGATGACCACAGATGTTAAGTCCCATAGTGCTCAGAGCCATTTTTTTCGTAAACAATGTAGGTCACGCGTGTCACTGTATTGAAACTTCGGTATCGACCAGCTAAGTAGCGGCGGCGTCTATTTGCAGGCGACTACTGCAGTACTGTTCAGTTTATCTTAATTGTATTTTCAGTAAACATTTCTGTATTACAATGATACAATCTTGGCAGTGTATGACTGTACCGAAAGATTGTTTGTTTTAAAACGCACAAAGAGGAATTGCGTACATATTTTTCGAGATTAAATCAGTAAATTTACAGGTTGAAACTAGCGGCTGATATCGTTATCAAGGAGATGTGAGTAGTTTTCTGTGTGAGAATACTTACTTGTGTCTAAATATTAAGAACTGAGTGATAAGGATCATTATACACTGACGCGCCAAAGGAAATGGCATTGGCGTGCGTAATCAAATACAGATATGTGTAAACAGGCAGAATATGGCGCTGCGGTCGGCAACGCCTATATAAGATAACAAGTGTCTGGCACAGTTGTTAGAGTGGTTACTGCTGCTGCAATGGCAGGTTATCAAGTTTTAACTGAGTCTGAACGTGGTGTTACAGTCGGCGCACGAGCGATGTGATACAGCATCTCTGACATAGCGATGAAGTGGAGATTTTCCTGTACAACCATTTCACGAATCACTGCGGCCAGAGGAAGAGCCTTCAGGAACGAGACCAACGACGACTGAGGAGAATCGTTAAGCGTGTCAGGGTGCGAACCACTCGATGAAACATCATCGATGTGGGCTTTCGGAGCGGAGGGCCCACTCGTGTACCCTTCGCGACTACTCGACACAAAGCGTTACGCCTCTCCTGGGCCCGTCAACACCGACATTGGACTGTTGATGAATGGAAACATGTTGTCTGATGGGACGAGTCTCGTTTCAAATTGTATCGGGCGGATGGATGTGTACGGGTATGGAGACAACCTCAAGAATCCATGGACCCTGGATGTCAGCAGGGTACTGTTCAAGCAGGTGGAGGCTCTGTAAATGATGTGAGGTGTGTGCAGTTGGAGTGATATGGGATTCCTGATACGTCTAGATATGACTGTGACAGGCGACACGTACGTAAGCATCCTGTCTGATCACCTTCATTTATTCATGTCCATTGTTCATTCCGACGGGCTTGGTCAATTCTAACTGGACAAAGCGACCCCTCACACGCCCATAATTGCTCCAGAGCGGCCCCAGGAACAATCTTCTGAGTTTAAACACTTCCGCTTGCTCCCAAACTCCCCAGATATGAACATTATTGAGCATATATGGAATACCTTGCAACGTGTTGTTCAGAAGATATCTCCACCCCCTGTACTCTTTCGAATTTATGGACAGCCCTGCAGGATTCTTGGTGTCAATTCCCTCCAGCACTACTTCAGACATTAGTCGAGTCCATACCTCGTCGTGCTGCGGCACTTCTGCGTGGTCGCAGAGACCCTACACGATATTAGGCAGGTGTACCTGTGCCTTTGGCTCTTCAGTGTAAATCTGAGTTGTGAAAGTACGTTGGTTTTCAGATCTAAAATTCGATGACCGAAGAAGTTGTTGAGCCACACTAGAGGAATTTTTTCTATCATCAGCGTTTTCTAGTACATTGTACAGGATGTCCCTAATTAAAAGCCGAGTGAGGTGGCGCAGTGCTTATCTCACTGGACTCGCATTCGAGAGGACGGCGATTCAAACCCTTGGCCAGCCATGGGTGTTCAGTGATTTCCCTAAATCGCTTCAGGCAAATGCCAGGATGGTTCCTTTCAAAGGACGTGGAAAAGTTTCTTCCACATCCTTCCCTTATTCGATGGGACCGTTGATCCTGTTTGGCGCACTCCCCCGTATCAATCAACCAACCATAATTTAACAAAAGCAAAAAAAGGGTCAGAATGTGTACATCAACAGACGTTCGGGCACAATGTTCCTCAGTTTCCGTTGGAGATGCCCAACATGACTGTTTTCATGAAGTATCGCGCTCTGCTGAAGAAGCTCTTTCACAAGAATGGTGACTGTGCGGCCGTAGCACTACAGAAGTTCCGGTCGCTCAAGGGTTTGAAAAAATGCGTTGTTTCATTGGTCCGATGTCTGTTAAGGATCTGGAAAAAACGATTACAAAATTAGAAATGACAGGTGTTGACAGAAGTGAAAATTACCGAGCCGGCCAAGGTGGTCTCGCGGTTCTAGGCGCTCAGTCTGGAACCGCGCGACTGCTACGGTCGCAGGTTCGAATCCTGCCTCGGGCATGGATGTGTGTGATGTCCTTAGGTTAGTTAGGTTTAAGTAGTTCTAAGTTCTAGGGGACTGATGACCACAGATGTTAAGTCCCATGTGCTCAGAGCCATTTGAACCATTTTTGAAAATTACCGAACTATCAGTTTAATAAGTCACCGCTGCAAAACACTAACGGGAATTCCTTACAGACGAATGGAGAAACTTGTAGAAGCCCACCTCGGGGAAGATCAGTTTGGATTCCGTAGAAATGTTGGAACACGTGAGGCAATACTGACACTACGACTTATCTTAGAAGAAAGATTAAGGAAAGGCAAACCTACGTTTCTAGCATTTGTAGACTTAGAGAAAGCTTTTGACAATGTTGACTGGAATACTCTCTTTCAAATTCTAAAGGTGGCAGGGGTAAAATACAGGGAGCGAAAGGCTATTTACAATTTGTACAGAAACCAGATGACAGTTAAAAGAGTCGAGGGGCATGAAAGGGAAGCAGTGGTTGGGAAGGGAGTGAGACAGGGTTGTAGCCTCTCCCCGATGTTATTCAATCTGTATATTAAACAAGCAGTAAAGGAAACAAAAGAAAAATTCGGAGTAGGTATTAAAATCCATGGAGAAGAAATAAAATCTTTTAGGTTCGCCGATGACATTGTAATTGTATTTATATGAAGAAATTTCAGCATTAAGAAGCCAATTTGTTTACAGCTTATACACCATTGTGCTCTTGTCATAGAATAAGGGTCCTCTTCTTACCTCAGTCATTTATTCTATAGATGGTAATGCACACAAAAAGTGTTTATACTGACCTCTGATGAAAGAGAAAAGGAGTGAAGTGTGAGAAGGTTTGTACATGACATTGTAATTCTGTCAGAGACAGCAAAGGACTTGGAAGAGCAGTTGAACGGAATTGACTGTGTCTTGAAAGGAGGGTATAAGATGAACATCAACAAAAGCAAAACGAGGATAATGGAATGTAGTCGAATTAATTCGGGTGATGCTGAGGGAATTAGATTAGGAAATGAGACACTTAAAGTAGTAAAGGAGTTTTGCTATTTGGGGAGCAAAATAACTGATGATGGTCGAAGTAGAGAGGATATAAAATGTAGACTGGCAACGGCAAGGAAAGCGTTTCTGAAGAAGAGAAACTTGTTAACATCGTGTATTGATTTAAGTGTCAGGAAGTCGTTTCTGAAAGTATTTGTATGGAGTGTAGCCATGTATGGAAGTGAAACATGGACGATAAATAGTTTAGACAAGAACAGAAGCTTTCGAAATGTGGTGCTACAGAAGAGTGCTGAGGATTAGATGGGTAGATCACATAACTAATAGAATTGGGGAGAAGAGGAGTTTGTGGCACAACTTGACTAGAAGGAGGGATCGGTTGGTATGTCATGTTCTGAGACATCAAGGGATTACCAATTTAGTACTGGAGGGCACCGTGGAGGCTAAAAATCGTAGAGAGAGTCCAAGAGATGAATACACTAAACTGATTCAGAAGGATGTAGGCTGCAGTAGGTACTGCGAGATGAAGAAGCTTGCACAGGATAGAGTAGCATGGAGAGCTGCATCAAACCAGTCTCAGGACTGAAGACCACAGCAACAACAACAGGTTCTTTTGAAGTGCAGTTTGGCAGAGGGAGCGGAAAGAAGTTGATATGACGTCTGTCGAAGATGTGGCCACAGCAGTGCAGGAGTTGTTGAGCGATGGCGTGCAAACCTGCAGTGCACGGGCAACTGCCCGAACGTTTGACCATGCCTGCGAGAACCGTGCATAAAACCCTTCGAAACATACTGCCTTGCTACGCTTATAAAATCACACATGTTCAGGAACTACTTCCTGCTGATCTGCCAGCAAGATGAACATTCGCTCTGGAATTTATTGCTCGCGTGAAACTGAATGGCCGTGCAACATTCTGTGAACAGACGAAGCCCATTTCCATCTCCAAGGACAATAAGCAGAACTGTAGAATATAGGCAACAGAAAATCCTCACATCCATCAACCGGTAGCCCTATATTCTACAAAGGTGACTCTTTGATGCGGGCTGACGGCACCGTTAATCATTTGGACGCTTTTTCTTTTCATTTTTCTTTTTTGAGTAGATGAGTCCTGCGGATCCCGTTACCTGTACCGTCAATGGTAAACGCTATGGTCTTTTACGCATCAACGTCATTCCAGACCTTCAAAAGCGTGGATGCGTGGGTAGGATCATTTCTATGCACGATGGTACTCCCCTGCACATTGCACAACCAGTGAAGCGGCTGCTGCAGAGGCATTTTGGAAATACTAGAACTATCAGCTGTCAATCATAGCGCGTAGGCTTTCACGGCCGGCGTCTTCATTAGTGAGTTGCTGACTCATCTCGGAAGATGTTGCTACAGATGACAACGAAACGTCAGGAAGAAGAAGTTTCACAGATCGACCACGGCCTCTCAGCTCGGAAGTTTTAACTAATAACATCAGCTGTCATTTACCTGTAGCCTGACCGTCCAGATCACCTGATCTTATTCCCTGTGATTTTTGGCTCTGTTGTTGTGTTCAGTGCTCCAACTACGAACGTAGCTGATTTGAAGGCACGCATTCCGCAACGCATTCTGGACGTGACCCCGAGACACTCCGATCTGCTGTCGGACGTGCTGTTTCTCGATTTCAACTTATGGCGCAGAACAGTGAACAGCATACTGAACGTTTCTTGCAACAGCCTCGCGACAGTTAAAAAGCATTGTCATTTTGATTTTTAAGCATTTTTTGGCCTCCGAACAGTTTTTCCTTCCAATGTGGTACGATCCTGCATAACTTGTGCAGTGATGCGCATTGAACAGTACGGATGATGTAATGTGCATCTCCGACCATAGACATCGTGTTGCGATTCATCTGTCTTTTACTTTTCTTTTTTTTTTCCATGACGTTCTCACCTGCGTCGATAGTTTGCTGCTCCAATCTGACGTCATTCTGATCTGTAGTCCTCTTTCTACAGTGTTTTGAAACTGAAACTTTAATTACGGGCACTCTGACTTCGTATCTGGATATAGTGAATTAAGCAAAAGCCATAAAACGCAAACGCTTGTTTTATGTAAAAAACTGACATTATGGATAGAAACGTGTGTCATTTCCTATGTGTGAATGATAAAACATTTCGCAAGTGTTGCTTGGAAGGCGTCAGGAAGCTAAATGATTCTCACAAATCTGGTACTTCGTCGTCTGCTCCTGTGGAAGCGGTGAACTAAACGTCTCGTAGTGGAACAAATACAGGAATTCACCGAGGAAATGTATTTCTGCCGCTTGTAAAAATGTTCAAAACTGTTTGTTACGCTTTCGCCTGGCAAAATGTAAAAAAAATGGTAACCATCATATTAATATTGCGATTTTCGAAGAAGTTAGGTTACCTTAATTGCTATATGTGTGATACTAATACAACAAATAATTTATTTGTGAGCCGGCCGCTGTGGTCGGGCGCTTCTAGGCGCTTCAGTTTGGAACTACGCGGCTGCTACGGCCGCAGGTTCGAAACCTGCCTCGGGTATGGATGTGTGTGATGTCCTTAGGTTAGTTAGGTTTAAGTAATTCTAAGTCTAGGGGACTGATGACCTCAGATATTAAGTCCCATAGTGCTTAGAGCCATTTTGCACCATATAATTATGAAAGTTAGTGCTTGATTTCACTGACGAATAAGAAACACTGTAAATGTCAGCTTCACTTCATATAGTGCGTAATGAGAGAAACTCGACGTCTTGTCCTTTATCACGTCACTTAGATGATGTTTTAAAGCATCAGCTCGACAGAGAAACGAGCGTGCGGTGTAGAAACGCATATAGAGTCTGGGCGTTAAGACACTGGATGCGTGTTACAAAGAAGAATGATCAATTTCTCACTCGGACATTCATACTTAGCTTTAGCTGAAAAAGTAAACGGTTGATCTCCCCCCTCATAAGAACGAGTGTTTCATCAAGAATGACATCATCGTATAGGGGACCGTTAAAGAGTGTCTTCACACCTGTAATTTCAACAACTTTGGGCGAAATGCAATGCCACATCGAAACTAATGATCAAAGCAGACGAAGTAAATATTCCAGAATTCGCATCAAGAACAGCTGGCAACTTGAGTAACTTGGACGTAAATATTCAGGGTGTAGCGAAGCAGCTTAAATCACTTAATAAAGGCAACGTCTTCGGTCCTGATTGTGTACCAGTCAAGTTCCTTTCAGAATGCTAATACGCTCGTGCAACAGCTCCACAATAAGCAATCATTTAAAACCACTCTCTCGCCGAAAGATCCGTACCTAAAGAGTGGAAATTTGTACCAGTCACACGAATACCAAAAAAAGTAAATAGGAATAATCCGCTGCGTTACAAATTCATTGACTTGAGCTAAGATTTTGCAACATATAGATTCATCGAATATTACGAGTTTCCTCGTAGGAAACTATTTATGGGAAACAGCCAACAAGGATTCAGAACATATCGATCTTTTGAAACACAACTATCGACAGGGGATGTCAAACAGATTAAATACTTTTGGATTTCCATAAGGCTTTTGATAGTGTTTCTCACAAGTGACTCCTAATAGAATTGAGTGTCTGCGGAGTATCGCCTCAGTTGTGCTACTGAATTCGTGAATTCCTGTCACAAAGGTCACAGTCCATGGTAACTGACGAGAAGTCACCAAGTAAAACAGAGGTAATATTTGGAGTTCCACAAGGAAGTCTTACAGTCCTCTGCTGTCGCTGATCTACATAAACGATTCAGGAGATCAGAGCAGGCCCTTAAGATTGTTTGCAGATAATGCTATCTTTTACCGTCTTGTAAAGTCATCAAATGATGAAACCAATTGCAAACTGAGACAAGATGTATGTATATTGCGAAAAGTGGCAATTTACAATAAGAAATGAAAAGTGTGAAGCCATTCACCTGAGTACTAAACAGAATCAGCTAACTTTCGGTCACAAGATACAACACACATATCTAAAGACTGTAAGTTAAACTAAATACTTAGAGAAAACTGTTACGAATAACTTAAACTGGAACGATCACATAGGTAATGTTGTGGGGAAAGCGATTTATTGGCAGAACACTCAGAAAATGCAAGTCTACTAAAGAGTCTGCTTATAGTACGCTGGTCCGTCCTCTTCTGGAGCACTGCTATGCGATGTGTGACGGATGACATCGAAAAAGTACAAAGAGGGCACCCCGATTTGTATTATCGCCAAGTAGGGAGAGAGTGCAACTGATATAATACTTGAATTGAGGTGTCAAACATTAAAACTTGGGCATTTTTCGTTGCGGCATGAGCTTCTCATGAAACTTTCGTCACGAACTTTCTCCACAGAGAGTGAACATATTTTGTTGGTGCCCACCTACATAGGGAGGAATGATCACCATAGTAAAATAAGAGAAATCAGAGCTCGCACGGAAAGACTAAATCCTCCGCTTTTCCGATGCTCTGTTCGAGAGTGGAATGGTAGAGAAATGACTTCACTGTGGTTCTGTGAAACTTCCTGAGAGTAATCTTGTAGATGTGACGAGTTTAGCTATCGTCTGGATGTTTGTCGTGCGTCCAGGACATGACACACTGAACATTTGTGAATGGAAAGTGAAAACCTTGATACGAAATGTAACTGTAAAAGTTTTACGAGGTAGCACGGGCTTGCAGTTAAAATACACTTTAATAAGTTCGTATGATTTTTTAAAATAAAAACTTCGCATTCCCAAGCATAAGTTAAAACTCATCCCAAGTTTTAGTCTTCATTCATGCAGTAAATATAGTATTGCGAAATCCGATCAGTCTTTTTGAATACCCTGCACTCCGTAATAGGTGGATCTACTTTCTTAATCTTGGTACCAAAAGGGATATGCTCAATATTTGTAACACAACCGCGTGTCAACACGAGACTCGCACCCGTACGCGGTTGTTCGTGAATCATTAACTCTAAAGTAAACTGCTTATGTTCATAGGTGAGTCTGATCATACACGATCGGTGTTTTCCGTTTTTGGTAACACAGTTTTCTGGGAGTTAGGCTGTATCTAATTTGCATTTTTGAAATAAAATGGAGAAATAGTGCTGATATGGACCCTGAATAAAACTTTGCTCTTGTTGGTCACTGTATGTGAATGATTCAAATGGCTGAGCACTATGGACTTAACATCTGAGGTCATCAGTCCCCTAGAACTTAGAACTAGTAAAACCTAACTAACCTAAGGACATCACACACATCCATGCCCGAGGCAGGATTCGAACCTGCGACCGTAGCGGTAGCTCGGTTCCAGACTGTAGCGCCTAGAACCCGAGGCAGGACTCGAACCTGCGACCGTAGCGGTCACGCGGTTCCAGACTGAAGTGCCTAGAACCGCACGGCCACACCGGCCGGCCACTGTATATGAGGCGACAGGTTTATTGACCCCGTTTTGATCATCAGAAAATGTGAAAACGTTACAGAAACACAAGAATAGTTCAGGAAATATGGCTAAGAGAAAAACAGGTAACTATATTAACAAAGTGCATGAAAGACACATACTAATGCAGGGAGAAGTACTTTAGACAAACAGTAAGGCGCATATCAATGTGAGACACTCCAAAACGTTACTGAATTGCACATGGCATGCGATAGCGTTGAAGATATAGCCAACAGGCAGCGCTTGTGGGAACACGTCGTCACGTTAGACAAGGGGAAAAATATGAGTGAAAATACATTGGAATCATAAAAATTATTATTGTGTAAACTGAAGATGAAGGGAAGAGAAAGGAATTATTGACGATAATTGCATCGGGACTTTACGCAGAATCAGCAGCGACGAGTGAAAATTTGGGTTTGACGGGGCCTCGAACTCAGGATTTTCTAGTTACGAGGCAGCTCCGTTAACCACTGCGCCATCCAGCCAAAGCGTTTATTGGAATTGCGCGGAATATCTTGGCGCTCCTCCCAGGCGACCCACATTCCCACATTCACACTTAGTGGGGCTTATCTGCAGTCACCGTCCACGTCCTGCATGTTCGCTGCTTTGAGAACCCTCCAGGTTGTCAAACGCTATTGTGTATCAGTACTGAAGGAGGTGGATTCATTGCCTATCGAGGCAAATCAATTATATGAATGCGTGATTGGATTAGAGAAAGGCAGATGGCGACAGCGAGTAACGAGGAGAACCATGAGTAAAGAAGGCTGAATTTATTTGATTACAAAGTCAACAGTAAGAAAGTAAAGAAAAAAGCGGCTCAAATAGCTCCGAGCACTATGGGACTTAACTTCTGAGGTCATCAGTCTCCTAGAATTTAGAACTACTTAAACCTAACTAACCTAAGGACATCAAATGGTTTAAATGGCTCTGAGCACTGTGGAACATCTATGGTCATCAGACCCCTAGAACTTAGAACTACTTAAACGTAACTAACCTAAGGACATCACACACATCCATGCCCGAGGTAGGATTCGAACCAGCGACCGTAGAGGTCACGCGGTTCCAGACTGTAGCGCCTAGGACAGCTCGGCCACTCCGGCCGGCGTAAAGAAATGCATAACAAATTTAACAATGACGTTATAAATGACGACCCTTTATACAAGTAATGTCTGATATTTACACAAAATAAGGGTTAGTGTTTTATGTGTTTCGGTCAGTACAGTACAGATAGCGAAAGAATATCAACATATGAAGCATATTAGGAATGGTTGGTTATAGAGAAACCTCTAGTTGTGATTTACATATTAACATTATGTCTTTTCAAAATCTTAGTCATTCATAGAGTTTTACATCTGTGAACCAACGTATTTTTCCGAGACAGATGTGTAATGACCCTTATTATCCATATCGTCATATTTAGACAAAAAAACTCTCAACTAGATCATTTGCATATGTTCGTTAATGATGTCACTCCTTATCTCCGCCCTGTTAATTAACTGTGTTCACAAAACAACTTCTCGTGTGGGGCGAGATATCACTTCATTTCAAGTATCCTTCAGTATAGCCAGTCGCTGCATAGGTTTCACCATTATAATAAACAAACTTTTACCGAACATGCTACAGTAAATATAAATTGAGAAGCACTACAGAAGTCGCCTGCAAATGGAAGCTGCTGCTAGCAAGCTGATTGAGATGCTTGTTTCAACATAATGGCGCGACTCGCGGCCTGTATCATCTGCGGTCTAAGGTTTGCACAGACAGCCGTACAATTACTCGCATAATGCTGATAGGAAAATTACGAGCTTGCAACATGCTTCCGGTGTTGTGCTAGAACAACTTGCAGAGCGTGTTATGATTTTCGGCGGACGAGCACTTTGGCCAACTGTCTATTGTACGGCACTAGTGTGTGCGCGCTGGTCTAGCAGGCTTGCTACAGTTGTTTACACAGCGACCGCGCGGGTAAACAATGCTGCGGACAGCCGCAGCGTGGTATGTTTGGCGAAGCACACAAGACAGCGGTGCGCACTTCGGACGGAATATGTTGCTCTAATTAGGTGCGATCAAAACGCGGCGGGCGCATACGTTCCACGGCAAGCAACTGTAAACAAGATAAGCATATACCAACGTCACGTGTTCGATTCAAGTGTTTCTCTTTAGTACTAAGGAGACGCAGGGCTGGAGACTGAAAGAAAAAAAAAAGAGTACGATTACCAGTGAAATTAACAGTAGGAATACGCGAAGGAAACTGGTAATAGATCACCAGGATAACTTAGTTTGCAGTGTAGTGGAAAATCTATTATGTCTGAATGATAAACACACACCGAACAGGCGTGGTTTAAGACTGCATGAAGCTCGTAGCATCGATAAATTACGGGGCCATACTCAGCAATACTTACACACATTCCTGAGATTGTATTGTTTCATTTCCACATAATATGCGAGGATAATGTTGAAAAGAAATTTTTTCACTTATTTAAGCACTAACTAATGCAATGTTCCTTCTTCGAACTGTATTCTCAGGAACATATTCACCGTTGTATCTACATCTACGTATATACTCCGCGAACCACCATTCGCTTCGTGGCTGAGGGAAGCTTGTACTACTGCTATTGATCCCCTTCTCACTTTCACCCGCAAACGGAGGGAGGTAAAAAAACTGAATGTATGCTTCCGTTCGAGCCCTGACCCCTCTCATCTTATCTTCACTGTCCTAACGTGAGCGACCGCTACGGTCGCAGGTTCGAATCCTGCCTCGGTCATGGATGTGTGTGATGTCCTTAGGTTAGTTAGGTTTAAGTAGTTCCAAGTTCTAGGGGACTTGTCCCATAGTGCTCAGAGCCATTTGAACCATTTTTTTCCTTACGTCCGTTATGGCAGTAAAATCGTGTTGTCTGCAGTAAATTCTGAGTCTATAAAATTTCTCAATTTTCTTTCGCGAAAAGAATGTCTTTTTACTTGCAAACATTCTCATTTGAGTTCACAAAGCACTCACCTAATATTCACGTGCTGTTCTAACACACAGGTAATAAATCTTGTAGCACGCCTCTGAATAGCTTCGACGTCTTCTTCTCATCCAACCAGGTGGGGATCCCAAACACTCTAGTAGTCCTCCGCAATGGTTCGCACAAGTGTGTTGTACGCGGTCTGCTTTATACATGAGCTACGCTTTTCTAGAGTTGTTCCAATAAGCCGAAGTTGACTGTTAACCCTCTCTACAACCGACCGCACGTGCTCGTTCCATTTCAAGGAGCTTTGCATCGTTACGGCTTAATATTTAATCGACGCTTCTGTCAAGCAACACACCACTAAATTGTATTCGAATATCATAGGATTGATTTTCCTACTCATCAGCATTGATCTTGTAAGTAGGCTGTTTAGGTTTTTTTATTGGTAACGCTACCTGTGTATGAAAATCACTGGCTGTGCTGTGTGCAGTCTGTGGCTGCTTTGCATTGTTGTAATACTCGCCATTGTAGTGTTAGGCAGCTGGCTGTGAACAGCGCGTAGCGTTGGTCAGTTGGAGGTGAGCCGCCAGCAGTGGTGGATGTGGGGAGAGAGATGGCGGAGTTTTGTAATTTGTCATGAACTGCTATATATATGATGATATCAAGGTAAATACATTCTTTGTTCTCTATTAATATCTTTCATTTGCTAACTATCCCTATCAGTAGTTAGTGCCTTCCATAGTTTGAATCTTTTATTTAGCTGGCAGTAGTGGCGCTCGCTGTATTGCAGTAGCTTGAGCAGCGAAGATTTTTGTGAGGTAAGTGATTTGTGAAAGGTATAGTTTAATGTTAGTCAGGGCCATTCTTTTGTAGGGAATTTTAAAAGTCAGATTGCGTTGCGCTATAAATATTGTGTGTCAGTTTAAGCACAGTCATTGTATAAATTTTTCTAAGGGGACGTTTTAATCTATATATTTCTATGTTTAGAGCAAGCTGCCATTCATCACACAAAATAAAAGTTTTGTCAAGTCAGTCTCTTCCCTTCTACAGTCATGCACTGATGACATTTTGCCACACACGACCTGATCATCAGCAACTTATGTTGTGTTGGCTGAAGAGCCAACACCGTGTTACTAGATGAGGCCGAAATGCACGCGTTTTAGCTCACGCAGGCTGGCGTGAGGAGGGAAGAACTATACTGACGTGAGGTCTGGAACATGACAAGGAATTAGAATTCAGAAAGCGGACGTAATTAGTTTCATACGTTAACCCATTAAAGATGAATGTCGCTCTTGACGGTACATGAGCCACAATATTATCTGTTCAGAAGACATAGTAACTGAATATGGCGCCTTGCTAGATCGTAGCAAATGACGTAGCTGAAGTCTATGCTAAACTGTCGTCTCGGCAAATAAGAGCGTATGTACTCAGTGAACCATCGCTAGCAAAGTCGGCTGTACAACTGGGGCGAGTGCTAGGGAGTCTCTCTAGACTAGACCTGCCGTGTGGCGGCGCTCGGTCTGCATTCACTGATAATGGCGACACGCGGGTCCGATGTACACTCCTGGAAATTGAAATAAGAACACCGTGAATTCATTGTCCCAGGAAGGGGAAACTTTATTGACACATTCCTGGGGTCAGATACATCACATGATCACACTGACAGAACCACAGGCACATAGACACAGGCAACAGAGCATGCACAATGTCGGCACTAGTACAGTGTATATCCACCTTTCGCAGCAATGCAGGCTGCTATTCTCCCATGGAGACGATCGTAGAGATGCTGGATGTAGTCCTGTGGAACAGCTTGCCATGCCATTTCCACTTGGCGCCTCAGTTGGACCAGCGTTCGTGCTGGACGTGCAGACCGCGTGAGACGACGCTTCATCCAGTCCCAAACATGCTCAATGGGGGACAGATCCGGAGATCTTGCTGGCCAGGGTAGTTGACTTACACCTTCTAGAGCACGTTGGGTGGCACGGGATACATGCGGACGTGCATTGTCCTGTTGGAACAGCAAGTTCCCTTGCCGATCTAGGAATGGTAGAACGATGGGTTCGATGACGGTTTGGATGTACCGTGCACTATTCAGTGTCCCCTCGACGATCACCAGTGGTGTACGGCCAGTGTAGGAGATCGCTCCCCACACCATGATGCCGGGTGTTGGCCCTGTGTGCCTCGGTCGTATGCAGTCCTGATTGTGGCGCTCACCTGCACGGCGCCAAACACGCATACGACCATCATTGGCACCAAGGCAGAAGCGACTCTCATCGCTGAAGACGACACGTCTCCATTCGTCCCTCCATTCACGCCTGTCGCGACACCACTGGAGGCGGGCTGCACGATGTTGGGGCGTGAGCGGAAGACGGCCTAACGGTGTGCGGGACCGTAGCCCAGCTTCATGGAGACGGTTGCGAATGGTCCTCGCCGATACCCCAGGAGCAACAGTGTCCCTAATTTGCTGGGAAGTGGCGGTGCGGTCCCCTACGGCACTGCGTAGGATCCTACGGTCTTGGCGTGCATCCGTGCGTCGCTGCGGTCCGGTCCCAGGTCGACGGGCACGTGCACCTTCCGCCGACCACTGGCGACAACATCGATGTACTGTGGAGACCTCACGCCCCACGTGTTGAGCAATTCGGCGGTACGTCCACCCGGCCTCCCGCATGCCCACTATACGCCCTCGCTCAAAGTCCGTCAACTGCACATACGGTTCACGTCCACGCTGTCGCGGCATGCTACCAGTGTTAAAGACTGCGATGGAGCTCCGTACGCCACGGCAAACTGGCTGACACTGACGGCGGCGGTGCACAAATGCTGCGCAGCTAGCGCCATTCGACGGCCAACACCGCGGTTCCTGGTGTGTCCGCTGTGCCGTGCGTGTGATCATTGCTTGTACAGCCCTCTCGCAGTGTCCGGAGCAAGTATGGTGGGTCTGACACACCGGTGTCAATGTGTTCTTTTTTCCATTTCCAGAAGTGTATACTAATGGACCGCGGCCGATTTAAAGGCTACCACCTAGCAAGTGTGGTGTCTGGCGGTGACAACTTATTCGTCAGATTGTTTATGTTTACAGTGTGCCTCATTTATCTCGAGCGCTTCAAGTAACTTATTTGTCCAAAAGGAAAACAAAAATTGTATTAAACACATATGAACAGCAGTACATCTTTCTGAAACAGCACTCTACGGGTCGTATTCGGTACTTCCTCTACTAACGGACAGTTGGTAGGCATGCTAAGCCGATTCCAGCGCATTCCTCAGTCCTGGGTTCGTATCTAGAGGTCCTGCATTACGACCCAGTAGAGCACCTTTGCTATGACGTCATTAGTGACCTTTAACACTGGTGATATCGCCTGAGGTAATTGACTCTGAATAAGTAACTTGAATATGTGACATCATAAGGTAGTGGAGGGTGGGAAATACAAAAAATGCAAGATTGCACTTGAGGGACATATGTTTTTAGCCAATTACAGAGCGAGGTGGCAGTGGTGGGACAAATTCTGCAGGCATTGACAGTGAAGTATTTTTGCGTTAAATTCGATTATATTACAGTGTTACCTCTAAAAAAATTACGTAAGCATTTTCACCAGAACTGGCACCATGTTTAAAACTTAAAAAACAAAAACGCCAGTGCAACAGTATGTCAAAAAATATCATTCAAGTTTCTCCATGTGAATTGTGGAAATTGGTACTCTCACACGCACAAACTTATACACAGACAAGACTTGCAGCGTGCATCAAGGTCCAACGGATGTTCACTTGGTCGGGAGACTTTCGCAGAAATCTAACACACACATTGCGTAACGTCATCTCCTGCTTGTAACTCATTCTCTCTGCACATTCAGCAGAAGTTGGAATGAGGCAGAGTGAAATATTACTTGTATAATTTGCCGTCTCTATGCAAGCGAGCAACCAGCCTGCTAAATCTATAGAAATTTTATAAGAAGTGAAATGATTTAAGTTTAGGATATTATGGCAGCTCTGTAGTTTTATTGTACAATAGCTTTGCTTTGTGACTTAGTAGATCTTGCATCATGCCAACTCATTTGAAAGAACTTCGTGCAGTGATATGTTTAAATCTGGATTTTCTTAAGATGCTCTCAAAGTAGAAAAGAACGATGAATACTGCTTCTGTTTTTTTTTTCTCCAAATGACTCGTTACCCTCGATCATGGTGACTTCCACAATCCCAGTCATGGTGACTGCCCTAGCCCTGATCATGGCGATCACCATTACCCCAGTTACGGTGACTGCTGTTACCCCATTCACGGTGACTGCCGCAGCCCCAACCATGGCGACTGCCATTACCGCAGGCATGGTGACCATCATTACCTCACACAGATGTCCATAGAAGACTCATTCCCTGATGTCAGCCGATTTCAAACGATCCACGACTAGAGAGCCCTTGTTCAGAACATTGAGAACAAGTAGTAGATAAGCTAGGTGCAACATTCTTACTCTCATATTATCAACACCACACAGTGGAATTAAACGTAAAACCACATGCTCAGATGGCTCAGTGATTTTAAAGTAATGAAGACGCGTTGAGAAACTATCCGCTCCTGTGTGAAACTTACAATATCAAATACTAAGCAAATGGATCGAGAAATATCTTACCAATTTTCGAATAACTGCCAGTTTGTAGATTGTTTGAATAAGCTCAGACAATGCAGTTAAAAGTCCGGTAAGGCAGTGAACAATATTTACATCCTTTTTATTCTTTTAACAATCTAATCCAGCAGAGTCTATATCACCGATAATCTGTATTTGCTCACGTTAGAAGTTACACATCAGAGATTACACCATTTAAAATCCAGGCTCGCTTGTACTTTGATGACATTTCCGGCTTTGCATTGTCATTTATGTAAACAACGAGCAAATTTTGTTAATTGATCATTAGTATATAATAGTTCATTTAGCTGCTTCCGCTATTTTGGTATCTTCGCGTATTTCTTTCGTAGTAACTCAGCTCTGATGTTTATTCACATACTCAAGAAATAACATTTGTTATCTTCTTTAAGTTACAGTTAAATACGACATGCAGTTAGTAACTTCTCACTTCAAAATTATCAGCTCTGGCCTGAAGACCAACATCAGATGAGCTTCACGGCGCCAGCGAGTCTCTCTCGTCTTCACAGAGTCTAATACACTCCTGGAAATTGAAATAAGAACACCGTGAATTCATTGTCCCAGGAAGGGGAAACTTTATTGACACATTCCTGGGGTCAGATACATCACATGATCACACTGACAGAACCACAGGCACATAGACACAGGCAACAGAGCATGCACAATGTCGGCACTAGTACAGTGTATATCCACCTTTCGCAGCAATGCAGGCTGCTATTCTCCCATGGAGACGATCGTAGAGATGCTGGATGTAGTCCTGTGGAACGGCTTGCCATGCCATTTCCACCTGGCGCCTCAGTTGGACCAGCGTTCGTGCTGGACGTGCAGACCGCGTGAGACGACGCTTCATCCAGTCCCAAACATGCTCAATGGGGGACAGATCCGGAGATCTTGCTGGCCAGGGTAGTTGACTTACACCTTCTAGAGCACGTTGGGTGGCACGGGATACATGCGGACGTGCATTGTCCTGTTGGAACAGCAAGTTCCCTTGCCGGTCTAGGAATGGTAGAACGATGGGTTCGATGACGGTTTGGATGTACCGTGCACTATTCAGTGTCCCCTCGACGATCACCAGTGGTGTACGGCCAGTGTAGGAGATCGCTCCCCACACCATGATGCCGGGTGTTGGCCCTATGTGCCTCGGTCGTATGCAGTCCTGATTGTGGCGCTCACCTGCACGGCGCCAAACACGCATACGACCATCATTGGCACCAAGGCAGAAGCGACTCTCATCGCTGAAGACGACACGTCTCCATTCGTCCCTCCATTCACGCCTGTCGCGACACCACTGGAGGCGGGCTGCACGATGTTGGGGCGTGAGCGGAAGACGGCCTAACGGTGTGCGGGACCGTAGCCCAGCTTCATGGAGACGGTTGCGAATGGTCCTCGCCGATACCCCAGGAGCAACAGTGTCCCTAATTTGCTGGGAAGTGGCGGTGCGGTCCCCTACGGCACTGCGTAGGATCCTACGGTCTTGGCGTGCATCCGTGCGTCGCTGCGGTCCGGTCCCAGGTCGACGGGCGCGTGCACCTTCCGCCGACCACTGGCGACAACATCGATGTACTGTGGAGACCTCACGCCCCACGTGTTGAGCAATTCGGCGGTACGTCCACCCAGCCTCCCGCATGCCCACTATACGCCCTCGCTCAAAGTCCGTCAACTGCACATACGGTTCACGTCCACGCTGTCGCGGCATGCTACCAGTGTTAAAGACTGCGATGGAGCTCCGTATGCCACGGCAAACTGGCTGACACTGACGGCGGCGGTGCACAAATGCTGCGCAGCTAGCGCCATTCGACGGCCAACACCGCGGTTCCTGGTGTGTCCGCTGTGCCGTGCGTGTGATCATTGCTTGTACAGCCCTCTCGCAGTGTCCGGAGCAAGTATGGTGGGTCTGACACACCGGTGTCAATGTGTTCTTTTTTCCATTTCCAGGAGTGTATTTCATGGCGCTCTATCAATCTATCAAATTATTGAGCGGTCAGTCGATGACAGAAATTGTCAAAATTATTTTCAGAATAACCAACAGAAATTGTCAAAATTATTTTCAGAATAACCAATATTTATTTCCCGGCATGACAGTGCAGAACATGTATTCAAAAGCATTTTATCTACGTTCACTTTTTACATCTTGCATGATATGCTACTAACTGAGTAGGAGCTGTCGTCGGATCTCTAGTCAGCAAAGCCCATATTCAATTTTACGTAAAACGGCTCTGTGCTTTCTCGCACGTCACCTACATAGCGCAAGCGAAACATTGATGAAATCATTAATATGTTGCAACGTGTCACAAAATCGAATTACTTGTAAGAGACTTAAGGTATTGTGCGAATGGTGACAAAGAGAATATGACGATAATCGTTGATGAAATTACTGAAACAATACAACCTCGTATGTATGTATTTTCATTATTTTTCAGAAAGGGCAGCAAGTTATCGAATGAAAACTTGATCTCTTTTAGCTCCAAATACAATGAAAGCAGAGGCACTGTATGCCCGTTTCTGTGGATTTCACAAATTCTCGAAAGAGCCTTCTAAACTTTTCCTTGATATTTTCCAGAGAAAATGCGAGAACTTGTGTATTATGTTGCTTTTCGGTATTTATGGCTCTGTATCTTTTTACAAAGTTGTTGGTTCGCGCGTACCGCTTACAATGTCTGGTATTGTTACGTCTTGGAGACTGTTTACAAAGTGGTGGTAACGGAGAAAATTAACTGAAGTATTCTGACACACGAGCAATTGATGTTTCTTGTATCTGATGCTATATGCATTGTCAGGTACAAATACAGAATATATTGTTTGAATAATAGATTGAACGCATCGCCAATTCGCCTCTCTGGCGACATTCCGAAATGAAACGATATGAAATTGCAGACACATGACTGTATTAACCGATCTCAGCTGAGGTGTACCATCAGAGTCGGACGTTCGGGTACTACAGTGTTGTGTGATCGTAACCATGTTTGTAAATGATGATTATAGGTTACGTATACACAGAAAATGTAATAATTATTAGTGAAAAACTGACTCGAATGAAAGTATAAAGCAAACAAACGTTTCCAGTAATCATGCGTCTGTAGACGAACGTTTTGCGAGATGACTGAGTTTTTGCTTAAGAGTCGACACCGTCTTAAGATAGCAGAAGATGTGTGCACCTGGCAACAGCTTTTTTAAACAAAAGAGCTGACGAGATCGACTCATCTCACATTACACGTGGAGACTCACTTGCAAGATACACAGTGTCGCCGCACTAACGTAATCTGTCGTGTTTGTGTAGGTGAGAACTGGAGGTCGCTATATATTCAGCTACGTAATTTCAACTAATTTTCAACGTTATTCAACTACCTACAGCCTCCCTGTCATTGATGAAGAAAACATAATCAAAATTTATACATATGCATGTCGTTTTAGGTGTTTCAGAAATTTTATCAACAGTTATACCCATATTCTCTTTGCTTCTATTCGTGCAATACCTTAAAACGTCCTCAAGTAATTCATTTTCGCTGTGTAAGTGAGACATGAGAAAACAGGAGGTGTATTACGTTATGTAGTATAGTATTTGGGTAGAGTGGGATAGGGGGCGGATATTGTGCGGAGTTAATCTATTCAACTTACTTCTGGATAACTGCACAATAATACAACAAATGTGAAACAGAATATAATTCTGAAGCTCCATGTACTTCCATAAGCACGGCTCAGACAATAAAATACAACTAAAATATCCTCCATGTAATAATGAGAATCAAAATCAAACATTTGTCTCAGGATACACAATCTGGTAACATGAGTAATACTTACAATATGTGGCTCTCGATCATTGACAGGAAATATCACAGATTGAACTTCTGTGATATAACATAAGATACCAAAACAACTCTTTGGCTTAATTAAATTCATTTACATAGCACGTAACTACAAACTGGTTTGCTACTACTGCCATCATCAAGTAGCTCTGAAACGAGCTACCTTCAACGCTCTGCCAAACTATCTACGCATATATCACAGTAATCTTCTATAGAACAACACGTATAAACTGATCGCTCAGACAGAAAAAATAACAAGGTGATTTTCCTAGAACAAATTGTGTCAACAAATCAGTTACACTCAAGGCGTAGTTTGAAGGAAAGAGAAAACACTTTCTGTACTGTACAATTAATCACTCCCACGACTTGTAAGTTGGCAGACAAAATCGCTCCCGCTCACAGAGAACATGCTCGCATACCCAGCATGCCATCGATCAACAGCCACGGTTTGACACACGACAACCATGGACTTCAGTGTGTCACGTTGTTGCTAGCTGATACCCACAATGCCCCACTTGCACGCAACACAGTGCTTTTTATCGAAGCACTGAACTTCCAGGGTGCAATGTCACGTGCTAAGGAATTCAGGTAGTGCTCTCTTAACATATGGAAGCTCTCTTTCTCCGTCTCCACTGGAACTGCTGTCCTCTCCGCCAGGAAAAGACACCAACCACTCCACAAGGTTACTGTGTCCACACAGCGGCCACACCTCGTGCTGGCCATTAGTGACATTCGACAAAATTACAGTGTACCTTCTGGTCGAGGATCTCGCTCTTGCATCTGCCAAACCGGCTCATTCCTCTCCGTCCAACCATTGACCACACTGCCGTCCGTAAACGCGTCTTATGGCTCACGCACTACTCAACCCGAATATTTTACTCAACTCCCTATCTCCAAACACTGGCTAAGTTGCCAGCCCTGGTCGCCGCCATCAGCTCTCCACATCCCCGTTCAGACTGTTGAAGACGCGCTGGAGAATATCCGACCGCGGCCTTTCCGCTGGCTTTCTGGTGATGTACCACCTTCGATGCGGAGCAGGAGACAGCTCACTCTCGTCTTGCGCTGATCCACAAGGCTGGGAGCGATCACAAACGCCACCTACTGCGCACCCTAACGAAGCGCTAGCACCATGTCGGTGCTAATGCAGCCAAATGGGTGTGCCGGAAAACTAGACGTGGCGTGAATTACAAATTCTGCCTCCTACAAATCGTTCTCTAACCCTTCAGACGGTGAGAGCAACACACACATACAGACTGCAATTAAAACTACCTGAAAATACCAAGATAAATCATAGACATGCATGGCCGTAGCATGCCATGCCACCATATAGCCATTATCCTAACCGTTACATTTAAAAACACCGACCGACGCTATTCAGGCTTGCCAAAGCATTCAGTGGTGACATTAAACAAATAAGTACTTTTGTACACTGTTCTTGCCTTCAGTGTCTAGCTCTGCGAAAGGACTACATTCTGTTCTTTGTCAACAGCAAATAAAACACGAACAGAACTCAGACAAACTGGCTTTGAGAAACAGCACCACAATGAGTGAAACCGACCCTCACCATACTCTGACTTAATAAGGCCCATCTGGCTATCAAACACGGAAGACACCGTAACTCATCACTAATAAAAATCCCTGCCACACCGACAGCACAAACCTAATTTCCCAGTTATAAATGCCAAAAGAATTTCACACCATACTGTGTGCTACAGCCAGCAACCCGCACACCTCACCTGGGAAAGTGATTTACCTTCGAGAAACAGCAACAGTAACTCCCCCTCAACGTTGACCAATAAAACTCACCAAGCTGCTGGCGAATATCATTGATAATCACTAATCCTGTCCTGTGCCAAAAGAATTTCACACCATACTGTGTGCTACAGCCAGCAACCCGCACACCTCACCTGGGAAAGTGATTTACCTTCGAGAAACAGCAACAGTAACTCCCCCTCAACGTTGACCAATAAAACTCACCAAGCTGCTGGCGAATTTCATTGATAATCACTAATCCTGTCCTTACACTCTTCCACTGTCAACTGCACCGACTTACTGATGACCTACCACAGATAGCGTGATAGCTCCGCACTGTTCTAACAGGGGCTTACCCATGGACTGCCAATACCTACGAAAGCTCCTCCAAGTGCAGTCAGGCTGCGTCCAACACATCCCTGACAGCCATGTCGGGAACAGCACACAGGAAAGCAAGACACGATTCTCACCTATATTCTAATTCTATCCCACGTCGGCACCATGCACAACCACGCTCTGTTACCAATTGTAGTACATGATTTACATGGAGTGCGGTTCAGGCTGGAGAATGTGATGACTTGGGGCTCAATTTAACAATCAAGTTATTAAATATAAACCTGAATAGTGAAACGGAATATTACGTTGAAGGCCTGTGAATCTCTCCTTAAGCAAGGGTCAACAAATACACTCCTGGAAATTGAAATAAGAACACCGTGAATTCATTGTCCCAGGAAGGGGAAACTTTATTGACACATTCCTGGGGTCAGATACATCACATGATCACACTGACAGAACCACAGGGACATAGACACAGGCAACAGAGCATGCACAATGTCGGCACTAGTACAGTGTATATCCACCTTTCGCAGCAATGCAGGCTGCTATTCTCCCATGGAGACGATCGTAGAGATGCTGGATGTAGTCCTGTGGAACGGCTTGCCATGCCATTTCCACCTGGCGCCTCAGTTGGAGCAGCGTTCGTGCTGGACGTGCAGACCGCGTGAGACGACGCTTCATCCAGTCCCAAACATGCTCAATGGGGGACAGATCCGGAGATCTTGCTGGCCAGGGTAGTTGACTTACACCTTCTAGAGCACGTTGGGTGGCACGGGATACATGCGGACGTGCATTGTCCTGTTGGAACAGCAAGTTCCCTTGCCGGTCTAGGAATGGTAGAACGATGGGTTCGATGACGGTTTGGATGTACCGTGCACTATTCAGTGTCCCCTCGACGATCACCAGTGGTGTACGGCCAGTGTAGGAGATCGCTCCCCACACCATGATGCCGGGTGTTGGCCCTGTGTGCCTCGGTCGTATGCAGTCCTGATTGTGGCGCTCACCTGCACGGCGCCAAACACGCATACGACCATCATTGGCACCAAGGCAGAAGCGACTCTCATCGCTGAAGACGACACGTCTCCATTCGTCCCTCCATTCACGCCTGTCGCGACACCACTGGAGGCGGGCTGTACGATGTTGGGGCGTGAGCGGAAGACGGCCTAACGGTGTGCGGGACCGTAGCCCAGCTTCATGGAGACGGTTGCGAATGGTCCTCGCCGATACCCCAGGAGCAACAGTGTCCCTAATTTGCTGGGAAGTGGCGGTGCGGTCCCCTACGGCACTGCGTAGGATCCTACGGTCTTGGCGTGCATCCGTGCGTCGCTGCGGTCCGGTCCCAGGTCGACGGGCACGTGCACCTTCCGCCGACCACTGGCGACAACATCGATGTACTGTGGAGACCCCACGCCCCACGTGTTGAGCAATTCGGCGGTACGTCCACCCGGCCTCCCGCATGCCCACTATACGCCCTCGCTCAAAGTCCGTCAACTGCACATACGGTTCACGTCCACGCTGTCGCGGCATGCTACCAGTGTTAAAGACTGCGATGGAGCTCCGCATGCCACGGCAAACTGGCTGACACTGACGGCGGCGGTGCACAAATGCTGCGCAGCTATAGTTGAATTCTTTTATCTTGGCGGCTCGCGCATGCCCGCCCAGACGCGGGAGATTGCTGCGTTGCCAGTTGCACACGACGCACGCGCCTAGAGAAACAGCGCCATAGTACAGTATAGTTCGCAAGCTTACATTTAGGGGGGAGCGCGCAGTTTATGAAGTAAAGCCACCACGGCCGCATTAACCCTTTCGCTGCTACAGAGACGTGCTCCCCGCATTCCGCGCTGTGCGCGATTTTGTCACTGCACTGATCGCCTGTGCTGACACATGGTGTTTCCGACTGCTTTGACACACTTATTCGATTCCACAACAACTATTTGGCCCAAAAATTAGATTTTTACACATCTTATTGACTGATACCTTCCCCCCACTTCCTTTGACTGACTGAAGTGCTTTAAAATAAAGCCAAACGCGCCCGGTGTAAATAAAACTTTTATTACAGTCGCGAAAGACGGAATATTTCTCAATATTACATACGACACCTATGTGGTACTTAAATTAAATGAGATATTGTTGTACAGTAAATTTTATATGAAATTTAGGTACCTTGTCCACATTTCATTCTCAACATTGTGGCAACTAAAATCGACCATACGGAAAGTATACGCTATGGACTTTTACCTCTGCAAACTCTTCAAAATTTCGTGCAATGGTTTACTACATTTAATGCTGCACAATAACTGGGTTGAACATCGAAACAAAATTAAGTTATTTATAGGGGGAAGTTATCAGTCAAAAAGATGTTTAAAAATCTAATTTTTGGGCCAAATAGTTTTTGTGAAATCGAATGATAAGTGTGTCAAAGCAGTGGAAACACCATGTGTCTGCACAGGCGAGCAGTGCAGTGATGACAAAATCGCGCACAGCGCGGAATGCGGGGAGCACGTGACTGCAGCAGCGAAAGAGTTAATGAAGAGACAAAGCACTAGAAATTTCAAAAAACTGCATTCAAACGAATAACATTCGTAAAGTAAGACACTTCGATATTGTTTTAAAATAAAAAAAAATATTTAGCATCGCACGAAGTTTGAACTCGGTACCTATCGCTTTCAAATCCAACGCCTAAACCGTTACGCTAACGCAGCTCGTTCTGCAGTATTACTCCATAAGGACTCTCAACACGTCACGCAAAATTCTGACAAACACTGTTGGTATGCCTATGAATTACTCGCACTTCGTCGAAGTACAATAGGAAATAAACAATTACCGCTGTTCTTTATTGCGAAAAAGCGGTTCGTGAAATTGATACAAACACCTTTCCTTGCTATCGCCTGAATTAAGTCTTATTGCTTGTTTGGTTTAATTAATTAATAGAAAATGAAGCAATTGGCATAAAGAATGGTTTTTCCAAACTTTCAAAAAACAAAGTCTGCTATCAAGACATTGCTTTTGTTCTATTACTTTATTTATGACTGAACGTTTCTAAAACTGAAGACACTCGTCCGTGCTCTGTACTACAGTCGAGATCTGGCAACGTCGTTCTCTGTTCATTGGCTGACTGTATGTTTTGACGTCAGATGCGCAGAACGAACCTAAACTCGGCCGCCAAGATATATGACGCGCACTTTAGCGCCATTCGACGGCCAACACCGCGGTTCCTGGTGTGTCCGCTGTGCCGTGCGTGTGATCATTGCTTGTACAGCCCTCTCGCAGTGTCCGGAGCAAGTATGGTGGGTCTGACACACCGGTGTCAATGTGTTCTTTTTTCCATTTCCAGGAGTGTAAATTACAATTAAAGTATCTTGCATACAATAAACAGAATTAAAATTGAACTTCTGCCCCAGGATTCATAGCCAGGCAACGACAGTAGCAATTACAATATATGGACCACGGCCATGGACAGAAAATATCACATGTATAACTTCTGCAATAAAGCTACCAGAATAACTCTCAGAATTAATTAAGATCATCTACGTAGTACATAACTACATATTGGTATATTACTACAGTAAACATCAAGTAGCTACTATAACAGGCTTCCACTGACGCTCTATCAAACTATCTATGAATATATCACAATCACCTCCTATATACAAAAGACAATAGACTCTGATCACTCGCACAAACCAAATAACGAAGTATTTCTTAGAGCAATTTGCGTCAACACAAAACTTTAAAAAATACAAATTTCGTTAATTGTTGGTGACTTTTACTCACAAAATACTTTTTAATATATCCTGAACTTCAAAATATTGAATATGACATTCATTGTGAACAGTCACATCTACTACTAACACGTAAATTTTTTGGCTAGTTTACTGAAAAATTTAAAACAACGAATTTTTTTTATTTCAGTCAGTGACCACAAAACGTTGGTTCTTAGACTGTAGGTTTCGGTCAGCAATGACCATTCTCAAATCTGCAGCAAAAATGGGAAATGAAGTACAACATGTGAACAGATTACATCTTAAAACAATAAAATATGCCATCATGAAAAATTATCACATTCAGGTAAGCCTCGTCATATTTTAAGGGGGGGGGGGGTGGACACATCCGCTTAAAATATGACGAGGCTTACCAGTTTTATAACATGTCGTAATATAATCAACCCACAGATGCATCGTTACAAAACATACACAAAATGAGCTTAGCATTATCGCACGCATTTAAAATATCTGTAAACTAGGTCACCGTGCCAGTGGAGTCGTGCTGTCAATAGCGCTACTGTTCATAACAAACGGCGGTACAGTAGCCACAACATATGTCTGTGCTGTAAACTCGTTAGATGTCGCTAGTTTAAGTGTACACATATTCGTCAATTATAAAATTGTGCAGAATGCAATAAATGAAGAGAACAATAGGCAAAGCTTATAGTGGGTTTGCCAAATGTGTGAGTTATGACAGTGACAAAGTGTAATAATTAAAACACAAATAAACTTAAATTCAAAACTGTTAAAAGGACATAGTTAAGTGATAATAATGTTTCGCTATGACATATTTTATTGTCATAAGATGTAATCTGTCCACTAGTTGTACTTCAATTTCCATTTTGGCTTCAGATCAGGAGACTATCACTGCTGATGAAAAGCGGTAGTCCAAGGATCAACGTTTTGTGATCATTGACGGAAATAAAAGAAATTTATTATGAACTTACTCGATCACTGTTTTAATCCAGGACAGTGTCGTAGGTTGTGATTTAAAACATTATGACATCTGGTAGAAGATTTCATTAAAACAATAAATATTTAGAAATATAAAATACTTGACTAGATTATCAGTATCTTCAAAGGGTGAGCACTAAACACTCCCCCTCCCACATTCCCTCCTCGTGGCTCGTGGGTTTCACTCACAGAGAACGCACCTGCGTGCCATCGTTCAGTAACCACAACATAACACACGTAACCATCGACTTCCGTGTGCTATGTTGTTGCTACCCACTATGCCCAATGCATCGATCATACGCAACGAAGTACACTGTTTCGAAGCACTGAAATAGAGTAATTCGCACGGATCAGGTTTCTGCGCCTTGCTTGTCCGCTCATCATGTATTATTCATGAGCCATTACTTGCAATACCCAAAGAACAAGCCGCAAGTGGCGACTTTTAGAGATTTTAAGCTCATGAATATGTCTGAGCTTACTGCTGACACTTACAATATTTCTTGGCGGATAACGGTGGGAAATAACTTCTACCTAATAATGAAGTATCTAATTTCACTGAAAGCCATAATAATTTATACGACAAAAACGCTCCTCTAAAAACAGGAAGATTTAATGAAAAAACGTGCACCAAGGCTTGCAAACCACCTCAAACACTTTATGATTGTCAGAGACGAAGCGCAAAGGACATAAAAACGGCACCCGAGCTCTGATAACCGTATCACCTACAAGCAACTAACAACAGAGTCAGTCAGTCTGTGAAAAATGCAAAACTCAGGTATGTTCACTCGCTGAGGACTTTCACAGAGCCACCGTCCTGCAGAAAAATTTACGAGGTCTAGGATTAGGCACACTTAAATCTGCAACTGAGCTCCTAGGATCTAAATGAATATTTTGCCATGCCGAAATCTCTGCTTGATGAACGTATAAGGGTACAAACTGTCGACACCCTTAAAGTATCAGTGGTTGGTACAAATAAAAATTTTCTTTTTTCTGCAGCCGGTAAGCTCTAACAGTTTCACGAAATCTATTTTGCGTATTCACTCGGCACTATCAGAACATAATAATATAAGAATGCAGTTGCTCAATTTTCTCGTCGATCCACTACTGCCCAAAATAGCGGACATTTTCAACCGTTCTCTGACCTCCAGCATCTTCCCAACATCCTAGAAGCAGAACTCATAAAACCATTAGGCCTACACGAGAAGGAGTCTTCCAACAATCCCACTACAGGCCCATTCGCACTCTATCAGCATTAATCAAGGCTTTAGAATACATAACCCACGAACACATTACCAATAACTTACCAACAAGTAATCTTTCAGATGAATACCAGTCGGATATCCGACAAAATCGCAGCACAGTGCACGCTATTGTAAAAGAGACTTAAATACCTGAAACAAGCTACGGCCAAACAACAGGTGACTGTTAAGTGTTTCAGCGAAGCTTTCCACGCTATTGATTCTGACATTCTACAGGGTTATTACAAATGATTGAAGCGATTTCGCAGCTCTATAATAACTTTATTATTTGAGATATTTTCAAAATGCTTTGCACACACATACAAAAACTCAAAAAGTTTTTTTAGGCATTCACAAATGTTCGATATGTGCCCCTTTAGTGATTCGGCAGACATCAAGCCGATAATCAAGTTCCTCCCACAATCGGCGCAGCATGTCCCCATCAATGAGTTCGAAAGCATCGTTGATGCGAGCTCGCAGTTCTGGCACGTTTCTTGGTAGAGGAGGTTTAAACACTGAATCTTTCACATAACCCCACAGAAAGAAATCGCATGGGGTTAAGTCGGGAGAGCGTGGAGGCCATGACATGAGTTGCTGATCATGATCTCCACCACGACCGATCCATCGGTTTTCCAATCTCCTGTTTAAGAAATGCCGAACATCATGATGGAAGTGCGGTGGAGCACCATCCTGTTGAAAGATGAAGTCGGCGCTGTCGGTCTCCAGTTGTGGGCATGAGCCAATTTTCCACGGGCTACGCGTGAAACTTGCCCGCACGCGTTCAACCGTTTCTTCGCTCACTGCAGGCCGACCCATTGATTTCCCCTTACAGAGCCATCCAGAAGCTTTAAACTGCGCATACCATCGCCGAATGGAGTTAGCAGTTTGTGGATCATTGTTGAACTTCGTCCTGAAGTGTCGTTGCACTGTTATGACTGACTGATGTGAGTGCATTTCAAGCACGACATACGCTTTCTCGGCTCCTGTCGCCATTTTGTCTCACTGCGCTCTCGAGCGCTCTGGCGGCAGAAACCTGAAGTGCGGCTTCAGCCGAACAAAACTTTATGAGTTTTTCTACGTATCTGTAGTGTGTCGTGACCATATGTCAATGAATGGAGCTACAGTGAATTTATGAAATCGCTTCAATCATTTGTAATAGCCCTGTACTTGCTAGCTCAAAAGTCAATTTCTTTTTAAAGGTACGCTACTATAAGGTAAGGAATGAGTAGGTTCTGCGCAGAATCGGAGAGGAAAGGAATATGTTGAAAACACTGATAAGGAGAAGGGACAGAATGGTAGGGCATATGTTAAGACATGAGGTACTTCCTTGGTACTAGAGGAAACTGTAGAGGGAAAAAAAACTGTAGAGGAAGACAGACATTGGAATACATCCCGCAAATAATTGAGGACGTAGGTTGTAAATGCTTCTGTGAGATGGAGATGTTAGCACAGGAGAGGAATGATCCCCTGCTCGAATCCGCCTGGCGGATTAGTGTCGAGGTCAGGTGTGCCGGCCAGTCTGTGGCTGGTTTTTAAGGGGGTTTCCCATCTTCCTCAGCGATTGCGGGCTGGTTCCCCTTATTCCGCCTCAGTTACACTATGTGCGCGATTGCTGTGCAAACACTGTTTCCACGTACGCGCACTCCATTATTACTCTATCACGCAAACATTTGGGGCTACACTCGTCTGGTATGACACGTTCCAGGGGAATGGGGGTCGAACCGCACAATAAATCAGGGTTCGGTGTGGGGCGGCCGTGGGGTGGGTGGACTGTTGTGGCCTGTTGTGGTGTTGTGAACCACTGAGGGCTACGGCGGGACGAAGCCTCTCCGTCGTTTCTAGGTTTCCTGTTCAACACACAATACACTCATACCTTACACCCCGTCAACAGTATGTAATGATTGGAAATTAAAGGTCGCAATGGAAGGATGTAGTATCAGGACATCAACAATGATCAGTATTGGATCCGTTACTTTTCTCAAGGCATGTTATTTATCGTCACGTATACGCTGACGACCTTCAGTTATATGTAAGTGCAAGCCCAACAAACTTGTGCACACCCATCCTAGCCTAGATAATCTGGAAGGTTCTATGTCGAAGATAATTTGTATGTGCTCACGTTAGAAGTTCTACCATTTAAAATCTAGGGTGGGTTTCTTTTTCTTGTGTATGTTCCTCTTCTCACCGATTCTGTGGAAGCCGGCCGCGGTGGTCTAGCGGTTCTGGCGCTGCAGTCCGGAACCGCGGGACTGCTACGGTCGCAGGTTCGAATCCTGCCTCGGGCATGGGTGTGTGTGATGTCCGTAGGTTAGTTAGGTTTAAGTAGTTCTAAGTTCTAGGGGACTTATGACCTAAGATGTTGAGTCCCATAGTGCTCAGAGCCATTTGATTCTGTGGAGAAACTCCACTTTTCATATATTGTCAATACAATACATTTTCAACATCCTTCTATAGTCCCACGTTTCAAACACTTAGATTCTCTTCTTTTCCAGTTTTCCCAAAGTCCATGACTCGCTTCTGTACAATGATTTGCTCGAAATGTACGTCCTCAGGAATTTCGTCCTCAAATAATCCTAAACGGTATCACCAGACTGATGTCAAAAATTCTGCACACCGTAAACTTACAGTTCATATTTTTCATTCACACACTTCAACGTGATCTCCATTTTCACAATAACAGCCGGCCGAAGTGGCCGTGCGGTTAAAGGCGCTGCAGTCTGGAACCGTGAGACCGCTACGGTCGCAGGTTCGAATCCTGCCTCGGGCATGGATGTTTGTGATGTCCTTAGGTTAGTTAGGTTTAACTAGTTCTAAGTTCTAGGGGACTAATGACCTCAGCAGTTGAGTCCCATAGTGCTCAGAGCCATTTGAACCATTTTTTTTTCACAATAACAGTGGTCCAGCGTTTCGGCAACTCTTGTATTCGTATCAGGTTGCCAATCTTTGTTGATCTTTTTGATTACTCTGGTCACTACATAAGAAGTCTCTTCAGTCTTTTGTAAACATTTGCGTCGAGATAGTTTCTTGAGCTTTGGTAGTAAATCAAAGTCTGGTGTGCTCATGGCCGTACTGTAGAATGGATGGGTAAGGATTTTCCATCCATAATTCTCCAATACTCTGCGTACTGGTTCGGCATTATACAGTCTTGCCTTATCAGGGGGAATGAGCAATCCAGCTGCGAACGTGTCGCACTGTTCTCGAAAAAATCTCAAGCAAAACATTTAGCAAGAATTTCTTGTAGTGTAGCCCTGTTACGGTGGTTTCCTGGGGGCCTCTGCCTGTTGCTGTTACTCCGTAATTATCGTAAGCCATAATCATCATGTGTTCGTAGCATTTAGGTTTTTGGTGGAAGTAACTGTAGCCGATTAGCAATGGAGCTCCGACTAACAATGTTCCCTAGCAGGTTGTTCACTTTAGCATCCTTCTCTAAATCCTCGCACGAACGAAAAAAATGGCTGACATCGAAATATGTGTCCAAGGAATAGAAAAGCAACTGAAATCACTCAATAGAGGAAAGTCCACTGGACCTGACGGGATACCAGTTCGTTCTACACAGAGTATGCGAAAGAACTTGCCCCCCTTCTAACAGCCGTGTACCGCAAGTCTCCAGAGGAACGGAAGGTTCCAAATGATTGGAAAAGAGTACAGGTAGTTCCAGTTTTCAAGAAGGGTCGTCGAGCAGATGCGCAAAACTATAGGCCTATATCTTTGACATCGATCTGTTGTAGAATTTTAGAACATGTTTTTTGCTTCCGTATCATGTCATTTCTGGAAACCCAGAATCTGTGGGAATCAACATGGATTCCGGAAACAGCAATCGTGTGAGACCCAATTCACTTTATTTGTTCAAGAGACCCAGAAAATGGTAGTTACAGGCTCCCAGGTAGATGTCATTTTCCTTGACTTTCGGAAGGCGTTCGATACAGTTCCGCACTGTCGCCTGATAAAGTAAGAGCCTAGGAATATCAGACCAGCTGTGTGGCTGGTTTGAAGAGTTTTTAGCAAACAGAACACAGCATGTTGTTCTCAATGGAGAGACGTCTACAGACGTTAAAGTAACCTCTGGCGTGCCACAGGGGAGTGTTATGGGACCATTGCTTTTCGCACTATTTGTAAATGACCTAGTAGATAGTGTCGGAAGTTCCATGCGGCTTTTCGTGGATGATGCTGTAGTATACAGAGAAGTTGCAGCATTAGAAAATTACAGCGAAATGCAGGAAGATCTGTAGCGGATAGGCACTTGGTGCAGGGAGTGGCAACTGACCCTTAACATAGACAAATGTAAAGTATTGCGAATACATAGAAAGAACGATCCTTTATTGTTTGATTATATGATAGCGGAACAAACACTGGTAGCAGTTACTTGTGTAAAGTATCTGGTAGTATGCGTACGGAACAATTTGAAGTGGAATGATCATATAAAATTAATTGTTGGTAAGGCGGGTGCCAGGTTGAGATTCGTTGGGAGAGACCTTAGAAAATGTAGTCCATCAACAAAGGAGGTGGCCTACAAAACACACGTTCGATCTACAGGGCTATTACAAATGATTGAAGCGATTTCATAAATTCACTGTAGCCCCATTCATTGACATATGGTCACGACACACTACATATACGTAGAAAAACTCATAAAGTTTTGTTCGGCTGAAGCCGCACTTCAGGTTTCTGCCGCCAGAGCGCTCGAGAGCGCAGTGAGACAAAATGGCGACAGGAGCCGAGAAAGCGTATGTCGTGCTTGAAATGCACTCACATCAGTCAGTCATAACAGTGCAACGACACTTCAGGACGAAGTTCAACAATGATCCACCAACTGCTAACTCCATTCGGCGATGGTATGCACAGTTTAAAGCTTCTGGATGCCTCACGGTTTAAAGTTTACGGCCCCTTTTTCTTCTGCGAAAAAAACGTTACAGGACATGTGTACCTGGACATGCTGGAAAATTGGCGCATGCCACAACTGGAGACCGACAGCGCCGACTTCATCTTTCAACAGGATGGTGCTCCACCGCAGTTCCATCATGATGTTCGGCATTTCTTAAACAGGAGATTGGAAAACCGATGGATCGGTCGTGGTGGAGATCATGATCAGCAATTCATGTCATGGCCTCCACGCTCTCCCGACTTAACCCTGTGCGATTTCTTTCTGTGGGGTTATGTGAAAGATTCAGTGTTTAAACCTCCTCTACCAAGAGACGTGCCAGAACTGCGAGCTCGCATCAACGATGCTTTCGAACTCATTGATGGGGACTTGCTGCGCCGAGTGTGGGAGGAACTTGATTATAGGCTTGATGTCTGCCGAATCACTAAAGGGGCACATATCGAACATTTGTGAATGCCTAAAAAAACTTTTTGAGTTTTTGTATGTGTGTGCAAAGCATTTTGAAAATATCTCAAATAATAAAGTTATTGTAGAGCTGTGAAATCGCTTCAATCATTTGTAATAACCCTGTATATTTGAATATTGCTCATCAGTGTGGGATCCGTACCAGGTCGTGTCGACAGAGGAGATAGAGAAGATCCAAAGAAGAGCGGCGCATTTCGTCATAGGGTTATTTGGTAACTGTGATAGCGTTACGGAGATGTTTAGCAAACTCAAGTGGCAGACTCTGCAAGAGAGGCGCTCTGCATCGCGGTGTAGCTTGCTGTCCAGGTTTCGAGAGTGCGTTACTGGATGAGGTATCGAATATATTGCTTCCTCCTACTTATACCTCCCGAGGAGATCACGAATGTAAAATTAGAGAGACTCGAGCGCGCACGGAGGCTTTCCGGCAGTTGTTCTTCCCGCGAACCATACACTACTGGAACAGGAAATGGAGGTAATGACAGTGGCACGTAAAGTGCCCTCCGCCACACACCGTTGGGCGGCTTGCGGAGTATAAATATAGATGCAGATGTAGATCTTCCGTTCCAGGTTTCGGATGTCGTCTCTTCTGCAGTTGTTTCGTAGCCTAGTAAGAAATAGGTTCACAAACGGGACAGTAGGGAAGCCACAGACAATGAAAGTCGGGATAATCTGGCGAAACATATATTCAGAAATGAACTCATAAATTCAGAAGTAGTCCCAAGTATTCAAAATTGCTACACACGGAAGGCAGCTGCTGGGGGAGCATACTTGTTATAGGAAAAGTTGAAAAAAGACACAAGATCACTCAAAAACCCGCCTTCAGTATGAAGACCAGTCTTCAGAGAGAACAAAGCATGCGTTACGCTAACAGCAACAAGAGTCGGCCAAAATAGGTTACTACGCTACATGCCTGTCTGCACTGTTAGTGTCTTGCTGTACGGACGTAGCACTAATGCAGTCGCATGTATCGTAGTTGTGGAATGCTTCAGAAACATCACTAGTGGTTCCCAAATGACCAACCTACGCATTTCCCAAGGCAATGGGAACCATAGCCATTACCGGCAGCCGGCCGCGGTGATCTCGCGGTTCTAGGCGCGCAGTCCGGAACCGTGCGACTGCTACGGTCGCAGGTTCGAATCCTGCCTCGGGCATGGATGTGTGTGATGTCCTTAGGTTAGTTAGGTTTAAGTAGTTCTAAGTTCTAGGGGACTGATAACCACAGCAGTTGAGTCCCATAGTGCTCAGAGCCATTTGAACCATTTGAACCATTACCGGCATGCACTGAACTTCGCGATGTTGACTCCTCTAGAAACTGCAACGGAATGGGGCTAAAGAGCTGCTCTCCAGTTGCTCTCCAGGTTATTTAAAGGGCCGGTCGACGAGCTACAGTGCACCTCCGCAGTACGCGAAAGGTCTTCGTAGCCAACCTAACAGGGGTGAGATGCGGAACCGTCCCTGCTATTCTGGCCATCTGAAGTGGTAGTGTGACACCCCTCAATTTGGGTGCCCTACACTGGCGAGAATTCTCAGAAGGCGAGAGAACGGTGTGTACCTCAGCCACTGCGTGGCTCCAACAGTGATTTTAAATAACGGCCAGAAGAGCAAGCTAGATTTCACCATCTTGGGCGTTTTCTGTGTTAATTAAATGGGTATGCTAAAATTGACCTGGTCGTCTATGTAGACAGTACCTCGGTAGTGTCTGTAGACTTGGGATAATTAATTTATTGATAATTATTCAAAGGTCAAGCTTGATAAAGTGTTAATTAATTATTCGACTGGTCGACTGGTCGAGTAGTATCAGTTTACTTGGAACTTTATATGGAGTTCGAAACTGTGATCAGAATTAAAGGAATAGTTTTATTTCTCTCTCTTCCTTTGTGGTGAGGATTGGTCTGGACAGATACTGTCGTGTGTCACGTCTTTGACAAAGTCACTGCTTTACAAGTTTGCCTTGGAACTGTTAACGATAGCATTTTTCTAACGGCGAAGAGTCAAGATGTTGCCATTGAGAGGACAGAGATTTCAATTCTGGCTCAAAATCTTGAAGTCATGCGTCATCTATGGCAACAATCCTGTCCGATCCTCTATTCTATGGACGGACATGCTTGTTTGATTTGCCATTTCTTCGCATGTTTTGTGTCGAGCTGCTTGCAAAACTATGTGAGAAATGAAAGTCGAAGTATATTCTGTTATCATTACTGGCTACCCACTCCTTCGGTTGTTTTCAGAACTTATCCGGCTTTCACGGAACCGAGAAGCCCACCATGACTCCGGTTTTCGATCCAAAAACGCACTATTCTCACAAACTTAACCTACAGCCTTGTGAATTTCTTTAAGTGTTTCTCGCCGCAGACTTTGAATTTTAGTGTAAGACCTCTGGTCTTTACGTGAAATTTGTTTTGATTCATTTTCTCCATGCATTTCAAATCAGAATATCTCAGTAGTAACACTGAAGCAGGTGGTGACAGCTGGAAGTCTGGGTCACAACTTGACTCTTCGCAAGCAGATTCGCTCCTCTGTTACGGATGCGCTTGCGCCCTGTGCAGAGGTTTTAAATGGCCGTCGTGTTTTCTGTTCAAATCTGCTAATGGTTACTTTTTCCCCGAATAACTGTGCAGTTTGGCTGTGGGACACCTGAAAGCCCAAAGCTCGTAGCATGTGCTGCATGTCTTATATGGATAAACCGCTTCTGACGGCGAACATTTGTTCATTTTGAATACTAGTCTCGCAACTGACAATTAGAACTACACAACAATTTCGTGACCTGTCAGATTTGGTAAGTTTACGTTTTAAGTATCAGAAATATATTGGTATGAAAAGGAAGTGAAATTTTAGGCGGAGAGGACGTATGGTGGGAGGATAACGCCACTTTTATTCTTACTCTTATCCTGACAGTGTTAGATACACCAAATTATTTATTTGTTGAAGGGTTTCTGGAAACTTTTCGCCTGAGATGCTTCTGCAGACAGAATCAGATGACCATCCCTAACTTCCAGAAATTGCTACGAGCCTATGTTTTCAGAACGAACATTTGACTCAGCAGCGGGGTGTGTTCACTTGTGAAACTCCTTTAACAGGCTGAAATTGTTATGACAGGGCAAGCATAATGACAGGTTGAACTGTTATGAAAGGGCAGACATAAAGCTTACAAAGAGATACAACAACTATCTAGGCTTCCCCCGAGGAGGAGGAGGAGGAGGAGGAGATGAGTGTTTAACGTCCCGTCGACAACGAGGTCATTAGAGACGGAGCGCAAGCTCGGGTTAGGGAAGGATGGGGAAGGAAATCGGCCGTGCCCTTTCAAAGGAACCATCCCGGCATTTGCCAGAAGCGATTTAGGGAAATCACGGAAAACCTAAATCAGGATGGCCGGAGACGGGATTGAACCGTCGTCCTCCCGAATGCGAGTCCAGTGTGCTAAGCTTCCCCCGAGTAATAACTGATAAGTTCCTTGTCGGTTCTGCAGGCGGATCATGAAGCCATTTTGACACAATACTTCTACCGTCCACGCAGTCGTCACCTTCTGATGAGTATGCTGTTGTGATTCAGGTGAATATGCTGTTGCAAAAAATCGCCGGAACTGACTGTAGATTTTAAGGAGTGGCGCCTTTATACGTCGCGGAAGGCCAGCAGCGCTTGCCCAAGAAACCGTCGTAGCCGACCTCTTAGCCCAAGTGAACATATAGCGTCCCAGTGGTGGAAACCGGTGAAGTCAATAAATCGCTATCGAAAACTATTCTGACGGCTGAATCAAAGACCGTTGTTTCTTAATGTCTGATAAAACAAGGTTCAAAATCGTACTTAAAGGACAACCCTTATCTCGATTTATAAGAATCTCAGATAGTCGAATTTCAATGGATTCTTTTAAAACACAGTTCCATTAGCCAGACGGGGGGTAACCATTTGAGACTCTTCATACAACGTTTCATGTCACTTGGTAAGATAGTGCTCCGCCACCGCAGATTTCTCAGGCTAAAACAAACGTGTGTGGCGTTGGTGCTCAACGCATACGTCCTGAATGGTACGAATTGTTTGACCAACATAAGCTTCTCCACAAAGACAGGTGACTGTTTTATACGCCGGGCTTCCTCAGTCGCAGGTCATTCTTTACTGAGCCAAGGGGTGCTCTAATCTTGCTTGGCGGACGAAAAACACTTTTGATCTCATATCTTAGTGCAGCCCTTCCTATTTTTGAAGGTATGCTCCGAGCTACAAGGCAATTACGGCAATTTATTGAGCACGCGCTGCTGGCCTTCCGCGGCGTATAAAGGAGCTGCCGCTTGCATGCTGGATTCAGTTCCGGCGAGTTCCTGCAACAGCTTACTCACACGAAGATGGTGGCCATATGAATCGCGGAAATATTGTGTCAAGATGACTTTATGATCCGGCTTCTGACATGAGAAGAATATTATTAGATACAATAACTGTCGGGAAGTTAGAACTGATTCTTTCAAAAATGGTTCAAATGGCTCTGAGCACTATGGGACTCAACTGCTGAGGTCATTAGTCCCCTAGAACTTAGAACTAGTTAAACCTAACTAACCTAAGGACATCACAAACATCCATGCCCGAGGCAGGATTCGAACCTGCGACCGTAGCGGTCCTGCGGTTCCAGACTGCAGCGCCTTTAACCGCACGGCCACTTCGGCCGGCAACTGATTCTTTATTACAGTCACAGTTGCTTTGTAAACTAAGTGACTTTCTTTTCGGCCATTATGTGCAGTCGTCAGTTTTTTTCCAGTAAGTTAATGCTCAGGTAGCCAGCCTTACACGGAGCCGAAGGTTACATGTTAAGTGGTAATCAAGTTGAAAGTTATCAAGGTGGTTCATCATTGACAAAACAAGTATCACCCACATTGAAACTGAGGCTGCAAAAATTAATAACTTATAAGTTAAATCCATTTATTAGAAAGGGACCCAAATCCGATCCTTTGCTTCTCGTGGGAAAAGCTCTCATAGAATGAGCTGTCCAGAGACTGATTTCAGATCCCGCACACATTTGTAATCAATCGGTGGGGAGTTTCGCAGCGGTGGACAGTCCACTACAGCGAGCTAGGACGTAGCTAACGTTTCTCGATAGTACTCTTTCTTCCACAAATGCTTGTCCATTCAGATCTGCAGAAGAACTTCTGTGATGTTTGAAAGTGAAAGAATTAACGCTACAGTCATAGCAGTAAGAGCGAATGGTGTGTCATGCCCAGACACTTTACGGCTTTACCCGTGGAAGACAAGGGTCTCAATTCGATTTCCAGATCGTCACATTGTTTTAACCTATGAGAAAGGTACATAATATGACAAGCACATCTGAAAATAAAAGTAGTCATTCTGTGAAAATGTCACGCTAATAATGTGTAGCGCCGCCTCTAGTCTTGATAGCGGAGAGGAAGAAAGCAGATGTGATTTTTCATGTACGCCATATCCAGCTAAATTCATCCAATGATGATAAGTCCCCATAAAGCTATCAAATTTCTGGGAAGTTGATTATCAAGTTTCACCCGCTGTCACAATTAGTTATAGTCACAGACGTTTCCTGTCTGATTAAAATTGTGTGATTTAGTTGCCCAGTCGAAGTGCGCTAGCGTGCCCGAGGGCTCGCGAAATCAGGAACATATGTGTGCAGTCTCTGAAGACAGCATTTTGCATCTTGGGAGAGACCAGTGTCCACAGAAGATTCCTCGTGAAGTTGTAGAAAAAGGCGGTAAAATTTAGTCTCAGAGAATGTTCAAATAAACACCCTTATTTATTTTTACAGTAACCAAAATGAATGGAGTGATGGTACGAAAAACACCCCTAAAATATCACATAAACAGCTCTTGTCTTAACTACAGCCTCCACATGGTGCGAAGTAAACGCCCGTTTGGCCTGCCACTGCAGTTGGCGCCTTACATCATTAGAAAAGAGGCAAAATCGCGCATCGTTTGATCTACACTATGTAACACTCTCGGGAGGAAAGGGGGTCAATATGAAGTATAATATAAGCTAGCTTTTAGCAATCGAGACGTACGACACTCCCTAGACGCAGGAACGGGGCTCGATATGTAAGGACCGTGTGCCTAAACCCACGTACCTGGTCCTTCCCGCTGCGGTTGATCTGCTGCTCTCTGCACTGCCTGCTATGATGTGTCATGTAATAACATTGTCTAACAGGGAGATGAGTCACTCACACCAACAATACCAAGTTAAATGTAAATGTCGTGTGACTAGGGCCTCCCGTCGGGTAGACCGTTCGCCTGGTCTTTCGATTTGACGCCACTTCGGTGACTTGTGCGTCGATGGGGATGAAATTATGATGATTAGGACAACACAACACCCAGTGCCTGAGCGGAGAAAATCTCCGACCCAGCTGGGAATCGAACCTCGGCCCTTAGGATTGACATTCTGTCGCGCTGATCACTCAGCTACCGGAGGCGGAAAATACCAAGTTGATCTGGTAGAATTCACTGTATTCTGTTAAACACTCGCACAGGGTGCGGCTACACAGTTCACAGTTAACATTATTCCATAATGGACGTGATCAGTATTTGTACTCCAAGTACATGTCCGTTGCGACGTCTAAGGTTGCTGTCTAAATGACGGCGTCCAATGAAAAAACGCTGTACATAGAACACAAAATAATCACTGTTCAAGGGATGTTTTACCAGTCGACGATTGGCACAGTTATTCCAACAGTACTAAAAAATTCAGTACTTTTCTAACACGAGCGTACGCGTGGCCGAATCGCGACACGGATGCTCCACAAAATTTCAGGCACGATAAACGATCGAGGAAGTACCTGTGCTCGTGATATTCAGCCAGTCAAACCGATATGTGTCTCTTTCACTTAGAACTTGCAATTAGGATCATACCAGTCCAGGTTATTTTTCCGTAATCGTCGCGACGCAGTTGATTGTTGTTCTCCCGACACGACACACGAAACCGAGAAACATTACTTTCTGGATAAACATTTATACTGCGTCGTGAACACTGAAATTAAACGCAAAACTTGTGTGGCAGACATTTTCAATTACTTCACCATAACTAGTAAGATACGTACTGCAGCCACGGCATCAACACAACACTCCGCCCACGCTCCACGAAAGCTACGCCACGACTCCCCCCTGTTGCTCTGCGCTCGGCAGAGAGGCGACTATCGATAGTCAACGATACAATTCTATGACACAACTACAAGCATCCACCCTGCTGTTTGTTGTTTGGCTCTCTGAAGACCTGCATGTAAGAACCACTGTGAACAATGACCTTTCAGGAGTTACCCGTCTACAAATGTCCGTTGCTTGTAGTTCCCGTCGCAGTATTAACGCTAGTGTTAATTGGCGTGGTGCTACAGCCACCAACAGCAACATTCCCTAACAAATTTGAAACACATTATCATAGACAAAGTGTTGCAAAATCCAGCGGTCCGACTCAGATATAATCTTTTTACGACCATCTTTCTTACGCCTTGTTAAACGGCGGCGAGTGGTGCACCATTCCTGGATGTCAAGTTCGAGAGTCCGCGTTAATAAACCAGCAAATCGGACTGCGTCATTTAGAATGTGTGGTCCTGATAAATGAGTTTTAAATTGCTGTTATTGATGGAATCTGATCTAAAAAGTAATTTGCAGTTGGAAAGTGAGGAACTTTGCAGAATGGGGAACTCTGCAGTCTCTACTGAGGTCGCGTTTCACAAATTGTACAGTCTTGCGCCTCCCACCACCCGAACCCCCCCCCCCCCCCCCCCGTTAAATTAATTGGGAAAGTTAAAAAATTTTCTTTTTATGTGAATATTTTTAAAAAATTAACTGAATAGGTGAAATCAACGGAAGAAAACAGTATAACTTTGCAGGGAACTACAAATAAATCAAAGTGAACATGAGGTTAAGTCTCAAGATGTTATGGCTAACGTAACGAAATATTAGGCCTCCAAGTCGCGCTTCAGATATGCCAAGTTGGAAGTAAAAAAATAATCTTTGAGAAAAAGGGAAGGTTTCGTTGATAAACAGTCATCACAGCTTAACCCATTTTACACTGATCAGCCAAAACGTATGACCACTGTCCACCGCGATGTTGATTGCTGATTGTTGGCGCTGGGGGCACGCGACGCTGCAACAAAAATATGTCAGCGGAGCAGACACGGACGGGGATCACCCTAGCGAAGATGTGGGCTGGAAACAGGCAAATCTATTGATATAGGCGACTTTCACAAAGCGCAAATTATTATTACGCATGCCCTGTGAACAAGTATCTCGAAAATGGCGAAGCTGGTCGAATGTTCATTTGCTGCTGTCGTGAGCATCTACGGAAAGAGGTAGAATGACAGCGAAACTACCGCTAGGCGCTAAATAGTTGGACATCCTCTTCACAGAACGTAGGGTTCGGAGGCTTCTCTGCCCTGAAAAACAGGATATATGGTGATCTGTGGCTTCTCTGCCGAACGAGCACATTGCTGATGCGCACATAAGTGTTTCGGAGCACATCGTTCAACGTACATTGTTGAACATGGATCTCCGCAGCAGACCACCCGTACGTGTTCACATGTTGACCCAACAACATCGTCAGTTATGATTGAAGTGGGCACGGAACCACCGGGATTCGACCGTCGATCAAAGGAAACCCGTGGCTCTTCAAATGAATCATACTACACCTGGTCGACGGTCGTCTCCACAAACGCCGTCATCAATGTGAACAGCGGCTCGAAACGTGCAGTGCGCCAAGGGCGTAGGCTGGTGGACTAGCATTATGCTATCTAAAACAAGTTGACAGCTACGAACCACTTTCATCCCTTCATCCTTGATGTCTTCCCCGACGGCGGTGTCATCTTTCAGTAGTATAACTGTCCGTACCTCGCATCCAGAACCGTGCTACAGTGATTTGAGGAGCGTTATAGTGAGCTCACGTTGATGTCTCGGGAACCAAATTCGCTTGATGTAAATCTTGTGGAACCCGTGTGGCTCACTATCGGGCTGCATTACCACTTACGCAAATCAGCGACTCGTTTACCTCCACAAACCTACCAAAAAAGTGTCTGATTCCCGATACGCAGAATCAATGATACATTTCGTTCCAGAGAGGTACGAACAAGTTATTAAACACGTGGTCGTAATGTTTTGGCTCATCAGTGTATTTCTATAAAAACATTATATGAGCTGATTAATAGAAATATGTAACCGTAATTTGCCGTTGCCTATTGTTTAATTTATTAGTTGACCTTTACAAAGACTATACTCCGTATCGTGGTACATTGTGGTGATAATTCAAGTCGAAAATCTTAGGAACGCGTGGGATAGGTTCACACAAGCACACACGATTCACACACGAAAAATAGATATTACAATGATTTTGTCAGTCGCCGTAACTTAAATGCTAGGAATTCCATGCCTATTGTTATGACCGTATTACCGTAAATAAGAATACTATGGATTGCTTTCCCGCAAGAAATTTTCTGGAACACCTCCCACATGAAGCTACCATAGATAGAAACACCCTCAAATTCCGTGCATATTTAAGAATTAATAGTAAACGAAGTGGTCAAAAATTACAAATTACAGTGGACTATAAAGTTAAAGCAAACGCAAGTAATACGAAGAGCTGATGGCTCTGCAGGTGAATCCAATGATGTCACGAACAGACAAAAAATATAAAGTTTTATCTAAGCTGCCAAGACACACGCACTGAAATCGCGTAGGCACAAAGAGAAACTGATATAACGAGAAATCAAAAACAAAATTTATACAAAATAGTACTGCAGGTACTGCAGGTACTAATTAAATCGAATTGAATTGAATAAGTAATGAGAAATAAAGCACATACACCCGAGATACGATTCACACGAACATTCAGATTAAAAGAGAAGTTATAGCATTTATTGTTAGCATATAGGGTAGTATCGGACAAACTGCACCATATGTTGTGGTTTAAAGAAGAAGAGACAGATAAAAGTTTCTAAATTCAGAAAATAAAATCAGAAAATACTCTGAAAAATTTAGAAACTCTACTACCGAAACTGAAATTGTATGGGAAATACCAATATGCTCATCAATTAGGACGGCGACACACCATCACACTCATCAGACAACGATATACACTGAAAGGTGGCTACACTGAGCCACAGCGTCAGAGATCGCGCTAGAGAGTATTGTTCCGCCGCCTCCACTGGCAGTGATTATTGAGATGTCGTAGTGGGCAGTGCCTGTCGAGGACTCGTAGTAGTCAGTGTGTGTTGAGATGTGCTAGTGGGCAGTGTTTGTCGAGATGTTGTTCCATGTTCTATGCAGTTGTTTGATGGGCTAGACAGCAGATGGTTCGAATGGAAATACTGTAATGATCAGAGTGCTTTTCGTCAATATATATGAAGGTAAAATATTCTGTGTTTTTTTTTCATTATTTCAGTGTCTTAAATAATGCGTCATTACAGGTTCAGTCAACAAAGCATCTGGCTTGTGTTCTTGTATTAGAGTGTAATTCTGGTTTTCTTGAGTAATTATGGTATTTCTATTTCCTTTAATTAATTCAGTATAAATGATATTTAAAATTTCTTGTGTTGTTGAAGAAGAACCGTGCCAGATGCGTACGTTGAGTCATACTTCCACACACAGAACAGTTATACTTGTGCTTTGGTTTCGTAGGTTTTATAGTTGCTGGGGACTTAATTAATTAATTTTGTTAATGAAAATTTCCATTTCATTCCTTGTTGTTGTTCTATGCAGTCAGATTGCGTAATAATACCAGTCAGGGCCAACCGTTTACGAGACTTCGTAATCGGACAGACAGCTACTAAATCAAAAAATTAAAATTATTTGCATTTGATTTTAATTAAGCCCCCATGCAACACTCACCAAAAGCTCGGCCCTGAGCGACTGCCTGAGCATGCTGTCGGAGTAACGGACGCTACAGGTAGCCGAAAACGGGCAGCCAGGAACCCAACTACTATTGAATAACTTCCAAAAGGGCGCAAATCTCTTTGCCTTGACTGAGTAAACTACCTTCGCTGCACTGTTACGACCACAGCGGACAGTCATGTGCTGATCTGCTACCATAAATAACAGTTTAAAGCTGAACATTCACTCACTGATTCATGCAGAGGTTAGAGAGAGAAAGGAATTTTGGGAGCTCATGATGTGCATAATATGCACTCATGTTCATAAATTAAGGATAATTGCAGAATGTGGTGCCACACTTAGTGGCACTACACAAAACTGGCGCTAATAGCATAGGCACATTGGAAACACACACGACACAGATCTGTAAGTCCACGGTATTGGTGATAAGTTGAGAAAACCGTCCCGAACACATGTGCTAAAAATGCCACTTTTTCCTGCGCATGTACCCCGACATCAATATGGGATATGATCAAAGTGGTTCAAATGGATCTGAGCACTATGAGACAACATCTGAGGTCATCAGTCGCCTAGACTTAGAACTACTTAAACGTAAGTAACCTAAGGACATTACACACATACATGCGCAAGGCAGGATTCGAACCTGCGACCGTAGCGCCTAGAACTGCTCGGCCACAGCGGCTGGCTGGAATATGATCATCATGCACACGTACACAGGCCCCACAACGGTTTGGCATACTCTGGATCAGGAGGTCGAGCAGCTGCTGGGGTATAGCCTCCCATTCTTGCACCAGTGCCTGTCGGAGCTCCTGAAGTGTCTTAGGGGTTTGAAGATGTGCAGCGATACGTCGGCCGAGAGCGTCCCAGATGTGCCCATGGGGTTTAGGTCTGCAGAACAGACAGGTCACTCCATTCACCTGTTATCTTCTGTTTCAAGGTACTCCTTCACGATGGCAGCTCGGTGGGCCGTGCGTTATTCATCCATCACGAGGAAGGTGGGACCCACTGCACTCCTGAAAAGGCGGACATACTGGTGCAAAATGACGTCCCAATACACCTGACCAGTTACAGTTACTCTGTCAAAGACATGCAGGGGTGTACGTGCACCAATCGTAATCCCGTCCCACACCATCAAACCACGACCTCCATGCAGGTCCCTTTCAAGGACATTAAAGGGTTGGTATCTGGTACTTGATTCACGCCAGATGAAAACCCAGCGAGAATCACTGTTCAGACTATACCTGGTTTCGTCCGTGAACATAACCTGGGACCACCTTTCCAATGACCATGTACTGTGTTCTTGACACCAGGCTTTATTTGTTCTCCTGTGACCAGGGATCAGTGGAATGCACCTTACAGGTCTCTGGGCGAATAAACCATGTCTGTTGGCTCTCTGTAGACTGTGCGTCCGGAGACAACTGTTTCAGTGGCTGCGGTAAGGTCCCGAGCAAGGCTACCTACAGTACTCCGTGGCCGTCTGCGGGCACTGATGGTGAGATATCGGTCTTCTTGTGGTGTTGTACACTATGGACGTCCCAGCGTGTGTGGACTGCTGCTAGCGCCACCGTGCGATGGCCGCAGGTCAAATGCACCGCATGGTCATACCCCGAGGTGATTTAAACCCGCAAACCGCTCACCAGGCCGCTGTTTCCCCATGTATCAGCATTATCCTTAATTTATGAGCATGAGTGTACATTGGATTAAGTACTTGTTGGTGTTACAGATTCTTTCATATAAATATATAACAGCGAATAGGGAAAAAACAAGAAGTACAAACTAGATCAATTGTAATTGTATGAGAAATACACGAAATACAAGTTAAATACAATGGAACAACTCTAACAGAGACGTTTCACTGAGTATGTGCAAAGTTGAAACACGATAGCTCCTCTCTGATGTTCCGTCACGTCTGCACGTTGCCTCATTTTAACGTGCTGTTTCCATACGACTGACGCACCACTTGACTATCATGATACTGGGTGATCAAAAAGTCAGTATAAATTTGAAAACTTTATACACCACGGAATACTGTAGATAGAGAAGTAAAAACTGACGCACATGCTTGGAATGACATGGGGTTTTATTAGAACCACCCCATATTGCTTGACGCATGAAAGTTCTCTTGCCCGCGTCGTTTGGTGATGATCGTGTGCTCGCCGCCACTTTCGTCATGCTTGGCTTTGGGGTTACCTGAAGTCGCAAGTGTATCGTGATCGACCGATATCTCTAGGGATGCTGCAAGACAACATCCGACGCCAATGCGTCACCATAACTCTGGACATGCTTTACAGTGCTGTTCACAATATTATTCCTCGACTACAGATATTGTTGAGGATTGATGGTGGACATATTGAGCATTTCCTGTAAAGAACATCATCTTTTCTTTGTCTTACTTTGTTATGCTAATTATTGCTATTCTGATCAGATGAAGCGCCATGTGTCGGACATTTTTTGAACTTTTGTATTTTTTTGGTTCTAATAAAACCCCATGTCATTCCAAGCATGCGTGTCGATTTGTACCTCTCTATCTACATTATTCCGTGATTTATTCAGTTTTCAAATTTATACTGACTTTTTGATCACCCGGTATAAGTACTAGGTATGAGTGCTGCACTCCAAAGCGGCCACTGTGCACTTTTAAGCGGGTGACTAATTTTTGTTCGGTGAGCTGATGATGCCTTCCCAAAACCTGATCAGAAAGCCCAATTTCTATTCAGACGGTATGATAGCGAACGTTTATGAAGTCCCAGCGCGTTCCGCTAGCTGTGAGGTTCTGCGTTTCACTGGCTTACTACAGTGAGAATCCAAGAGTGGCACTGAAGAGCTCCATCATTCGCCGGATATTCAGTCATTTCAGCAGTGTGCGAGTATACCGCGCCTGATCAACCGCGAACAAAAATCGCAATTCTGCAAGCGACACGGCCGGCGCATCTCATCACCGGAACAGTTACGCCCGTGGTGGGGTGGGAGGGGGAGGGGACAGGACAGGTGGCGACGGAGAGAGAGCGGTGGTGGATGGGGGAGGGGGGGAGGGAGGGACCTGAACCCGGGCCGAGTCGTCCGGGTCGCTAACTGGCAATTACGCGGCCGCCGTTCCCATCTGCAGCCTCGCTCGCGGGGGCGGCCGCCCTAATCACAGCACACAATCGAGTCCGCGCTTCCGCAACGACCTGCAGAACAGGCCGCAGGCTGCACAGTCCGTCTGGTCCCGGTGCGTGAGTGCGTGAGTGCGTGTCACTACAATGGAGAGTTCAGCAGAGAATCAAACTAGTAGCACAGACCACTAATAACGATATACGAGGACGACACTTTAATAATGGCAACTATTCATTTGCAACTTTTACAAAACAGACAGTTGTTTTACAGATTTACTGTTCTTCACCGCTGTCGTCAGCATTGTATATAAACGGATGATAGTGATGTGGAAGTCGCAGGATATCCTTAGCACCGCCAGTTTTATCGATAGCTTGTGTGGAGCTGTCTACTGCCGACTGACCTCTATAACACTCCTGAAGCGAACACTGTGACGTTCTTCCTTCAATTTAGGAATCAAGTTAAAGTCACAAGAGCTTACGTCGGGGAGCGTGGTGTGTGGTTCAGAACTTCGCAGCCCCGTTGATACAACAAATTAATCAAAACTTAACGCCATACAGCCTCGAGCATTACCCTGAAGAATGATGGGCACATTCTGCAGAGACTATCGCCACTTCTTTCTTTAAGTTGGTCACAGGCCGCGCTCCAAAGAGAATAGCTTACAGAAAGTTCTGTAGCGCTATGGCATGTAGTTGCGTAACAGCGTGTAGTGTGCTTGATACTCATAGGAACACGTTAACTTGCAGTCAACCACTCCCCCCCCCCCCCCCGCCCTTTCACCACAGATTTGCAATAAATGTTAAGAAATTATGGTTACTCTGCTTTTCTTAATCAGTGTTTAGCTTGCGACCATAGTGTTGTGGCCACATGTAGTAAGCATTGCTTCACGCAGTGGAGAATGGCACAACAGAGGCAGCCGGCGACCGAGGCGTTGCGAAGTAAGCAGGCACAGATAGCCTTGCTGACAGCAGCAGTCTACTAACTGATGCAAGGACGCACACAGACCGAGCGCCAAGTGAAGCGTGGAGAGTGCTGAGTAAGGGGAAATGAGACCAGCACGCTAAGTTACGCTGCAATATACTGCGGGAGTAATAACAAAAAGCTACCACCAAGGGCAAAAAACGTCCTCCTGCCGGATATAAATAGTGCAGTGCAGGCAGCAACAGACAGAAGCCATTAGGAAGCAGTTCGGATCTGAGGACAGACGTGGTCCATTTCCGAATGTTCAATCTTCATAGGTGACGATTCCGGAAGTCTGTTTCAGCTCGCAGGACTTATCCGTTCGCCGCCAGATGTCAGCTTCAGCTCTGGAGGTCGGCCCGAGTTCGGTCGGCACCATGGCTGACTAACTACAGCGAGAACTTCCAGCAGGACCGGCCTCAACGCTGTCACGGTCACAGGCGCCGCCGGGTACTGACGCCCGGACTTCACGGCAACCCGGTCCCACGGCGCGTGGTCCGTCCATGACGGGACCTCGCGGACACCGCGACTGATGGCTTCCCAGCTGCCAGTGCAGCAGGCGTCGGCAGCTGACCACACGGCGACGCGGCTCCGTGGGAGTGCCGTACTGGAGCGCCGAGCGGCGACGAGTTCATCTCAGCCACAGGGCATCCTGGCTTCAGCGGAGCACTGGTGGCCTGAGGCTCCCGAGTGCGGTCAGCGGCGCGCGTTGCGCGCATTGTTGGAGAATCTACACAGCAGCAGCCAGGCGGAGGGATCCGCAGGGCTGGGCAGCGACAACGAGGGAGAATTAGTAAAGAAAGTTCAATAAATAATTGCAAAACTCCACGCCGTCTCAGTCTTTGGCGCAGCCACTGTGTGTGCTGCTAACAAGTGGTGCAGAAGCCGTAACAATAGTGATGTACCTATTACTGATTTTGATAAACAACGATGTTAAGTGATTAAACCATTAAGAAAGAAATTTCTTTCTCTCTGTCTCTATACACACAACTGTCGCCTAGAGAATAAATCTGATCGTATTTGGGATTTACACTGGGAGAGCAACCTTTTACCCAAGCAATTCGAAAGGACCGAAAAACATTTCGATACCACGTACATTTCGATACCATATAAAGGCAATATACCAGATACACTCTGTGTGACTCACCTGATGGAACGGGTTTTCCTGAGAAAAGCCGGAACGAGCAGGGTGTCGCTGCACTAAACTCCTCAGAGAGCGGGAAAGGAGGGGCGATGAAATATACCGCCGAAGGAGCGAACTGGCATACAGCGATTTATTGGAACAAGGCTGCTTAGGAGACACTTGTTGCGGTGAGCGGCTGCGCTTAGGGGAGGGACGGGGCGACGGCTGGCAGCACCAGGTTTTGCTTCTGGTTTCGTAATGTTGTCACGGCGATAACCGTCACACTATAAACCGCTGTCAGCCTCAGGCTTTCAGCGGACGTGGGTAGCTGATGGGGTAGATTATGGTTAGCTGAGAAAGTACACTGAGGGAGAGAGAGAGATTTGAAGGGATGGGAGTAAAAGGGAGGGCATGACATTTACTAAAGATTTACAATGATTTTGTAATGGACAATGCAACAATGAACTATTTTCTTAGGCATAAACAAGAAATAGACAAGTTTACGGAAATTATTTGAAGAAGTCAACAACTCTTACAGAATTTACATTTTCTGAAAATATTTGTGTTCGCTTGTGACCTCGGCTGCTCATAGTTAGTGTAAGACGTAGGAATAAAAACAAGCAACATATTATTTTCAAAGTTTTCTAACTCTAAATAAAAGTAACAAGAGGAATGGAGCTTCAGTACCAGTTATATTAACAGACAGTGAAAATTCTGGGCAACGAAGACAATGAAAAATGAAAATGTACAAGATGGCGCAGTAAATAATTAGTACTCAATTGCTGTGAACATTCTATAGAAAATTTTATTCGCATGTAACTGATCAACGTGTTTACCATACAAAGGCAAATAACAGGAGACAGACGTGTTCCAGCTCGAATAAAAAGACTGCTGTACCTGGGAAATACTGGAATAAATATGAAACCGGGATAGAATGAAGAAATAAGGTGCCGGATTTACAAGAACTGCTACCACGCCTGCCATTAATTACAACCACGAGCCGATGAGCGCTGTATGGCATATACCGGCCACAAGAATAAGGGAAAAGTGAAGACTTCTCGGTATGGCAGTGAAATAACGTGGTATTTGAAATCACAAACGCACTTATTTTTTTCAGTTTAGTCATTATTTTGATCAGTGATTTCTGTACGTCGTACATCGAGATATATAATTCATCTAATATAAAGTTTTGTTTATTTTTGACACTATCACTTTTTAGAGAATTTTTCATCTTTGACTGGGTTTGAATGTTTGTCTAACAGTTGACAGGTGGTGTTTGAGGTGATTGAACGATGGCTCCTATTTGGACAGGACCGAAGGCGGGAATCCTCCTACATGCCAATCAGAAGACCTGAAGACGGAGTAATATATAGCCGAAATTGGTAGCTCAATAAAATAAGAATTAGACCGCTGAAAGGTGTTTGATTTGATATTCTATACTGAACAGCCGAGGTCGCGCAACCGTTTGTGAAATGATAGACGTAAAGAGACTATTACTTTTTATGGTACAATCATAATCGGTTTCGGCCAACGCTAATTTTTCTCTTAAGCACGATTTGAAATGTTTTGAAATACCACCTTACGACTTCCATAAATGTAATATGAGATCTGATACGTTTAGCGGCATGGCACACCAAATTAAAAATATTTTTTCTCCATCACTTCAGCCATAAGGCTTTGGGAAGAGCAGAGTACGACTGATCCAATACGACGCTACGCTCAGTCGGAAGTAGCTTCCCTCACACAATATATAGGTACCAGCTGTCTCTCCTGCGAAACAGCGAGCCAGCATGTATGTCCCGTCGTCAACATCATTCTAGGTGTCCTTGCTTCTGCTTCCTTCTGTTTTTTCGCCATCGTTCCTGTTAGTGTCTTATTAGTCCCACTTGACAGAAGTGAGAAAATTACGTAAAACAATCAAGGATTGGCGTTACTGACATTTCTGTAATACCAGATATTCGTTGCTACAGCAATTACCATCGTCATTGTTATGTAGCCCGTATACTTTGTAACATTAACTTTCTAATAACATCTGTTTAGATGTTAGAAAGAACCCGAAGGCCTTAATCTCGTCAGTTGAAATTAGTATTCAATGAATAATATAAAAGTAACTATTAGTTGCACTCGAAACGTTTCCTACACACGGCTCCCACTAATTTGGAAGTAGTTGAAAGTCAGAAGGTGCCAGGTTAGACGAATTGGGTGTACGTTCCCACAAAAGTACTCCATAATCTTTTCTTTTACTATTGCCAAAACATCTATAGGAATGTATGCATCATACTGATGAAAGATGAGTTTTTTCCTGCAGTAATACTATATACACATCCATCTGGGACAGTAGATTTACTCTTTTTTTGTATCATCAGTCTTGCAATTGGTGTTCTGCGACCTGGCACTACTTCCTCCCGAGTGCCAACCTCTTTCTCTTAAAACAGTACTTGGACACAAAACTCTCAATTATTTGATGAGAATCTTCAAATATCTGTTCCCTCAACAGATTTTTCCTACAATTCCCTCTAGTACCATGGAAGATCTCACCTGATATCTTAACTCATGTCCTCCCATTCTGTCCCTGACCATTCCCAGAGTTCCTTTCCTCGCTGACGCTGTGGGCGACCTCCCCATTTCTTATCTTTTCACTAATTTTCGTCGTTCTACAGGGTGTCCCAGTAGGAATGGTCTGTATTCAGGGATATGACAGGAACGCTCATTTGAAGCAAAACACTTCATATGGACGTAGTTTTGGGTGTCCAGTGCTGTTTCGCATACCCCTAGATGCTATAGTCCAATCTCTGGTGACCTACAGGGAATAGAAAGAAACACACAATATTATCACACAAATTAATGTTAAGTAAATGATAATATCATACAAACAGAAACGTCTTATTGAAATGATAAAAAAATGACTGGCCAAATTGAACTTGAAAGTATGGATACCGTATCACGCACTAGATATATTAATGAGAGGAGGGATTATTCAACTGCAGCTGAAACAAGTGGTCGTTAAAACTATGGGGTTTCAAAATGGCTCTGAGCACTATGGGACTTAACATCTATGGTCATCAGTCCCCTAGAACTTAGAACTACTTAAACCTAACTATCCTAAGGACAGCACACAACACCCAGCCATCACGAGGCAGAGAAAATCCCTGACCCCGCCGGGAATCGAACCCGGGAACCCGGGCGTGGGAAGCGAGAACGCTACCGCACGACCACGAGATGCGGGCGACTATGGGGTTTGTTTAGTAAACATCCACACCTCACTGGTATAGCTGAATGAACATTTAATAACTGGACAATGGACTATAATTGTAAAACATAGCCTTGGCACAGGCGGGTTGGCACGATAAAAGCATAGTTATGAAAATTTTTCAATACTACCAGTGACTCCAAGACTGGTTAGAGATTACAAAAAGCACACAAAAACATAGGCACGAATACCAGAAGGCTAACCAGAATAGCCCAATGAAAACAGATAGCTGTCTGCGAAACGTGTAAACTGTTCAAATGCCTCCTGAAGGGACTGAACGAACTTCACAGTCCTGCCACATCGGCGCTTTCAATGCTAGCTCATCTTACCTAACTCATGTAGTGTGAAAGTAGGAGGCAGTGGAAATACAGCTGGAGAGACTGAGTTCAGTTTGCACTCTGTGCTCCGTACTCACGTAGAGACATCCCTATGTACAAAAGGGCTCGTCTCATCGGAAGCCTAGGAACAAGTGGTAACCGCTGCATTTCCATGTAGCAAGTGTTCTGTACTCTCTCCTAGCCGTGGGTGTTCTCTTCTGTGGCCTAGTATTAAGCGCTTACTCCACGATATTCTAGCAGCAAGCCCTTACTCCTCCATGTACTAGCAGAAAGTCTTTAATGCTATGAAAATTCTCTCTTTCTGTCGGAGAAGAAAAATGGCTCTGAGCACTATGGGACTTAAAATCTATGGTCATCAGTTCCATAGAACTACTTAAACCTAACTAACCTAAGGACATCACACAACACCCAGTCATCACGAGGCAGAGAAAATCCCTGACCTCGCCGGGAATCGAACCCGGGAACCCGGGCGTGGGAAGCGAGAACGCTACCGCACGACCACGAGCTGCGGACTCGGAGAAAAAATCTCGCCGGCCAGTGGAAGCAGTCATTGCGGGTTCATGCTCTTGTGGATTTCGTTCTTATTAACCAATAGAATTGTGGCTATGAGATTTCTCCCACTCCACAATGCTGTTCAGAATATGACAAATAAGAGATCTCCCTTGTAGGCATTCACAAAAAAGACCACACTCTCTGAAAAACAACGCTATGAACCAACAGTAATGCGAGTTACAGAAATTTAAACACAACGTTATTCCGCAGTGTGGCAGCTGAGGCCAACAGCAGTTCTTACGTTGGCCTCTGGAAAGCGACATCTGGCAATGTTTTTATCTTCCTAAAAGGTATCTTTGACCAAAAGACCGTGTATAGATAGAAAGAAGTATTTACTGGAATCAGATAAAGTGATCACCATCAATCGTTATTAAAGTAAAAACAGCAATAATGTTCAAGTATGGTAAAAGAAAAACCGTTCAAATGGCTCTGAGCACTATGGGACTTAACTTCTAAGGTCATCAGTCCCCTAGAACCTAGCACTACTTAAACCTAACTAACCTAAGGACATCACACACATCCATGCCCGAAGCAAGATTCGAACCTGCGACCGTAGCGGTCGCGCGGTTCCAGACTGTAGTGCCTAGAACCGCTCGGCCACCTCGGCCGGCCAAAGTATGGTAAAGATTAGTCACATACTAAATAGAAAATTACCACCAGACATACGAGATAAAGCAAGAAATAACCAACAAAAGTAAAACATCTATTACACTGAAATGTGAAACACTCACCTCTATTCTAGACAGCAGCTCAGTTTTTCAGTGACAAAAATGTATGTATGCTATATATGAAAAATAACCAGTCTTCGCACCTAGTAAAGTTACACTGCAATTTAGTTACAGTACTGACCATCTCTACTCCATTCAAACTCCAATTAAAATCCAATGGCGAAGAAATAAACACTTGAGGTTGTAAGGTGGCAGATTAATGAAGGTCAATTTCGCACCTTACATTTTATACATCATAACAGGAAGATGAATATGACACCTAAATTACTTTGGCGAAAATCATCATATTTGATTATGAGTCAGTAATGCAAAGGGATGACACTCAGTCGACAGTATTGACACACCAATCCTTTATACTGCATGTCAATGAGCAAGAAGTGAAACAAGCAGCTGGAGGAAACGTTTTGTTTGGAAGCAGACACGAGCAGGTGTGAAGGCAGTACAATGGATAGCTCTTAGGGGGCATCCCACGGTGAGAGTCAAGGAACGGGCGCCAGGTGACTCGTGCAGGAGAGCAAGTAGTGGTCCACTGGAGTGGGACGGAATTTGGAATTTCCAAATGGATACAAAGAAACCAGAGACACAGTTGATCACGTGAACGCTATGCTCATGCTGGATGTATGTAACTTTTAGGCGTCTGTAGTGGGCAAAAAATGTCTGATTGGCGGGAACGAACTATGAAGGAGTAAAGTGCCGAGATTTCGATGTAGTTTAATGGTAGGGCCTTTGCAATTAGCAGAGAGAGTTTCCACAAAATAAGTGGTTGAAAAAAAACCATGATGTGGAGCACGAAAGGACCCGGGTGGGGGACAATTTTGCTACTCGAAACACAGGACCGCAATTTTCGTGGACGCTCTCCTCTGAACTGGCGCAGAATGGGGCGCATAACGCTCTGTACGATGCACAGGAGAAATTTTTGTGAACACTGTGTTCATTGCGGCTGACATTCAGCTAGATATTAGCTGTAGCGTCGTTAAGCTCGAACTGCACAGAAACGAATCGCCCACTTAGTTAATTGTTCTTGTGAGAACTGAGAGGGCATTGTAATATGCACACTGCTCCAGCCATGTGCCTGCATATCGCCATATTCCAAGACTAGGCATGAGTGCATGTTCTCTCGCCTCATAAGAAACAGGAGAATTTCTGCTGATAAAATCACCAAAGGTTTTGATTAGTTTTCATAGCAATTTCAGAGGACGAGAGCAGCCATGCAGATGGAAGCTCATCGCAGCTAACGTAAATGCATGAGCACGGGAATAACTTGTTGGTTCACCAGCTTGCGAGCACTTTGAACTTGAGCAACCTTGGGTAATCTTTTGCTAAGCTTGTCACAAAACTAACCATCCTCGGTATACTTGATTGTCATCCTAAATAGTACTGAACTTAGAACCAGAACTGGATGATTTATGATGATATTGTCCAACTTCATAGTAGTAAGAATAATACTGTAAAGAAACTTTTAGTTAAAATTTGATATTACTGTGTTTAGAGTTATTTCACTTACTCAGGACTAGATGCGTTATCTTGACAACCGTCCTAACATTGTCATGTTCCAAACTGTGTAAATTCGTGTATTTCTGTGAAGAAATTTCAGCATTAGAAAACCAATTTGTTTACAGCCTATACACCATAGTGCTCTGTCATAGAATAAGGGTCCACTCCTTACACTAGTCACTTATTCTATAGATGTCAATGTACTCAAAGAGTGTTTATACTGACCTCTGACGAAAGAGAAAAGGAGTGAAATGTCAGACAATGGCGACCCTGCCAGTATAGCCGTTGGTCTGCCAGGATGGCAGTTACAAATTAGAAAGAGAAATTTTTAATTGAGAAAAGAAATTCTATGTTTTTTGTTGTTTTTGTGATGAGGTTTTCCAATGTATTTTTATGCATAGTGATCAGAATACAGTAAATGTGTGATCCAAAGAGTAGAAAACATGTAAGATGAAGTTTTGTATTTGTGTAAATGTAGCTTGTGGATGACCTGGCCAGGGCGCGCGAAGTTATTCACGGCATTTGTGAGTTGGTTTGAATATCCACAAACAGTGAACGGCGTTGCTAATGATGTGTACGTAGTCTAAGAAACTTCTATGGTAGTTTGGAGACATGCAAGGTCATGTAACTTGTTGTTGACGAGAGCTCAGGCTCGCGAAAATTGTGAAAGACGGAGGTCAGTTAGACGATATGAGATGGCGGAAGGAGGGAGAGTATCGCATATAGGGCAAACTGAAGAACTTGACAGGATAGAAATTGATGTACAACAAAAAGTTGTACACGAAACCGAACGAAGTGCTAGTGCAGAAGAAATGGTGGCAGTTTCTTGATTGGTATCACAGTCTGAGAATGCACAAAACCGAACAAATGAGGGATCTAGTGGATTAGAATCAGAGGACGAGAAACTTGGGTATGTTGAACCAAATATAGTAATTCTGAATCAAACGGGACACTTTTCTACAAAAAGGATGTGTGTACGTGCGTCAGCACTATGCACGGAAATCGTTAAGACGTCACGTGAAAAACGCGAACGGCAAAATTTACACCAAATGGTGACAAGTGACGATGGCAAAGAGTCAGATAGTGTGTTTGCAATGTTGAAGCAACTCGTAAAGCAAACGAGTGAAACGACAAATGCCTTGTTAGCAGATCTACAGACCGAAACGGCGAATTTAAAAACAGTAACTAAGCAGGATTCGAAAATCTAAAAACAGAGACAAATGATGCCTTAAATGGTCTCAAATTTGAAACCTATGCTGGGTTAGAAAAAGTCCACGAAGATAAAAAAAAATTGCGAATGGAAGTTAATGAACAGTTTACTGAAATCCGGAAAGAGGCAAGAGACTCGCGCGAGCTTATTCAATCGCTAATGGCTGAGCAGAAAAAGATGCCCAATAAAACAATACCAATCGCCGTTATTTAGGTTTTATTTTTATTTCTAGGCTACCAGTTTCGACAATACATTACTTCATCTTCAGACCCATACAGTGAAGGTTATAACAGAGCAATAAGTACATATTAAAATTAAAACACAGATCGTATGTCTAAAAGATGCAAGTGTTGCATATTAATTTACGCAATTAAAATATATACAGTAAAGGTTATACCAGAGCAATAAGTACATATTAAAATAAAGAGCGAATTGTCTAAGAGATTCAAGCGTTACATATTAATTTACAAAATTAAAAGAACTGTCTTAATTAAAATCTACATGATACACCATAATATATACTATCAGAAATTAGTTATTCATGCGTATTGTGGAATCCTCAGTAAACTAATGGAAGTATTTATAAAACAGAAGCCACGCTGGGTAGCCGCGTGGTCTCAGGCGTCTTGTCACGGTCCGTGCGGCTCCCCCCGTCGGAAGTTCGAGTCCCCCTTCCCGGCATGGGTGAGTGTGTTGTCCATAACGTAAGTTAAGTTAGATTAAGTTGTGTGTAAGCTTAGGGACCGATGACCTAAGCAGTTTGGTCCCATAAGATATTACCACAAATTTACAATATTTTTTTATAAAACAGAAATTTCACAGTAATGCAACCATCAGTTCAGTATACCCGTTGTCTGTGAAAAATGTATCGTTATACGTGGCAGACTCCACAGGTTTTGTCAAAAAGTAAAAGACGGGTAAAGTGACCGACTAATGATATGTAAAGTAGGTAACAGATTAATATATTAGGTAAAGTAAAGGGGGTATACAATAATCAATGGTACTATTTATAGTAGATATTCATAAAGGAACGATACCTTAAAAAAACATTACACCTATGGAAACACCATAGCTGTACTCGATGGTTGTTGTTGTGGTCTTCAGTCCGAAGACTGGTTTGATGCAGCTCTCCATGCTACTCTATCCTGTGCAAGCCTATTCATCTCCCAGTACCTACTGCAACCTACGTCCTTCTGAATCTGTTTAGTGTATTACTTGATGGTTATTAAACGATATTCAACAAGGAGGAACCATAAGAACACTCTAGGATGATGACAGCAAGAAGTAAAAATAAAAATACGAAACATAAAAAAGTAAAGTGGTGGAAAGAAATCCAGAAGCAAACAAGTCAGTTATGCAAGCTTCCGTGGCAGTAGCGGAAAAACAGAAAGGTAATGAGATTCCACTTGTACAGGGTGAAAAGTATTTAAACCGACAAACTCTGGGAGGTTGTAGGGGACATCAAAATAAATATTTTTCCTTAATGTCGTTTTTTTTCCTATGAGGAGTATTTAAACCGGTAGAGAAAGATTTCTCTTGCGGCAAATTAATTAAACCAACAAACACTTCTCTATTTTTTTATGACCAAGAGACAACACATTAACACAACCCAATTTCAATTACAGTAGATTTTCAAAAATGTCTCCATTGACACGTAAAGAAAGGGCAAAAACCCCAGGAGTATCCTGAATTGTTCCTGCTGCTGGTACTATCAGGGCAACCAGATCCTCTTGTGATGCAACAGGAGTTGTGTAAAAAAGGTTGCGCATCTCTTCCCACACAAAAAATTCCAGAGGGGACATATCTGGGGATCGAGCAGGCCATGGTACAGGACAACCTCTGCCAGTCCACGTTTCTGGGAACCGTCGGTCCAGGAATCGACGCACACGACGACTGAAATGTGCCGGCGCTCCGTCATGTTATAACAACATGCGTTGTCTTGTAGGGAGCTGGACGTCTTCCAGCAATTCTGGCCATACTCTGGCGAGAAAATTGTAATAGTGCGTGCCATTTAATGGCCTAGTTAGCAGATACGGCCCAAGTAAACAGTCCTCAACAACACCGACCCACACATTAACGAAGAACCGCACTTGATGAGCGCTAATAACTGTGGCATGTGGGCTATCCTCACTCCAAACATGCGAATTGTGCATGTTGAAGACTCCATCACGCCCGAACGTTGCTTCATCGGTAAACAACAAAGAGGATGGAAATGTAGGATGCATTTCACACTGTTCCAGGTACCATTGAAAAAACTGTGCTCTGGGTGGATAATCAACTGGTTCCAGATTGTCGACATGCTGTAAGTGAAATGGACGTAACAATTGCTCTCGCAGGACTGTTCTTACATTCGTCTGATTCGTACCCATGTTACGTGCAATTGCACGAGTGCTGATTGAAGGATCCCGCTCCACATGCTGCAAGACAGCTTCCTCAAATTGCAGCGTTCTTACCGTGCGACGGCGTCCCTGTCCAGGTAATCTGCTAAATGAACCGGTCTCACGCAGATGTTGGTACACAGCAGCAAAGGGCGTGTGATGCGGGAGACGGCCATTAGGATATTGTTGTTGATAAACCCGCTGTGCAGCTCGTCCGTTGTGGTACGCAGTACGCACCAACCAACTCAGTGTACTCACTCCAAGTGTATACTCCATTAGTAAACAGAGACAATGCACTACTACACTGGTGCACAGCAGTTGTCTACAACTGAAGATCGTAATACAGCCTCTAACAACTGAAGAGCGTAATACGGCCTCCACCGGTTTAAATAATCCCCATAGGAAAATATGACTTTAGGGAAAAATATTTGTTTTGATGTCCCCTAGAACCTCCCAGAGTTTGTCGGTTTAAATACTTTTCATCCTGTATATCCAAAAGAGGTTGCGTCAGTAATTTCCGATAGGAGAGCAGAAGCAAATGAGAGGAGAGCAGTTAACACAGGTGAGCGAAGCAGGTAATGTGCGCTCAGAGCAGACAATGGTGCGAGAAACGGTAACTGCGCGCTTTACAACAGAGCGCCAACCGCTCCTCCGAACGTACGCGAGTGACGCAGGAACAGAGAAAGTTACGGCGAAACATGTACCAAATTCTCAATTTCCAAGTTACAGTACAACAATTTATATACCGCAAGTCAATATGAATCAGATAGGAAGACAAAACACTGATCCAGTAGTGGGAAATGTATCTTTCAGTCCGATACACGAGTTACGCTGCGGTTTAGATAGTTGCATACCACCGCGTAGGTACGATGCTAGATGGGAATCAAATATGTCATCTCAGGACCCAAACGCGGTAGAACGAATAAAGGAAAACATGACGCAGTTGAAGGGAACTGATAATGATGCGAAAACACAAGCGCCATATGGCGAAATAGAAAAATTTGACAATGATCACTTTTTGAGTCAGAAAATTCCAACATTCCAAAGAAACCGGGAACGGCTTACACCCCCGCACGTTTATACATCAATTCCAGATTGGTTTACCAGAGTATTGGCCACTTAGCCATAAACTTGACTTCATTTGTGGGCATATGGACGGTGCAATAGCGGAAGCCATGCAAAGAGTAGCTGAAAACTGTCAGTCGTATGAGTACTTTAAATCTGCATTCTTGGAGCGGGAAACCAAAATAGAATAAAATATGAATTGTTACAGAAGGAGTCATTCGAAAATTCAGGTGGAAAGAAACCAATTAAAGTTTTTGGAGAAATGACAAAAAAGAATCGGTGTTTAGATAATCCATACAGTAATGGGGAACTGATGCGTATGTGCACAATGAAGTTATCGTTGCGTTATCAGCAATCGTTGGTTGGCAGAGAAGGATATAGTATACAGGAATTTAAAGGGATGTTAAGAGAACTTGAATTCATCTTCAGTGAAGATGATGCGAAGAAACGACGTGCACTGAGAAAAACAATGGTAGGGGGGATAATAGCAACCGATTGGGCTTTAATAATGCTTACAACGAAAATAATAACGCAGGAAAAGACAATCGGTTTGGAGAAAATGGTAATCGCCGATGGGATAATAATAATAGCTATAGTTTTGGAAACTCACAGAGGTCGAACAATAACTATGGTTTTGGTGAACGGCGGAATTACAATAACTGATTTGTCCTAGAAACTACGGTGGTTAACTATGAGATATAATCACCGTGCAAACGAGGCAGCCAGGTTTAGAGGTTTTGAACAGCAAAATCCAAGTTATTCAGGTGGAACTGGGATGGCTATAACAAAGAAAGTTTGTGAAAACAGACTTCCGCAGGACAAAACATGCGAAATTAACCGGTACAGGAAGTCGAGTTGAGGCCACCAATCCCAGGTAAAAGACAGAATTGGCGAGATGAACGGTCACAAGTGATTCAGTCTCCAAATGAAGTTACTTTTATAATTAAACATGTAAATATATTAAGTTTTGATCAGAAAGATTCTAAAGTATGTTTAAGGGGTGATCAGGACCAAACACCAGCATGTTGGGATTCAATTGATTGGGAATCGACCGATGATGAGCAACAGGAGTTGTTAACTGTTAATATCGACAGTAGCACAAAGACTAATGATGACCTAATTGTGAAGGATGTAGTTCATTTATACTAAACTGAGAGAGAAACGGTATGCCAGGAGGATAAAGTACCATGGATAACACCAATAGTGATACCCAAGTTATAAGTAAAGCCCCACCAGTGCGCAAAGTAAAAACATCAACATCAAGTAAAATTAACACTGAGCAATAGGAAGGCTGCCGCATTGAAGTAAATTCTTTTCAATATACAAAGGCCCCATGGAAGTGAGTAAAGTAGTCCATGATAATGCAGTTGAATTAATTAATCCAATAACAGGAAAATCATTGGATTTGCACCATGTGAGTCATTTGAAATTGTATAAAGGCTAAACAAAGGAAAAAAGAGTAATTTGACGGAAAAATTTAGTTGTGTTAAATTTCCAGAAATCAAAGATTAGGAAAGATAACAAAATGCACACAAATAAAACTTTTTAACTTGTACTTATTTCATTTGAATAAATAAAGCAAATGCTGTACTAGGGAAAAAGGATAACTGTGAAGGAAAAACGGTAAAGTAAAACGAAAGTAACTCTTCTGCATATGAAATATGTTCTGGGGAAAGAAAAACAAGGAGAAAGATAGAGATCAGCATGTGGATAGTTTGATGGATCAGTAATAGATTCTCTCTTAAAAACGTAATGTAAACGAGGAGGAAGTTGACTTTTGTGGACGAAATAAGTCAAGGAGTAAGAAGGAAGTAAAGAATTAGGTAAGAAGGAGATAGACATTTCTAATTTGTTCCATCGAGGACGGTGAACATATAGTTGAGGAGATATTTTGGGGGAAATGAGAAGCATATATAATGTGTGGAAGGTACCACAAGTTGATATTAAAATAGAGATATGAGGGAAATAAATATAACAGGTCATTAGCACGTAAGAATTAAGAGAGAGATTTGAATTATTAACCTAAGCCAGAAACATGTTATTTCATGAAAGGAGGTAGACAGAGGGAGCTATGTTTAGCCCAGAATAGATTTCAATAAGGAAGAGTATGATGGGGAAAGAAAGAAATATAAAAGTTTACTAACTAGAAAAAGGAGAAAGGGATAAGTATAACTGAAAAAATAAGCTCTAAAACAATGCAGTAGAACAACAGAGAAACTTTTTGAAAAGGAAAAGAAAAGAGGAGAGATATATTGTATCCTATTACAGCTAATGCTGAAAAGAAGAGAGTGCACAGTAGAAGACGCTGGAGTCAGAGTCAAGATGCGAAGTTTTTATGACAATATAACGTACCTGTAGTCAGAAACAGAAATGACCATCAATTTCACTCTTACTGTCAACCGTGATGAAGATGAGGAAACCATGACCTTTATATCAAGAAAATATTAAGTAGAATATGGATATGAGATGACTAATAAAAAAATGATAAGGAAAAGATTTTGAATGATTTAAATAAATTTTGTAAAATTTATTACGAATTTAATGTTTGTAAAGTTTGTAATATAATTTGAGGGAAGAAGGGTTATAATAAAATAGGTAATGATATCATGTAAATTAGAGAGTAGGTGAGGATTAACTAAGAATAGGGACTAATATTGTGCTAGATATGACGTTATGAAACACGGGGCAGCATCATTGCGGCCAGATCGACGGCAGAACTGAGGAAAGCGGTTAGGCGTGATAGGAAGAGACACTGAGTGTGAGTGTATGGTACGTCAGCTTAGAGGCCTTGGTAGATGCAGCGGTCCAAGAGGATAACACCTCTGTGGAATAATTTGGAGATCTACAACGCATCCTGGATACGAGCAACATGTACCAGGATGTGACCTTTATTCATATGAAAGCTACATACAAGCTTTATAACAACAGTTTTGCGAAAGTGTTAAGATACTTGACATTTCTATCCTGAACTGTTTAGAGCAGCATAAGGAGAGATGATGAATGTCCAGAGTGAACCGGAGTGGAGACAGACATATTACATCAAGGACGATCGGGTGTATACGTTCACCAGAAGAAGAAGAGACGGATTTGCGTAACTCAGTGTTCAGAATAGCTGAAACTGTTATCATACTAAGCGGAATGCAACAACTGCGAAACATTCCTAGAACACTCATGGGAGTAAGCAAGAAAACGATGGAATGGTGTCCAATCTATCTAGATGAACAATCTGATACAATAAAGGATACACACAATTTGAAAGAGGACCCCATAAGAATGGATTAAACGATAACGAGGTTAAACAGGCGTTCAATCCCAATTCCCAGTGGAGAAGATTTAGAAGAAAGAAGAGCCTGGACCAGAAGAGATCAAGAAACCTTTCTAAATCCCTTCCCATACAAAACCATTATGGCATTTAACTACCAACAAAGAATCCTATTTTAATTGTTCTAGCAGTACAAATAACCGATATTCCTTACGTCAAATTGCAACACTTTGGGATGTCATACCGAAAGACGAGAGATGACTACTTGTTTGGACACGTAGAGACAGATTGACCAACGATGAACTGGCATAATGATCCGGCGAATGAAGAAAATAAATTTTTATGCTGCCAAGAATAGATTTCCAATACAACGACACCATGGGCACATACGAAATGGAACAAGGACAACCACACATTCATGACATGCTCAGACCTTCAGCAACCTTTTTCTCTGTCGACCGTCATTCCACGCCCAGCGGAGACACGTCGAGGCATACGGCCGACCATCATTCCGTGTTTGACAGAGACACATCGAGATGCATGAAGAAGAGAGTGACGATTTCAAGGAACCACGCTAAAGATATAGGAAAAAGAACTGTCTGTGAGAGACTAGTTTCTGATTAAACTGAAAAAAGAAAATTTTTACAATTGTGTTTAAATATATTTAATTTTTGAAGACTGTCATGTGTCAGAAACAGATCTTAATTAACGATGCAATTTAAATTTTTATTTTGACATATCAATAATATTTCCTTGTATTTCATATTTTTCAACATGTCTAAGTTAAGAAGACCTAATGTTAACATTTTCTTGGGAGGTTAACATTCTAATATGTGATGTGTTTGTTAAAAATAAAAGGTATATATATATATATATATATATAGATCCATGAACTGGCATAATGATCCGGCGAATGAATAAAATAAATTTTTATGCTGCCAAGAATAGATTTCCAATACAATGACACCATGGGCACATACGAAATGGAACAAGGACAACCACACATTCATGACATGCTCAGACCTTCAGCAACCTTTCTCCATGTATATATATATATATATATATATATATATATATATATATATATATATATGGATCTAGCTATTCCATGATGTCAATTTAATATTTACAGAGTAATTAGAAAGACTAGAAATTTAATATGTTTGTAAAAGTGAAATATAAAATTAATGTAAAGTTATAATGCATAAATATAAGATTTTTGGTGGATATAAATATGTTTATGAATAGAATTGTGCCTGTAAAGCCATGGGAATGATGCAGTTAAGTTTAACACAGATAAAAAAGTATTGTCTGAATTGAAACTTTCTTAGATTATAATTGATAAGAAAGGTTGAGAAAAAGCGAAAAATATTGAGGAAGGGGAGGATGACGTTAAGTGATGGTTTCCTCAACTTCAGTACATAGCCATCATCATTTAAAGTAAGTTGTGTAGTCAACACAAAGAAAAACAGATCAGTCTCAAATTAAAAATTTTGGAACAACACAAATTTATGGATAAGCTCTACATTTCTCTGAATTTAAATTAAAATCAAAATGTAGACAACCACATGGGAAGAAAAAGACCTTAGATTAGTTGAATAGTTGTATTGAATCAGAAAATTAAAGGAATATGTTACATTTTGGAAGAAAACTACTTTAGAGCTCAAATCAGTAAACATGAGACCAATTGCAAGGTAAAATATAACGATAAGGAGACTAGATCGAACCACTGTTTAGTTATACCATATATTAAAATAGGAAATTGGTCAGTAAATATTTCAATTGCTACAGTCAGCAGCTGCAAACAATTTTGCACTGGTTCGATCAGTTTCTCAACCATTGATTGACCCAGCATAAAATTGAACACAGAACGAGGAGAATATGTAAGGTAGCACATTAAATGAAGGTCAATTTCGCACCTTACATGAGAGTCTTTATACATCATAACAGGAAGGTGAGTATGAAACCTAATTTATTTCGGCGAAAATGAGAAGATTTGCCTCTAAGTATGTACAGCAAATGGATGACACTCAGTCGACGGTATTAACACACCAATCATATATACTGCATGTCAATGAGCAAGAAGTGAAACAAGCAGCTAGAGGAAACGTTTTGTTTGGAAGCAGGCATGAGCAGGTGTGAAGGGTGCACCACAGGCAGTACAACGGAAAGCTCTTAGGGGGGGGGGGGGGGGGGGTCCCACAGTGAGAGTCAATGAACCGGTGCCAAGTGACTCATGCAGGAGAGAAAGTAGCGGGCCACTGGAGTGGGAGAGAGAGAAGTTTTAGAAAACTGCCTTTTGGAATTTCCAAATGGATACGAAGATATCAGTGACACAGTTGATCACGTGAACAGCACGTGATATGCTCATGCTGCATGTACATAGCTTTTAGGCGTCTGTAGTGGGCACAAAATGTCTGATTGGCGGGAACGAACTATGAAGGAGTACAGTGCCGAGATTTCGATGCCGTTTAATGGAAGGGCCTTTGCAATTAGCAGAGACAGTTTCCACAAAATAAGGGGAAGGCTCCTATTGGTTGAAAAAAGGCCTTGACGTGGAGCACGAAAGGACCCAGGCGGGAGACATTTTTGCTACTCGAAACACAAGACCGAAATTTTCGTGGACACTCTCCTCTGAACTGGCGTCAAGTGCAGAACGGGGTGCATAACGCTCTGTATGATGCAGAGGAGAAATTTGTGTGAACACTGTGTTCATTGAGGCTGACATTCAGCTAGATATTAGCTGTGGCGTCGTTGACCACGAACTGCAGAGAAACGAACCAGCCACTTAGCTAATTGTTCTTGTGAGAACTGAGAGGGAATTGTAATATGCACACTGTTCCAGCCATGCGCGTGCGTATCGCCATATTCCAAGACTAGGCATGAATGCATGTTTTCTCTATTCACGAGAAACATAGGAGAGTTTCTGCTGATAAAAAAATTCAGCAAAGATTTTGATTAGTTTTCATAGGACGAGAGCAGCCATGCAGATGACAGCTCATCGCACCTAAGGCAAATACGTGAGCAGAGACATAACTTGTTGGTTCACCAGCTTGCGACCACTGTGAACTTGAGCAACCTTGGGTAATCTTTTGCTCAGCTTGTCACAAAACTAACCATCCTCTGTATACTTGATTGTCATCCTAAATAGTACTGAACTTAGAACCAGAACTGGATGATTTATGATGATATTGTCCAACTTCATGACATAGTAGTAAGAATAATACTGTAAAGAAACTTTTAGTTAAAATTTGATATTATTGTGTTTAGAGTTATTTCACTTACTCAGGACGAGATGCGTTATCTTGACAACCGTTCTAACATTGTCATGTTGCGAACTGTGTAAATTCGTGTATTTCTGTAAAGAAATTTCAGCATTAAAAAACCAATTTGTTTACAGCTTATACATCATAAGGGTCTATTCATTACGGTCCACACCTTTCCCCATTCATTTATTCTATAGACATTAATGCACTCAAAAAGTGTTTATACTGACCTCTGTCGAAAGACAAAAGGAGTGAAGTGTGAGAAAGTTTGTAGATGACATGATAAGTCTGTCAGAGGCAGCAAAGGACCTGGAAGATCAGTTGAACGGAATGTACAGTGTCTTGAAAGGAGGATATAAGATGCACATCAGCAAAGGCAGAACGAGGATAATTGAATGTAGTCGAATTAAATCAGGTGATGCTGAGGGAATTAGATCAGGTAATGACACACTGAAAGTAATAGATGGGTTTTGTTATTTGGGGAGGAAAAAACTGATGAAGGTCGAACTAGAGAGGATACAGAATGTACAATGACTACAACAAGGAAAGTGTCTCTGAAAAAGAGAATTTTGTTTACATCGAATTTAGATTTATGTGTCAGGAAGTCTTTTCTGAAAGTATTTGTATGGAGTTTAGCCATGTATGGAAGTGAAACATTGACGATAAATAGTTTAGACAAGAAGAGAATAGGAGCTTTCGGAATGTTGTGCTACAAAAGAATGCTGAAGATTAGATTGGTTGATCACCTCACTAATGAGGAGGTACTGAATAGAATTGGGGAGAAGATGAATTTGTGGGACAGCTTGACCAGAAGAAGGGATCAGTTGGTAGGACACGTTCTGAGGCATCAAGGGATCAGCAATTTAGTATCACAGGGGAGTGTGGAGGGTAAAAATCGTAGAGGGAGACCAAGAAATGAATACACTAAGCATATTCATAAGGATGTAGGTTCCAGTAGTTACTCGGCGATGAAGAAACTTACACAGGATAGGGTAGCTTGGAGAGCTGCATCAAACCAATCTCTGGACTGAAGACCACAACAACAACAACACTAAACATCTCATAGTACTAACATAATGTCCGAGCACATACCTTACCAACTGATGTACGCAAACCTTTAGCACACATGAGCAGCTAGATCACAACTGCTGCCTTTCAGATATGTCTCATAGGAAATAAACAGCTTGAGCAATTGTATAGAGTCAACGCGTTGAGAAAACCAATAGCGCCATGTGTTCCAGAAGAGTTTCCCTTATTACATAGATTCTTAAGGCATAAAATATGGCACATAGACAAATACTTTTATCTTGAATTGCACGTGACACGTTCAGGATTTTTTGTAGATACGTACTTACTGTCACTGTGTTTGTTACGGTGCCTAGCGATGTAACAATAGTGCAGTCGGATGTCATTTCCAAACAACGTGTACTCTAATCGGGAAAAGCCGAAATTATCTTCTGGTGACCTGAGACACAGTCACCAAAATCTCCAGAGAAACTTCCAGACGATGTACCGTAGGCAGCCACCAGCTGTTAAAAGCATCAAGAGTTTAAGGAAATAGGGATCAACACCACATGGATAATCCATCATGTTGTTTACATATTTCTCCATTAAAAGGAAAATAATTATAAGACAATACTTGAATTAGTAGAACCATACAAAATCATCAGTTTCACATAGTAATGTACATTGGTATATTACAAGTTTTTTTCTTATGAGTTTTACGGCTTCATCTACTGGAATATTGGTGCACAAGATTACGTCCAGAGACTACCTCCTAGAGCCTGCTGGGATTTGAATGTGTTTGACTTTACGTATCAAGTCATAAGTATCCAGTAAGAATTGCTGTTTTTGAAAAGCGTATTTTATAGTCAAAGTGTCACATCATTTAGTACCTAGTCTGCATACTGTGCTTCCTCTATAATTAACAACTGGTCATTCCTTGTGGATTACGGGTTGTCCCACAAACAAGGTGCATGTTTGCTCATTGCATTTGCTATCTACATTCTTTCTCATCAGAAACCTGTTTACATTGTGTTCTTAACCTGTTTTATAAACATCGTAGTTGGGTTACTATTACCATAGAAAGGAGTATACTGGGGCACATTTGTATGTGGCACCCGAATATGGTTTTATAAACGACCTTTGTTGTTAATAGGCTTTATATCGCCGATCCAGATATACTGCTAGTGCTGGAGTAAGAGAGCGATTGGCGCGCAGTTGTAGGTAGCTGTCTGTGAGGGAAAGACGATGGAGTAGGCAGTTTTTGTGGTGTGCTGTGTAAAGCCACCAAGTGTTAGATTAATTTAGGTATGTCAATATTGCTGAACTTGGAATCAGAAGTCTACATGTAAGCAAAGAAGGGAAAGCAGAAAGGTGGAAGAAGTATATAGAGGGTCTATACAAGGGCGATGTACTTGAGGACAGTATTATGGAAATGGAAGAGGATGTAGATGAAGATGAAATGGGAGATATGATATTGCGTGAAGAGTTTGACAGAGCACTGAAAGACCTGAGTCGAAACAAGGCCACCGGAGTAGACAACATTCCATTAGAATTACTGACGGCCTTGGGAGAGCCAGTCCTGACAAAACTCTACCATCTGGTGAGCTAGATGTATGAGACAAGCGAAATACCCTCAGACTTCAAGAAGAATATAATAATTCCGATCCCAAAGAAAGCAGGTGCTGACAGATGTGAAAATTACCGAACAATCAGTCTAATAAGTCACAGATGCAAAATACTAACGCGAATTCTTTACAGACGAATGGCAAAAGTGATAGAAGCCTACCTCGGGGAAGATCAGTTTGGATTCCGTAGAAATGTTGGAACACGTGGAGCAATACTGACCCTACGACTTATCGTAGAAGAAAGATTAAGGAAAGGCAAACCTACGTTTCTAGCATTTGTAGACTTAGAGAAAGCGTTTGACAATAATGATTGGAATACCCTCTTTCAAATTCTGAAGGTGGCAGGAGTAAAATACAGGGAGCAAAAGGCTATTTACAATTTGCACAGAAAGCAGACGGCAGTTATAAGAGTCGAGGGGTATGAAAGGGAAGCAGTGGTTGGGAAGGGAGGGAGACCGGGCTGTAGGCTGTCCCCGATGTTATTCAGTCTGTATATTGAGCAAGCAATAAAGGAAACAAAAGAAAAGTTCGGAGCAGGTATTAAAATCCATGGAGAAGAAATAAAAACTTTGAGGTTCGCCGATGATATTGTAATTCTGTCAGAGACAGCAAAGGAGTTGGAAGAGCCGTTGAACGGAATGGACAGTGTCTTGAAAGGAGGATATAAGATGAACAACAACAAAAGCAAAACGAGGATAATGGAATGTAGTCGAATTAAGTCAGGTGATGCTGAGGGAAATAAATTAGGAAATGAGACACTTAAAGTAGTAAAGGAGTTTTGCTATTTGGGGAGCAAAATAACTGATGATGGTCGAAGTAGAGAGGATATAACATGTAGACTTGTAATGGCAAGGAAAGCGTTCCTGAAGAAGAAAAATTTGTTAACATCGAGTATAGATTTAAATGTCAGGAAGTCATTTCTGAAAGTATTTGTATGGAGTGTAGCCATGTAGACCTTCTGGTGACAAACAGACCCGAACTATTTGAAACAGTTAACGCAGAACAGGGAATCAGTGATCATAAAGCGGTTACTGCATCGATGATTTCAACCGTAAATAGAAATATTAAAAAAGGTAGGAAGATTTTTCTGTTTAGCAAAAGTGACAAAAAACACATTACAGAGTACCTGACGGCTCAACACAAAAGTTTTGTCTCAAGTACAGATAGTGTTGAGGATCGGTGGACAAAGTTCAAAACCATCGTACAACATGCGTTAGATGAGTATGTGCCAAGCAAGATCGTAAGAGATGGAAAAGAGTCACCGTGGTACAACAACCGAGTTAGGAAACTGCTGCGGAAGCAAAGGGAACTTCACAGCAAACATAAATATAGCCAAAGTCTTGCAGACAAACAAAAATTACGCGAAGCGAAATGTAGTGTGAGGAGGGGTATGCGAGAGGCGTTCAATGAATTCGAAAGTAAAGATCTATGTACTGACTTGGCAGAAAATCCTAAGAAATTTTGATCTTATGTCAAAGCGGTAGGAGGATCAAAACAAAATGTCCAGACACTGTGTGACCAAAATGGTACTGAAACAGAGGATGACACACTAAAGGCCGAAATACTAAACGTCTTTATCCAAAGCTGTTTCACAGAGGAAGACTGCACTGTAGTTCCTTCTCTAGATTGTCGCACAGATGACAAAATGGTAGATATCGAAATAGACGACAGAGGGATAGAGAAACAATTAAAATCGCTCAAAAGAGGAAAGGCCGCTGGACCTGATGGTATACCAGTTCGATTTTACACAGAGTACGCGAAGGAACTTGGCCCCCTTCTTGCAGCGGTGTACCGTAGGTCTCTAGAAGAGCGTAGCATTCCAAAGGATTGCAAAAGGGCACAGGTCATCCCCGTTTTCGAGAAGGGACGTCGAACAGATGTGCAGAACTATAGACCTATATCTCTAACGTCGATCAGTTGTAGAATTTTGGAACACGTATTATGTTCGAGTATAATGACTTTTCTGGAGACTAGAAATCTACTCTGTAGGAATCAGCATGCGTTTCGAAAAAGACGGTCATGTGAAACCCAGCTCGCGCTATTCGTCCACGAGACTCAGAGAGCCATAGACACGGGTTCACAGGTAGATGCCGTGTTTCTTGACTTCCACAAGGCGTTCGATACAGTTCCCCACAGTCGTTTAATGAACAAAGTAAGAGCATATGGACTATCAGACCAATTGTGTGATTGGATTGAAGAGTTCCTAGATAACAGAACGCAGCATGTCATTCTCAATGGAGAGAAGTCTTCCGAAGTAAGAGTGATTTCAGGTGTGCCGCAGGGGAGCGTCTTAGGACCGTTGCTATTCACAATATACATAAATGACCTTGTGGATGACATCGGAAGTTCACTGAGGCTTTTTGCAGATGATGCTGTGGTGTATCGAGAGGTTGTAAAAATGGAAAATTGTACTGAAATGCAGGAGGATCTGCAGCGAATTGACGCATGGTGCAGGGAATGGCAATTGAATCTCAATGTGGACAAGTGTAATGTGCTGCGAATACAAAGAAAGATCGTTGCCTTATCATTTAGATACAAAATAGCAGATCAGCAACTAGAAGCAGTTAATTCCATAAACTATCTGGGAGTACGCACTAGGAGTGATTTAAAATGGAATGATCATATAAAGTTGATCGTCGGTAAAGCAGATGCCAGACTGAGATTCATTGGAAGAATCCTAAGGAAATGCAATCCGAAAACAAAGAGGTTAAGTACGCTTGTTCGCCCACGGCTTGAATACTGCTCAACAGTGTAGGATCCGTACCAGATAGGCTTGATATAAGGGATAGAGCAGATCCAACGGAGAGCAGCGCGATTCGTTACAGGATCATTTAGTAATCGCGAAAGCGTTACGGAGATGATAGATAAACTCCAGTGGAAGACTCTGCAGGAGAGACGCTCAGTAGCTCAGTACGGGCTTTTGTTAAAGTTTCGAGAACATACCTTCACCGAAGAGTCAAGCAGTATATTGTTCCCTCCTACGTACATCTCGCGAAGAGACCATGAGGATAAAAAATCAGAGAGATTAGAGCCCACACAGAGGCATACCGACAATCCTTCTTTCCACGAACAATACGAGACTGTAATAGAAGGGAGAACCGATAGAGGTACTCAGGGTAGCCTCCGCCTCACACCGTCAGGTGGCTTGCGGAGTACGGATGTAGATGTAAATGTAGATGTATGGAAGTGAATCGTGGACGATAAATAGTTTAGACAAGAAGAGAATAGAAGCTTTCGAAATGTGGTGCTACAGAAGTATGTTGAAGATTAGATGGGTAGATCACATAACTAATGAGGAGGTATTGAATAGAATTGGGGAGAAGAGGAACTTGTGGCACAACTTGACTAGAAGAAGGGATTGGTTGGTAGGACATGTTCTGAGAAATCGAGGGATCACCAATTTAGTATTGGAGGGCAGCGTGGAGGGTAAAAATCGTAGAGGGAGACCAAGAGAATAATACACTAAGCAGATTCAGAAGGATGTAGGCTGCAGTAGGTACTGCGAGATGAAGAAGCTTGCACAGGATAGAGTAGCATGGAGAGCTGCATCAAACCAGTCTCAGGACTGAGGAACACAACAACAACAACAACAACAACATGTAAGCAAGGTAAAGATGTTAAATAATTATCATTTTTGATTTCGCCAGCGCGTTAGTATAGATGAGTTAGCTGATAATGTGTGATTGTTGAGTAACCTCAGAATGTACATAAACGGTTGTGATGAAAAGGCTAGTTGGATATATCATTTTTGTAATGCTTTTTAGATTTGCATTTATGTTGGATTATTGGAGCTAGATAATACTTGCCGTTTAAATCTCATTGTTTGTGGATAAATTGAGAGTAACGTAACTTCAGTTGTCTGATGTTTTTGAAAAGCCAAGCTTAACTTGCAATATAATGTTGTTAAAAATGGAATGTTAGTAATTCACCATAATCAGTACCGCGAATCCTGTCCAAGTCATATGTTTTCCAAATAAGTTGGATTGTCATAAATGTTCTCGTTTATCACCCAAACCAATTTTATGTGTATTTCAAGAATTATGGCCAGCATTACAAACTGCTGAGCCTGTAGCTAGCATAAATTTTTTTTATGAGATACCAGAATATATCGCGTTACTCCGTTGCTACTTTAAAGGTAAGACAATTTAATTTAATTGCTATGGGCACAGGGACCAAAGTTATCAGTTTTGAATATGGCCAGATGATTCAGTGCCTAAAGGGCTGAATGTATTTTGCAGTGACTGTATATCTTTACTGGTAGTGGGAGTTGCATTGGCCAATCAATTCGTGTAAACTTTTGCTAACAATAACATAGAGTAGGCACACCACTTTCACTTACAACACGCAACACTACAATTCGAATTCAGTACTCATTCCACAGATCAGACATTCATTCAATGTAACCGTAAAATTTTCTCATCATTTATTAGAAGAAAGTTACACATGGAACGTTATACATCAAAAAATTGTTTAATCTTTGCACTGTACATTGACGAGCCAAAACATTATGACCACCTGCTTAATAGCTAGATTCTGAGTCTTTGGAATGAAACACAACACTGATTCTGCGTGTCAGGAATCGACAGATTTTTGTAGATTTTGTACGCGGCATTAGAGGACTACACACAGGTCATGTAATTCACATAAATAACGGGTCGCTTATTTGTGTAAGTGGTGATGGCGCCCAGTAACGACCCAGATGGGTTCCATAGCATTTACATCAGTCCAGTTTGCTCACTGAAACATCAATGTGAAATCATTATGATGCTCCTAAAAGGCCTGTAGTACGGTTCTAGCTCCGAGCCATGCTGCTGCAACATGACATTACTATCGGGGGAGACATCAAGCATTAAGGGATGCTGGTGGTTCCCACCGTCATCGTGTCTTCGATTACTGCCACAAGTCCCATGCAAGCGGAGGAGAATCTCCCATAGCATAATACCTGTAAAGTTTGTGTGCGTGCCTGTACAGGCACTGTTCCGTGTGCGGTTCGTATAGCGGCTTTGTAAGTGTGGCCCTATCTCATACTTACACGTTGGAGACGGCTGGTGTGCTCAACGTCCACTTCATGGTTTAAGTGTTTTATAATGGATGGATTATATATCCGATTACAATTGTGACTATTTTACATCATATGTGGTTTTCTGACTGATGGGTCATGTACCAGCTACTTTTACACAATCTGATGATGCACCAAAAGGTTGAAACGCGTCATTGACATTAAATAATTTAGCTACCGTGATTGTTTTTGTTCTGGATTTACTTGAGACACTAAAACTGTTTCTAATCGTTGTTTAGACGCTACAGACCTCACTTCTCTTTCTGACAACTGATCCAAATATACAGCAAGCAAAACCTCATCTGCTTTATTAACTGTTTCTCCATAAAAATTCTCCCAATCTTCATTTGACACAGTAATACTTGTTAGATCTGATTCATCATTAGTCAAGAGAAGTTGAACTACATCTCCTAACTCCTCGCTAACCTGTACTGTACGTTCAGCAGGTACAGAAACGATCTCCTCTTCAACATATGTACCATCATGAACTTCAATATGCTCTTTAATTTGGGTTAAAGCTTCCTGAACAGCTGTGACCCAAACTCCTATTTCAGTCTGTTCCCTTTCATTATTATTAACATCCTACTGTTACGCTTCATCTGTTATTATTTACTGTTAGTAGCATCCTGTTCTTACTCTTCTCTGTTATCATTTCTAGAAATTATGACTGTTTAAGATTCGCCTTGACTACGTCAGTGTGTGCACTTTCGCTAACACCAGTTACCTTTTTTTCACTACATTTGGTCTTCTTTTTCAGCAGTTTCAATTATCTGCACTTAGTCTCCTCATGTTTCATTAATCTGTCATATTCTCTCAAGTCCATAACATTCTTTGCCCTCTGTTCTGCCATCATCATACCTTTCTTCCCTGTGAATAAGAATTTTCCTGGACACCAGCTCGACCGGCCGCGGTGGCCAAGCGGTTCTAGGCGCTTCAGTCTGGAACCGCGAGACTGCTACGGTCGCAGGTTCGAATCCTACCTCGGGCATGGATGTGTGTGATGTCCTTAGGTTAGTTAGGTTTAAGTAGTTCTAAGTTCTAGGGGACTGATGACCTCAGATGTTAAGTCCCATAGTGCTCAGAGCCATTTGAACCATTTTTTTTACACCAGCTCACAGTGAGTGCTACCTAAGATACGTAAGCAGCACGCAGCTCATTTGCTTAGTCCTACCCACCTTCATATGATAACAAACAGTGGGGTGCCGAAACATTCTACAAGGTGTCCAAGGAAGAATGATCAGTATTCGGCGATATGATAGAGAAAAACATTATATGGAGATATTGTACGGGTGTCACTTGTGATGTTTAGCACACCCCTAGGTGCTGCAGTCCCATTTCTGATGATCTACAGGGAAGGGAAAGAAACACCCACTATGATCACGCAAATTAATTTTAAGTAAGTGATAATGTCACACAGACGGAAACATCTTACCGAAATGATAATTACTGGGTGAAGCCTATCTGAGAACGAAAATATGGATACCACACCGTGCATGTAGGTATGTTAATGAGAAGAGGGGTAATCTAGCTATAACTGAAACAAGCGGTCACTACAACTATTATATTTACCATCGTAAACATTCTCACACGACTTACCCACTTACGTAACAACTAGCGAACTCGGCAATGCTTCTCTGTACCTCTCCTCTTCCCTCCTCCCTCTGTTCATCACCTCACCCCCCCCCCCTACCTCTACATCTCTTATTGCACTCTCTTTATTCATCTCTTCCTGCCTCATCTGTCTGTCCATATCCTCTTTCCCTTCCTTTATATCCAGATTCTTCTCCCGTCCTCTGTCCATCTCCTCTTCCCTCCTCTCTCTGACCTTGTGTACTGTTGGAAACAGAATCTTGATTGGAAACAAGAGTCAAAATGAGTGGGTAAATCGATTGGAATCATTAAAACACTGGGTATGAGAGGAATTCATCTTTCCGGAGTCACAATGGATCGCGCTTGAAAAGTTCTTTTTCGATTAGCTTCCAGACGTTGTCTACGCTCTTCATCTCATTGACTCGGCGGTCATGAACTTGCCTCATTCACGCGTACAACGACCGATGTTTCGACGCCTCCCTGGTGGCATTTTATCAATAACAATACAGCACGAACTCGGATCACTCGAAATTTGCAGCGAACCGGATTAACAGAAACTCACAACAATTTAATGTTTCAAACACACCAAAGAATTGATCACCACCGACAACACACTGAAATATCGATTTCAACTGTATTTTTTTTTTCGCAAAATGTCAGTATCAATACGGAAGGCAGAACTGTCAAATTGAACGTACAATTTTTCTTTCTATGAAAACTTGCGCCAGTAGAACTGTCAAATCGATCATCACAAAAATGCCATGAGACTTTCCAAATTTTCCGGAGGATTTTCCAAAAAATTTCTTCCATACAAATCTTGTTCTGACAATTACGAACACACACACACACACACACACACACACACGCACGCACGCAGACACACAAACTCTTCAAGTCGTTCTCAAGTGATCTTTCATACCTCTCATACATGTGGCCAACGACTGAACAAGGGATTATAACAGTAAAATATTTTGGCACAGATGGGCGGGGGGTGGGTGGGTTGATAAAAGCACAGTTATAAGAATGTTACGTGGATACCACAGGTGACTGCAAGACTGGTTAGTGATTGCGGAAATAAAACAGAAACATAGGTACAAACACCAGAAGGCTATCAAAATGAATAATGAAAGCAACTAGCTGGCTGCGAGCTGTTAAAACTGTTCAACTGACTCCTAGAGGGGGTGAACGAACTTCACAGTCCTGTCACATCGGGGCTTTCAATGCTAGCGCATCTTGCCAACCCATGTAGTGCTAAAGTAGGAGGCAGGGGAAGTACCAGCTGGAGGAATTGAGTTCCGTCTGCACTGTGTGCTCAGTACTCAGACGGACACATCTCTCTGTACGACAGCATGGCTCGCCTCATCAGTAGCCTAGCAACAAGTGGTAACTCCCCGTCTCCCAGCAGCAGGTGTTCTCTACGACCTCCTAGCTGTTTTCTTCCACTGCCTAGCAGCAAGTGCTTACTCCACGATATTCCAGCAGCAAGCCTTTACTCCTCCATATCGTAGCAGCATGTCTTCTTTATATTAACGCTCTGAACTTGGTCGTTTCTGTCAGAGAAGGAGTATCGCTGTCCAACACAATCAGACATCGTGCAGTAAAATCTTAGTAATAAGCTTAAACAAAGGCCTACTGTTGCGGATTTCTTTATTATTAGTAGTAATGTTGTGACACGAGGAAGAAGCCACGAGGCTTCTCCCACTCAATTACACGACTCTGAATCTGACAAATAAGGGAGTTCCCATGTACGCAAGCATGAAAAAGCGCGCGCTCTCCGAAAAATAACGCTACGAGCAAGTAATGACAAATTTTTTAGATTTTTAAACAGAACATTATTCCGCAGCTTGCTCGCTGAGGCAAACGGCGGTTCTCACGTTAGCCTCTGAAAAGCGACAGCTGGTGATATTTTTATTTTCCTAAAGGCTTCTTCGAACAGTTCTGTTCTGTTCCTTGTGTGCAGGGGTGGCGGAAGTGAATGCTGTGTTTATTACGTAGGTTGAAATCCAGCCTTGGGCTCTGAACATTTTTGTGACAGCCTGTTCCTTTTGGGAAAACTCTTATCTTATGCCACCCAGCTTGTAGGCTGTCAATTCTGCAGCCCTCGACGTAAAAAGAGAAATGAAATCAAAGCAAGAAATAGGACAGACATTGATGGTCCTTAATATAATCTGCAGTTACAAAGAATCATAAGAGAATCAATACATTGATCATGGGAATGAGCAAATAATATTCTGAAATACGTCGCGTGACAGTTTAGGTTCAGATGATGCTTGCCAGCTAACAATATGTCCTATTCCGAATAATTTCTGAGATAGAACACATTTAATCCATTTTCGTTTTAGTGCTAGTGGCATGTACGTAAGTGTCTTAACGACCCATCATCTTTGACGTTTTATTCTAGCTTGGCCTACTTCGTTGTTTCCAATCTCTTTGCTCGGGATTATTTCTGCCATTAGACTACATTACTGAACGTGCAGTTGTTCATGGTGTGTTGTGGGTGAAGTAGTGCGAGTGACCGAGAGTGTATCAGAGAGAAGAATTGGTTAACTGTGTTTGTATTGGTTAAAACGTCACACATCAACACTACTGAAGAATATGCAGATATGGTGTATTTTTACAGCTTCTGCGATTGTAGAATGTTGTTATGGTCTTCAGTCCTGAGACTGGTTTGATGCAGCTCTCCATGCTACTCTATCCTGTGCAAGCTGTTTCATCTCCCAGTACCTACTGCAACCTACATCCCTCTGAATCTGCTTAGTGTATTCATCTCTTGGTCTCCCTCTACGATTTTTACCCTCCACGCTGCCCTCCAATGCTAAATTTGTGATCCCTTGATGCCTCAAAATATGTCCTACCAACCGATCCCTTCTTCTAGTCAAGTTGTACCACAAACTCCTCTTCTCCCCTATCCTATTCAATACCTCCTCATTGGTTACGTGATCTACCCACCTGATCTTCAGCATTCTTCTGTAGCACCACATTTCAAAAGCTTCTATTCTCTTCTTGTCCAAACTATTTATCGTCCATGTTTCACTTCCATACATGGCTACACTCCATACAAATACTTTCAGAAACGACTTCCTGACACTTAAATCTATACTCGATGTTAGCAAATTTCTCTTCTTCAGAAACGATTTCCTTGCCATTGCCAGTCTACATTTTATATCCTCTCTACTTCGACCATCATCAGTTATTTTACTCCCTAAATACCAAAACTCCTTTACTACTTTAAGTGTCTCATTTCCTAATCTAATCCCCTCAGCATCACCCGATTTAATTTGACTACATTCCATTATCCTCGTTTTACTTTTGTTGATGTTCATCTTATATCCTCCTTTCAAGACACTGTCCATTCCGTTCAACTGCTCTTCCAAGTCCTTTGCTGTCTCTGACAGAATTACAATGTCATCGGCGAACCTCAAAGTTTTTACTTCTTCTCCATGAATTTTAATACCTACTCCGAATTTTTCTTTTGTTTCCTTTACTGCTTGCTCAATACACAGATTGAATAACATCGGGGAGAGGCTACAACCCTGTCTCACTCCCTTCCCAACCACTGCTTCCCTTTCATGCCCCTCGACTCTTATAACTGCCATCTGGTTTCTGTACAAATTGTAAATAGCCTTTCGCTCCCTGTATTTTACCCCTGCCACCTTCAGAATTTGAAAGAGAGTATTCCAGTTAACGTTGTCAAAAGCTTTCTCTAAGTCTACAAATGCTAGAAACGTAGGTTTGTCTTTTCTTAATCTTTCTTCCAAGATAAATCGTAAGGTTAGTATTGCCTCACGTGTTCCAACATTTCTACGGAATCCAAACTGATCTTCTCCGAGGTCCGCATCTACCAGTTTTTCCATTCGTCTGTAAAGAATTCGCGTTAGTATTTTGCAGCTGTGACTTATTAAACTGATAGTTCGGTAATTTTCACATCTGTCAACACCTGCTTGCTTTGGGATTGGAATTATTATATTCTTCTTGAAGTCTGTGGGTATTTCGCCTGTCTCATACATCTTGCTCACCAGATGGTAGAGTTTTGTCATGACTGGCTCTCCCAAGGCCATCAGTAGTTCTAATGGAATGTTGTCTACTCCCGGGGCCTTGTTTCGACTCAGGTCTTTCAGTGCTCTGTCAAACTCTTCACGCAGTATCTTATCTCCCATTTCATCTTCATCTACATCCTCTTCCATTTCCATAATATTGTCCTCAAGTACATCGCCCTTGTATAAACCCTCTATATACTCCTTCCACCTTTCTGCCTTCCCTTCTTTGCTTAGAACTGGGTTGCCATCTGAGCTCTTGATATTCATACAAGTGGTTCTCTTCTCTCCAAAGGTCTCTTTAATTTTCGTGTAGGCAGTATCTATCTTACCCCTAGTGAGACAAGCCTCTACATCCTTACATTTGTCCTCTAGCCATCCCTGCTTAGCCATTTTGCACTTCCTGTCGATCTCATTTTTGAGACGTTTGTATTCCTTTTTGCCTGCTTCATTTACTGCATTTTTATATTTTCTCCTTTCATCAATTAAATTCAATATTTCTTCTGTTACCCAAGGATTTCTATTAGCCCTCGTCTTTTTACCTACTTGATCCTCTGCTGCCTTCACTACTTCATCCCTCAGAGCTACCCATTCTTCTTCTACTGTATTTCTTTCCCCCATTCCTGTCAATTGTTCCCTTATGCTCTCCCTGAAACTCTCTACAACCTCTGGTTCTTTCAGTTTATCTAGGTCCCATCTCCTTAAATTCCCACCTTTTTTCAGTTTCTTCAGTTTCAATCTGCAGTTCATAACCAATAGATTGTGGTCAGAATCCACATCTGCCCCTGGAAATGTCTTACAATTTAAAACCTGGTTCCTAAATCTCTGTTTTACCATTCTATAATCTATGTGATACCTTTTAGTATCTCCAGGATTCTTCCGGGTATACAACCTTCATTCATGATTCTTGAACCAAGTGTTAGCTATGATTAAGTTATGCTCTGTGCAAAATTCTACAAGGCGGCTTCCTCTTTCATTTCTTCCCCCCAATCCATATTCACCTACTATGTTTCCTTCTCTCCCTTTTCCTACTGACGAATTCCAGTCACCCATGACTATTAAATTTTCGTCTCCCTTCACTACCTGAATAATTTCTTTTATCTCGTCATACATTTCATTTTTGAGACGTTTGTATTCCTTTTTGCCTGCTTCATTTACTGCATTTTTATATTTTCTCCTTTCATCAATTAAATTCAATATTTCTTCTGTTACCCAAGGATTTCTATTAGCCCTCGTCTTTTTACCTCAAGTACCCCGGCGGTTTCCTGATCATAGACTGTTTACAATGCGTGTAACAAATATTCTTTCAAATTCCCATTTACCTTCTCAACGTGTAGTTCAACAACCTGTGTAGGAACAGCAACACACTGTCGAAATGGTGTCGCGTATTCCTACTTCCGCCACGCGGTGACATTCTTCATGTATCAGCGTCGCACGAACGTGTGTAAGGCGAACATTACATGCGGAACAGTTGTACATCTCAGATGCAACGTGTCCGCAATCTCCAAATCTTCGAAAAAGACCACGATTTGTATGTGGTCACTGGTCAAGCAAGAATCGTCATTTGCTTCCATAAATATTGTTCAATAATGAGGTCACGTTTGCATCTAATGGAATCAACAATAAACGTAATAATCATCGATGGCCGCAGAAAAATCAATACGCTACAGTGGAAACTAAATCTCCAAGATCGTTTTCCCTTGAATGTTTGATGTGGCACGATCGGCAACATGTTGACAAATCCAGTCATTTTAGAAGAGCAGATGACGGGACAGAGTTACTTGCATATTTTGAAAAATTCATTTGTTGAACACCCTGAGAACGACCCGGATCGGAATGTACCTCCAGCAAGCTGGATCTCCTCCACATTTCAACAGACGTTTGAAGGAACATCTCAACCATACGTACCCTAATCGGTGGTTTGGTCGTTACAGTACCATTAACTGGCCACCGAAATCGCCCGACCTGACACTATTAGATACTTTTATACAGGGCTGGATGGAGCATGAGGTGTACAAACGGAAGTCTTATACATCAGATGAACTGCTTGGTCGTGTCATGGACGCTGCTGCCCTCAGTCGGGAACGTGCGAAGCACTCAGACAAGCAACACAACGTGGTCTTTCAAATGTGTAAAAATGCAATTAAGTTGGCAATGGTATTTTCGAACATTCACTGTGAACTGAACAACGGGTGTAATGTGACGTGTATGATAATGCTTGGGGGTGAATATGTTAAAAATACATATTTTCATTTGATACTTTGTGAAGCGAATGTTGTAATATTTACTAACCTTTGGTCTTGTGTAAACCTGATAATGCATTGAATAATACAGAAAATAAATAACAATAACATTAAATGTTTTCTCTTTCGGAAACAATTCGGGATAGGGCATATGCCCACATGAAGTTTTTTGCTGTAAATGATAGCCTAGTTCCTGTCATATTGCTGAATATTGTCCATTCCTCAAATGGCTCTGAGCACTATGGGACTTAACACCTGAGGTCAACAGTACCCTAGAACTTAGAACTACTTAAACCTAACTAACCTAATGACGTCACACACATACATGCCCGAGGCAGGATTCGACCCTGCGGCCGTAGCAGTCGCGCGGTTCCGGACTGAAGCGCCTAGAACGCTTGGTCATAACGGCCGGTGCTATTCCTCCTGAATCATCCTGTATAGTACTACATCTCAAAAGTTCGATTTTCTTCTTTTTCGGTCTTCCCACAGCACATGATTCATTTCTAAACAATGGTGCCCTTCAGATATACATCATCATAAATTTTTTTCTCTTATTAAGACCGATGTATGACAGTAGTAGACCTCTTTTGTTCAAGGATCACTTCTTTACCTGTGCTAGTCTGGCTTTTAGACTTCGCCCGTCATGCGTTGTTCGGCTTCCAAGGTAGTTAAGTTTCTCGCTAATCTCATTTATGCTACTTCTAATTATTTTCGTCTTTCTTCTGTTTACTCTCACCAAACACACTAGACTTGTTCATTCCATTCAACACATCCTGAAATTCTTCCTAACGTTATGTCATCAGCGAATGTTATCATCGTTATCTTGAATGTCTGTCTAACATAGCTTTTAAGTCGAAAACTTCTTTTCTTTTCTCCCACGCTTACTGTTAACTCTTGGTTCTCGAAAATATTTTACATTACTCGCATTTCCACATAGCCTATGCTTATTTTTCGAACAATGGAACATCTTACATCATTTCACGCTGTCGAATGACTTTTCCGGCAGGATACATTCCATGAAAGTGTCTTGAATTTTCTTAAACCTTGCATCCATTATCAAGTAAGTCTGGACTGCCTCTCTGGTGGCTTTACCTTTCTGAAAGCCAAACTGGTCTTCATCTAACAGATTCTCAGCTTTCTTTCCCATTCTTCTGTTCAGGTCAGCAACTTGGATGCATGAGAGATGTTAAGCTGTAAGAGCAGTAGTTCTCGTATTTATCTGCTCTTACTATATTCGGGATTGTGTGGTTGATATTTGTACGTAAATACGACGTCATGTCTCCTGTCCCACAGTTTTACACATTAACTTGAATAGTTCGACTGCCGCTTTAACCAACGATTTTAAGAATTCCAAATAAATTTTATTTATAAATACTGCACTATTTTATGTCAAGACTACCAATCCTCTCTTAAACTCTGATTAAAAAAATAGATATCCTATCCTACGTCTTCTAAATCAATAGCCGGTTCTTCTGCCACGTCATCAGACAGATCCTCCACCTAATAGAGACCTTTGATGTACTCTTTCTACCTATCCCCTCCGTTCTATGACTTTAGCACTGGAATTTCTTCTGCAACTTTATGTGGACGCCTTTGCTTTGAATTTCACCAAAGGTTGTTTTGCTTTCGTATATGCTGTATCAGTTGTTCCGACAAGCATTTTGTTTAGATCTTTGCATTTTTCCTACAGCCTTTTCACTTTAGCTTCCCAGTTATTTAATTTCTAAGTGACTTTCCCTGAACATTTTTGTTCGTTCGTTTTTCGTCTATCAATTCTAGGTTTCCGAAACTTAGGAATTACCTCCCGTTCCGACGTGTAGGTTTGAAATTTGATTCAAAGTCACGTACAAGCTTCCTCTGTAATACTATACGATATCATACTTACGATATTGTAATGTCTGTGTTATTCCAAATTACGACGCAGTGTTCCTTCGGACATATCCTTCGGAGGGAGTTTAGGGGTTTCGAGAAAGTGATCATTCGATTCTGTTGCACAGTTGTGTTTGTCTGTCCAGATGCACTTTCTCTTAAACTGAATTGTCTGCTGTGATATTTATTACTATAGGGTCTTAGAGAACGTCAAACGCACATAGTCATTGCTCATTGTTTCAGTATTCGGCTTCTTTCTATAATGATTCTTCTGAATGACTGTCTTGAATTTCAGGCTTTTTGGATGGCGGGCGTCCTCCGAGTTGGTCTCACCGTGAGGTGGTATGTAGATCATGCTTTATGCTAACTCGAAATTCTACAAAGAAACCCCATGACATGACTTCTGTACGCAATATCTGATCTTTAATCCCTTGCCGCTGTTGAAGCATCATGCCAGGTGTGGACGCACACCGCACGTATAATAAGAATCAATTTAATAAAAACACCAAAATAATTCTCCAAAAGCATGACTGGGTTGACTGGTCTGGCGGGTAATTTTTAACTGAAAACAGAAATATTGGACAGAATGAAACAGATTTTTATTATTGCTAGGTTTTTACATTGACATCTCAATAAGCATGGTGAGGTGATGCCTCATGATGAACTACTACTGCACCGTGTACTTAGATAAAAATGTCAACTAACACCAAAGTACTATTTTTTTCAGTTTTCTCCTATCACCGACAGACAGCACGAGATTCTAGTTGATTTACGTATCAGAATGAAGGTTACTGACGTACAGAAGAAAACTACACTTTGAGCACGCACTGCGTATGTGGCCCACAACTAGCCCTTCTATATCTGTCCCGGCAAGAGCAATTTGAATACAGCCGGAGCTGCGGATATTTACCTGTGACGTTCTCTGCGACGTCGAAACCACGGCAGGAGGCACCCGCGTGGTGTTGAGATGTGGATCAGCGCCTTGTTGCAGGTGCGACTGCCCCAAGCGATCGCGTATGTGCAAAACTTATGTCCGGGATGCCGGACGAAATACAGAACTTCGATATCACTCCCTCGCACGAACCGGAGCAAAAGCTACTGCTTCTCTTCGAAACCAAAAAGCGAATCCTTAGTTTCTGTAGCTATCAGACGGATTTGTCCCGTTCAATAGTAATAATTTTTTATATGAACTACCCGATAACGTCCGTCCCGCTCGCTGTCTGTATGCCCAGGGACTGTGCAGTCAGCATTGCTTTTGGGAGGCGCCCGTTGTATGAGGCCACTGCCCCCAGCACCACACCGGCACCGCTTTCAGAATTCGCGGAAGGTCCCTCTGCTGCCTGGGTGACAGAGCCGCCGTTGTCTGGTACGGGCGTCCGGGATACTTCTGTACAGGACGTCGACGTCGTGGCCCTCTCTGTGGGTGTTATAAAATCTCCCTCCCCCCGATTCTCGCCCCTCCCCCCTCCCCGTGGTTCTCAGCACCTATCCCATTAGCAGTGGTTTCCGGCAGAGAACATTACTACGAAAAAGTTCTTCATAATACATGATTTGTACTCCAATGTAACTTGTACTCACTGAGTGGTTTAATAGACCTGTAATAGGTATAATTATCCGTGCGGCACCCTTAACTTGATCTCCACACTTTTCTGCTTGCCATGGAAGATTAGATGGGTAGAATACATAACTAATGAGGAGGTATTGAATAGAATTGGGGAGAAGAGGTGCTTGTGGCACAACTTGACTAGAAGAAGGGATCGGTTGGTGGGACATGTTCTGAGACATCGAGGGATCACCAATTTAGTATTGGAGGGCAGCGTGGAGGGTAAAAATCGAAGAGGGAGACCAAGAGACGAATACACTAAGCAGATTCAGAAGGATGTAGGCTGCAGTAGATACTGGGAGATGGAGAAGCTTGCACAGGATAGAGTAGCAAGGAGAGCTGCATCAAACCAGTCTCAGGACTGAAGACCACAACAACAACATGGCAACCCTCAGTTCAGAAATAAAAATGCAAATCGACGGATAACGTTGGCCATAGAACGCCATCGTGTAGGGGATTAACGTAGTAATCAAATAGTTCAAATGGCTCTAAGCACTATGGGACTTAACAGCTGAGGTCATCAGTCCCCTAGACTTAGAACTACTTAAACCTAACTAACCTAAGGACACCACACACATCCATGCCCGACGCAGGATTCGAACCTGCGACAGTATCAGCACCGCGGTTCCGGACTGAAGTGCCTAGAACCACTCGGCCACAGCGGCCGGCTAACCTAGTATTCGCCATCCATCGTTTTACCCTTTGCAAGGTAACCGATGACAATAATCAGTTTTATATCCCTGAGATACTTGCTACTGTTTTTCAGACAGGATGCCGGATGCCACTCCTGTAGCTACATGGTCGCTTAACCTAAAGAAGAGAAGGGAAGTCTTTCATGCACGCCATATGTCTGTAGTACATTTCCTCTGGATTATAACATCTCTTTGTGTATCGTATTTTCTGAGGCGGAGATCGAGGAATAGCTGAGCATTTGACTAAACAACGTGGTAAATTACCTAAAACCACAATCATGTTGGCCGGTGTACCAGCCCAACCGTCGTTATCTGTATCTGTAGCGAATTACTATAGATTACGATAAGACGCTATTGTACACGAGCGTGGCAAAAACATCGCGTGTAAAGCTCATGGTTTACTTTTACTACAGTGTGTGTTTTAACAGTACAAAATTTCTATGAACATAATAATTCTGTGTGGCTGAACGCCTGGTGCAAACCTCTCAGTTGGAAGCCCCTTCGGCGATTTGCATTGAAAAGGAGACGTATACTTTCACGTGGAATCCGAAGCACTTGTCATTTCTTGCTGGTATTCACGTCATTAAGGGGTTAGATCTAGGTTTAATGCAGACTGAAATACTGCGTTGTACGACTATCATTCGATCCCTTGACCTTTCTGTTTCTGGCTCGACCATTAGCACTCACCAAAACTACCTTATGATCTTTGGTATGTATGAGTTGCAGCTCTGAAAAACAGACGACATACTGCTTCGAGATTTACTGTCCTACATAACATTACATAATTGCAGGTGTATCTTTAATAGCCATTCCAATTTTATGAAATGAGTGGATAGAATTGTTTATTCAAGCATAGAAACAGTTTTCTACAAGATAACAAATTTCAAGAATTAGGCCACGGCGCCAACAGGGCACACAATGTTACTCTCATCGCTTAGTGGTACAACAACACAATAAATTGTTAGATAATTGAATTTCGTCCCGTTCGACAGCTGCACAGTTTTATAACCCTTTAGTGATAACCAGAAAGCCGCCCGCTGTTGTTCCTAGGTCTACCATCGTCCTATGTTTGTCCTGTAATCTTAGTGACTGAAGCCTTTTTTGTAGTTTTCCAAGATCCTCTCCCGCGAAAACCGCACAGTCCATTCCATACAGCCACGAGTATTCGTGTAGCCGCCGCCTGTGTGTAATGGACCCTTGGCCTATTAAGCGGAACCCAAAAGCCCACCATCCTACGGCCTATGTCGAGGTATCTGTGCCGGCCTCTGTGGCCGAGCTGTTCTAGGCGCTTCAATCCGGAACCGCACTGCTGCTACGGTTTCAGGTTCGAATCCTGTCTCGGGCGTGGATGTGTGTGATGTCCTTAGGTTAGTTAGGTTTAAGTAGTTCTAAGTCTAGGGGACTGATGGCCTCAGATGTTAATTCCCATAGTGCTTAGAGCCATTTGAACCATTTTGATAACCAAAAATTTGACTATTGTTGCTTGGTTTGATACACAATACGTACTTTCTAGCGGTACTGCACTTATGGGGAATTCGTATTTGCACCCTGCCCAGTGCAATTTAATGTGGCTACAAATAGAAACTTTATCTCATCTGAATTAAATATTTGATGTTGTTAACTGTGTGACTGAAAAATTATGAAGTGTTCTCATGCGAGATGCATTCTAATCGCGTGTAGAGTTTAAACCTATGGGCCACATTTTGGCCGAGTTTATATTTAAGTGAATAATTGTGTAAGAATAAAGGAACTGCAGAGTCGGATACTGGTGTGCACGTAAATTGGCAATTTTCAGTAATTCTTCACACGCCACAGGTGGTAAAATTATTAACAAATTTCTTCAATTCTTACCCCCAGAAACTAATCCTGAGTAACACATATGGTTTCTCAGCTTCATGGCCAAAGACGACATGTTGCAAATGCCGGTCACTTAAGCCTGTACTGTGTAACACGTGAATATTTTAGCCGTGAGGAAATGAGAATATGTTACCGCTATCGGTCCTGGCTGGAGTATAGGAAGAAATTGTATAAAATAATTACACTTCATTTTATCTAACGTACCCACAGGAAAGCTAGCAAATAAAAAAGATTATTATTCTTTGCATGAGATCAGTGAAGAGAAAGTAGTCCATTTGGCTTACGTCATACCAGTGCTCCCTGTTTCACAATGCAAGTTTAAACAATCAAACAAGACAACTACTTTATTAAGCCCGTAGTCGGCTTCGGATTTATTCATGGTGACTCTGACAACAATAGGACGGAGTTGGGTAGAGGCACGAAGAGTTTTAAGTTTGCTAAGAGAATCGTTAAGTGTTACTGCTGCAAAGTAATTAAACTGCCGTCCAGTAACTGGGTTAATGCCGTGAGTGCATTACTCCGAGTGGCAGGGGAGGCAACTGCCCTCCATGGTTGCTAGGAGCTGTGGGCTGGGGAGGGGGGGGGAGGGGAGAGGCACGGGGGTGGGGGAGGAGACGCTTTATTTGCCGGTCATCGATCGGACCTGGAAGCCACGTGGGCGTTGGGTGCTGGGTACTGGGCGTTGGCACGGCTCGGCGAATATTTCGCACCTCGCGCTGCCGCCTGTCGGTGCGTGAAAAGCTAAACCGAGAAGCTTAGGCAATCGTGTATGATTTTATGCGAAAAGCCATTTTTGATACAGTTTGTGACGGTATTCCTCGCAGCATTTCTAGTGTGTGCAGAGGAAAATCTGTTGTCACCAATTTCAGTTAATTGATTTCATTCCGATACGACGTGCGATATTTGAAAATGTTATCACATGTCAGTTATAGTATAATATATTTGTCCAATGAATACCCGTTTATCATCTGCATTTCTTCTTGGTGTAGAAATTGTAATGGCCAGTATTGTATTTAAGTGCAAGTCCACCGGTTAGGCCTCATGTAAGCGCGACTTAAGCCACTGCAAATGCGAAATGCTGGTACATCAATAACAGTTATTAACCACCAGAATGTTGAATGGAAGCATCTAAATGTGCATGCATTGTGTTGTACTGGTGCCGGATGTCAGTTTGTGAGTTTTAGTTCCATGCCTGTTGCACTTGGTCGGTTAAAACAGGAGCGGTTAATGCTGTTTGTGGATGACGCTGGAGCTGACGTCCGATGATATGTTGAATTGGAGACAGATCTGGTGATTGAGCAAGCGAAGGCAACATCTCGACACTCTGTGGAGAATGTTGGGTTAAAATAGCGGTATGTGTGTGAGCGTAATACCATTGGAAAACAATCCCTCGAATGCTGTTCATGAATGGCAGCAAAACGGATCGAATCACCAAATGGACGTGGGATAACCACGAGTGTGCTTCTGCTGTCATACTAAATTGTATTCCATACCATAACTCCAGGTGTAGCTCAAGTGTATCTAGCACGCAGTCAGGATGGTCGCAGGTCCTCAACTAACCTTTTTCTAACGTACACACGACCATCACAAGCACCGAGGCAGAACCAGCTTTATCAGAAAACACAACAGACGTCCACCCTTCCCTCCAGTGAGCTCTTGCTAGACACCTTCGCATTTTTGTCATATTCTGACGTCGTCAATCATTCCAATTTTCTTCCTTCCTCTTCCTATTATTCCTTCCATTTTTCTCTCTATAATTCTTTGTTGCAGATAATTCCTACGCAGTCTATGTGCCAACCAAATGTACATGTGCCACTGAAATCGCAAATGACGGTGGTAGCATTGTACGCTAAAGGGTGTAAGACTCGGAGCTGTCTTTGAAGTAACCGATTTGCAACAATTCGTTGTGTTATTGTGGTACCAACTGCTGCTCAAATTGCTGCTGCGGATGCAAGACGATGCGCAAGAGACATACGCCGAACACGACGGGCTTTCCTCTCAGAAGTGCCACGACGGTCTTCCCTCTCCAGAGCCAGGTCTGCTTCCGATCTTACATTCTTGTGACCACCGCTGCCAGTAATTATGCACAGTGGCTACATTCCTGCCAAGGCTTTCTGCACCAGCTTCTTAATCCCTATTAGACACCCTATTCACAATTAAGTAATGCGTTGGTACTAGTGTCTTTGTCTCGTTAAAGGCATTGTTGACTAATATCAATTCACCTCGTCCAGTCTCAAAGATAAATAACGCTCTCGGCCGTTACAGGGTGTACTGAAAGCAAACCTGCGTTACATGCTCATAGTGGCACTACTAGCGCCACTCTTATGCGACTGGCGTGAAATTTGAATAGACATCATCTTTCAGACGCAGAAAAACGCCTGCCAACTTTCGTTTATGTTGCAAACTCGTTCTTTGTGTTGCGATTTCTTTTCCCTTCGGTGTATATGCCAATAGTTTAAGTGAATAATGAAACGATGTTGTGGAGAGTGTTGTAGCTTGGTACACTTCTCAGACTTTTGCCTCTAGTCAGTCCTGTAGTACAAGTTTAATATATTTTCTTATTCCACATCAAAATGATGTCACTCAATTGTAATGTCCTGCGACCTATTTCTGAAATCACAGCAATTACACTGGAAAATTTTTTCCATTGTGAAAACACGTTCCAATTCACAAAAAAATGATGCACCTAGGAATAAATACTTGATTGAGACTTACAAAAGCTGCAATTGAGAAAAATCTTGTCACTAGTGTATTTACAGGGTGTTTCAAAAATGACCGGTGTATTTGAAACGGCAATAAAAACTAAACGAGCAGCGATAGAAATACACCGTTTGTTGCAATATGCTTGGGACAACAGTACATTTTCAGGCAGACAACCTTTCGAAATTACAGTAGTTACAATTGTCAACAACAGATGGCGCTGCGGTCTGGGAAACCCTATAGTACGATATTTTCCACATATCCACCATGCGTAGCAATAATATGGCGTAGTCTCTGAATGAAATTACCCGAAATCTTTGACAACGTGTCTGGCGGAATGGCTTCACATGCAGATGAGATGTACTGCTTCAGCTGTTCAATTGTTTCTGGATTCTGGCGGTACACCTGGTCTTTCAAGTGTCCCCACAGAAAGAAGTCACAGGGGTTCATGTCTGGCGAATAGGGAGGCCAATCCACGCCGCCTCCTGTATGTTTCGGATAGCCCAAAGCAATCACACGATCATCGAAATATTCATTCAGGAAATTAAAGACGTCGGCCGTGCGATGTGGCCGGGCACCATCTTGCATAAACCACGAGGTGTTCGCAGTGTCGTCTAAGGCAGTCTGTACCGCCACAAATTCACGAAGAGTGTCCAGATAGCGTGATGTAGTAATCGTTTCGGATCTGAAAAATGGGCCAATGATTCCTTTGGAAGAAATGGCGGCCCAGACCAGTACTTTTTGAGGATGCAGGGACGATGGGACTGCAACATGGGGCTTTTCGGTTCCCCATATGCGCCGGTTCTGTTTATTGACGAAGCCGTCCAGGTAAAAATAAGCTTCGTCAGTAAACCAAATGCTGCCCACACGCATATCGCCGTCATCAATCCTGTGCACTATATCGTTAGCGAATGTCTCTCGTGCAGCAATGGTAGCGGCGCTGAGGGGTTGCCGCGTTTGAATTTTGTATGGATACAGGTGTAAACTCTGGCGCATGAGACGATACGTGGACGTTGGCGTCATTTGGACCGCAGCTGCAACACGGCGAACGGAAACCCGAGGCCGCTGTTGGATCACCTGCTGCACTAGCTGTGCGTTGCCCTCTGTGGTTGCCGTACGCTGTCGCTCACCTTTCCAGCACGTTCATCCGTCACGTTCCCAGTCCGTTGAAATTTTTCAAACAGATCCTTTATTGTATCGCTTTTCGGTCCTTTGGTTACATTGAACCTCCGTTGAAAACTTCGTCTTGTTGCAACAAGACTGTGTTCTAGGCGGTGGAATTCCAACACCAGAAAAATCCTCTGTCTAAGGAATAAACCATGTTGTCTACAGCACACGTGCACGTTGTGAACAGCACACGCTTACAGCAGAAAGACGATGTACAGAATGGCGCACCCAGAGACTGCGTTGTCTTCTATATCTTTCATATCACTTGCAGCGCCATCTGTTGTTGAAAATTGTAACTACTGTAATTTCGAAAGTTTGTCCGCCTGAAAATGTACTGTTGTCCCAAGCATATTGCAACAAACGGTGTATTTCTATCGCTGCTAGTTTAGGTTTTATTGCCGTTGCAAATATACCGGTCATTTTTGAAACACCCTGTACTAGTCTGTTACATTACTACTCTACTACAAATCAGTAATTAGCAAGCGAAATCAAATTAAGCAGAAGTATTATCAAAAACTGGTTACTATTTAAATACATTTTGAAATGGAAGCTATTAGAAAACAACACAAATTCCCATTTCCAAGGTTGGTGAAACTGTTAACACACAAAGAAAGTCATATCATTTGGAAGTATCACATGTTCCATGGGAAAAGACCTTCTTTTGTTTCAAAACAGAAGACGGTGTGCGACTGACGAACTATGGTTTGACAATCCACATGTTATGTAAATAGTTTTAAAAATGAGCAACACTTTACTCACCATAAAATTCTGTACCCTGAGAACTGGCAATATATTCCAAACAGCTTTAATACATTACACAGCACTTAAATGTGCATTAAGAGAAATATTTTTAAATGCTGCGCAAAACACACGATCATCTCTAGTAACTACAGAAACTGCAGAAAATAGCGTAGACTGCTTATAGTTCTCTCTAGTGCGCGTTCCTTCATGTGACCCTAAAATCAATCACCGGACTGAAATCCCGACCAAAAGCTGTCATGTACTTCTAGATTTTGTAGCTACAATACTCTGCCTTACTACCGCAGTACATTAGTAGTCTCTGACTTTTGCGGCTGGAGAAGAGACATTCATATCATGACGTGTGTTCTCACCCTTTACAGATGATATGTATCTTTCTAAGTTATCAGTAATATTTGCTGTTCAAACGTTATTGTGAAACTTTTAGAAAAACATTGCTTTGAAATTTATGTGAAACTTCCTCTTCTGCTATTATACGCAGTAATAAGAGAAAGATCTAATCAGTGCTAGTGTCAGAGATGCTACAGCTTAGACCACGGTCACTTGATTCGGATTTGAATATATTTTTAGATATACGCTAATATTTCTCTCTAGCCCTATTTATTTCCTTAAATCGTTTAAGGTTTTATTGTTTCATCTTTCATTCTTACTATACAAAATTAATTTAGCGTAAATTTCCCAAATTTCTAGTGGTTTGCAGGTTACGGGCCGCTGAATTTCTCCCTTGTTTGGCACTGCATTTCTTAGTTCACTCCAATAACCAGCATCGAAGATCATTTGATACGCCGTTGTGATTGGTGTTGATGCTGTTACCATTTCGACAGCTATTTTTTGCACTGTAGACAAGATAAATAATTTTCTACAGAATTCAGTTGGATATATTTCCTCAAGCCAGTTAAGACGCACTTTCAAAGTTTTTCCTGTGAGACAGTTGTTTTTATCCAACTGGTAAAACATGTCGTCCACAGTTCACCTAGGGTAAGGTTGCGCCTAAATAAAAGTAAGGGATGCTGCCACATGGCGGGTAGTGACCGGCTGCACTGTTTCGGGTACCTGAAATTTGGCGTCAGTTCATACAGACAGGTGTTCTGAATTTTATTCCAGATGCCACCTCTCCACTTGTTGAGACACAAAGACTTCCGGCCATTGACAAGTTGGACATATTGCAGAGCCGCGACAGTGGAAGTGGCTGCAAATAGTTTCCAAAAAATGTAGGATCAACCTTGTGACCCATTCGTTTTTTCATCTGTGCATTATCCTCTTCAGCAATCTGGATCAAATACTGATAAGCCCTCAGGAGACAGATCAGGGGCATTGTCGACTGCTGTTAATAGGATGCAAGAAACAGCGGTTTCTGCTTTTGAAATCAGTCCATCCCCTGTTCGGGGTGTACATAAAGTCCGGGAACACTTTCAGTTATTTATTGCACAAGAACCAAATATTGTACAGATGTCATACATATGTCATTCTGAACAGAAACTCTGAATTTTTTTCATGTTATTAATTTTCCGATAGTCAGAGCTAGTCGTAAACATGGCGAGTTCAGGTGCGGAGCGGGCTGTTTCATGAAATGGCCTCCCCGATCACCAGATCTCACTCCGTGTGACTTTTTTTCTGTAGAGACACATTAAAGATCTGGTGTATGTACGGCCTCTACCACGTGATGCAGCGGAGCTTCGGGAGAGAATACGGGAAGAGATTGCCACAGTCGACGATGGCATGCCGGGACGGGTATGGCAAGAATTCGATTACCATATTGACATCTGCCGGGTCACTCATGGTTCGCATATCGAATGTCTGTAAAAAAAAAAAAAACAAATAAATAAAAACAACGTTCAGAGTAATATGTATGACATCTGTACAATGTTTAGTTCTTGTAGAATAAATAGTTGAAAGTATTCTTCGACTTTATTTACATCCTATACTTACAGCATCACACCCAACACCGAGAGCAGGTAAAGCAGTAGTGTTTGCATTATCTCCTTTTGAAAAGGCTATGGAGTAAGAAAAAGAAAAGCTAGTACGAATGTATTGTGTTAACATTTCCACGGCCATTTGCTATGAAAGTAGACTAATTCGCACAGTAGGGAACTGAAAAATGAATATCTTGCTAGAGCTATGACATCAGTGTCCGTTATCGTCTTCAATAAAACAATTTCGGGTATGTGATCGCACTATCTTGATTTCTTTATTTACTTTTTGTGGAACAACGAATCAGCCACTGTTGCAGTGAAAGAAGTTGTAATAGAGATGTGTTTATTAGCAGCTCTTGGCTATGGAATTACGACTTAAAAAAAAATGCTTTCTGGCTTTGAAGCAAAACATTCACAGAACATATTACGCATCGTCAGAGTATAATTCTCTGAGCCGTCTTATGCGCTATGCAACGCCTGATGCATCAAGTGCTGTAAATAGAAACGTGACAACAGAGCTACTGATGAGAGCCCAGAACTCGTCAGGCGTGCGGTATAGGAGAAGCAACATCGTAAGGTACAAATGACGACGGACATACAGGAGACGTTCATAATATCTAAATGCAACAGATCCTAACGAAGTTATCAACAAGTGATTACACGTATGAAACAAGCAGCTAGCTATGCAGTAAATATGTTCTTTATCTTTCAAGATTCTAATTGAGAGCAATAACATTTTAGATCATTGAGGTTTGACACAAACTTCTCGGAATTGTAGTAAATGTAAAGTGGAAGTTCCACTAGCACAACACGAATCCTGGAAGACTCTTTACAAGTAAATGGAGGCGAAACAGGACTTCGTCTAAATCTTTGGCCTTTGATTTTCGGACATTACACTGGTAATTCACCATTAACATCGACTGATCCCCGCAATTAAACGTATCGTCGACATCGAGATGGTGATGGAGGATGAGATCAGACTGGATAAAGGTGAAGACTGAAATCGACGTTAGCTTTCTTAAATGAATTATCTCGCCATTTTCCTCAATTTGTGGAGGGGAATAAGGAATATTCAAATTGTCAGGGTGATCATTTGTAAAAGTTGGGCGTAGGTCCCCTGTCTATGTTCCGTTCTTTCATTTCATCTGCTGTCTTACCACATTACCTATCGCCCTCTCCCTCGCCAGTCAGCTTCTTCTCCACATTGATTTCATCTGCTAATGACGTAATATATCGTTGTTGTTGTTGTGCTCCTCAGTCCTGAGGCTGATTTGATGCAGCTCTCCATGCTACTCTACCCTGTGCAAGCTTCTTCATCTCCCAGTACCTCCTGCAACCTACATCCTTCTGAATCTGCTTAGTGTATTCATCTCTTGGTCTCCCTCTACGATTTTTACCCTCCACGGTGCCCTCCAGTACTAAATTGGTGATCCCTTGATGCCTCAGAACATGTCCACCAACCGATGCCTTCTTCTAGCCAAGTTGTGCCACAAACTTCTCTTCTCCCCAATCCTATTCAATACCTCCTCCTTAGTTATATGCTCTACCCATCTAATCTTCAGCATTGTTCTTTAGCACCACATTTCGAAAGCTTCTATTCTCTTCTTGTCCAAACTATTTATCGTCCATGTTTCACTTCCATACATGGTTACACTCCATACAAATACTTTCAGAAACGACTTCCTGGCACTTAAATATATACTCGATGTTAACAAATTTCTCTTCTTCAGAAACGCTTTCCTTGCCATTGCCAGTCTACATTTTACATCCTCTCTACTTCGACCATCATCAGTTATTTTGCTCCCCAAATAGCAAAACTCCTTTACTACTTTAAGTGTCTCATTTCCTAATCTGATTCCCTTAGCATCACCCGACTTAATTCGACTACTTTCCGTTATCCTCGTTTTGCTTTTGTTGATGTTCATCTTATATCCTCCTTTCAAGACACTGTCCATTCCGTTCAACTGTTCTTCCAAGTCCTTTGCTGTCTCTGACAGAATTACAATATTATCGGCAAACCTCAACATTTTTATTTCTACTCCATGGATTTTAATACCTACTCCGAATTTTTCTTTTGTTTCCTTCACTGCTTGCTCGATATACAGATTGAATAACTTCGGGGAGAGGCTACAACCCCGTCTCACTCCCTTCCCAACCACTGCTTCCCTTTCATGTCCCTCGACTCTTATAACTGCCATCTGGTTTCTGTACAAATTGTAAATAGCCTTTCGCTCCCTGTATTTTACCCCTGCTACCTTCAGAATTTGAAAGAGAGTATTCCAGTCAACATTGTCAAAACTTTCTCTAAGTCTACAAATGCTAGAAATGTAGGTTTGGCTTCCCTTAATCTACCTTCTAAGGAAAGTTGTCGTGTCAGTATTGCCTATGTGTTCCTATATTTCTGCGAAAGCAAAACTGATCTTCCCCGAGGTCAGCTTCTACCAGTTTTTCCATTCATCTGTAAAGAATTCGCGTTAGTATTTTGCATCCGTGACTTATTAAACTGATTGTTCGGTAATTTTCACAACTGTCAACACCTGCTTTCTTTGGGATTGGAATTATTATATGCTTCTTGACGTCTGAGGGTATTTCGCCTGTCTCATACATCTTGCTCACCAGATGGTAGAGTTTTGTCAGGACTGGCTCTCCCAAGGCCGTCAGTAGTCCTAATGGAATGTTGTCTACTCTCCGGGCCTTGTTTTCACTCAGGTCTTTCAGTGCTCTGTCAAACTCTTCACGCAGTATCGTATCTCCCATTTCATCTTCATCTACATCCTCTTCCATTTCCATAATATTGTCCTCAAGTACATCACCCTTGTATAGACCCTCTATATACTCTTTCCACCTTTCTGCTTTCCCTTCTTTACTTAGAACTGGGTTTCCATCTGAGCTCTTGATATTCATACAAGTGGGTCTCGTTTCTCCAAAGGTCTCTTTAATTTTCTTGTAGGCAGTATCTATCTTACCCCTAGTGAGATAAGCCTCTATATCCTTACATTTGTCCTGTAGTCATCACTGCTTAGCCATTTTGCACTTCCTGTCGATCTCATTTTTGAGACGTTTGTATTACTTTTTGCCTGCTCCATTTACTACATTTTTTTATTTTCTCCTTTCATCAACTAAATTCAATATTTCTTCTGTTACCCAAGGATTTCTACTAGCCCTCGTCTTTTTACCTACTTGATCCTCTGCTACGCTCACTACTTTATCGCTCAAAGCTACCCATTCTTCTTCTACTGTATTTCTTTCCCCCATTCGCGTCAATTTTTCCCTTATGCTCTCCCTGAAACTCTGTACAACCTCTGGTTTAGTCAGTTTATCCAGGTCCCATCTCCTTAAATTCCCACCTTTCTGCAGTTTCTTCAGTTTTAATCTACAGTTCATAAACAATAGATTGTGGTCAGAGTCCACATCTGCCCCTGGAAATGTGTTACAATTTAAAACCTAGTTCCTAAATCTCTGTCTTACCATTACATAATCTATCTGAAACCTGTCAGTATCTCCAGGCTTCTTCCATGTATACAACCTTCTTTTGTGATTCATGAACCCAGTGTTAGCTATGATTAAGTTGTGCTCTGTGCAAAATTCTACCAGGCGGCTTCCTCTTTCATTTCTTAGCCCCAATCCATATTCACCTACTGCATTTCCTTCTCTTTCTTTTCCTACTGTTGAATTCCAGTCACCCATGAGTATTAAATTTTCGTCTCCCTTCACTACCTGAATAATTTCTTTTATCTCATCATACATTTCATCAATTTCTTCGTCACCTGCAGAGCTAGTTGGCATATAAACTTGTACTACTGTAGTAGGCGTGGGCTTCGTGTCTATCTTGGCCACAATAATGCCTTTACTATGCTGTTTGAAGTAGTTTACCTGCACGACTATTTTTTATTCATTATTAAACCGACTCCTGCATTACCCCTTTTTGATGTTGTATTTGTAACCCTGTATTCGCCTGAGCAAAAGTCTTGTTCCTCCTGCCAACGAACTTCACTAATTCCTACATCTTACTTTAACCTACCCATCTCCATTTTTAAATTTTCTGAGCTACCTGCTCGATTAAGGGATCTGACATTCCAGGCTCCGATCCGTAGAACGCCAGTTTTCTTTCTCCTGATAACGACGTCCTCCTGAGTAGACCCCGCCTGGAGATCCGAATGGGTGACTATTTCACCTCCGGAATATTTTACCCAAGAGGACGCCATCATCATTAAACCATACAGTAAATCTGCATGCCCTCGGGAAAAATTATGGCTGTAGTTTTCCCTTGCCTTCAGCTGTTCGCAGTACCAGCACAGCAAGGCCGTTTTGGTTAGTGTTACAAGGCCAGATCAGTTAATCATCCAGAATGTTGCCCCTGCAACTAGTGAAAAGGCTATTGCCCATCTTCAGGAAAGACGTGTTTGTCTGGCCTCTGAACAGATACCCCTCCGTTGTGGTTGCACCTACGGTACAGCTATCTGTATCGCTGATGCACGCAAGCCTCCCCAACAACGGCAAGGTCCATGGTTCTTGGGGGGGATATATCGCAGCAGTGTAAGGTGTCAGGCAAATCCAACACCTTCCATTAAAACCCTGGCATGATAAGCAAATCCAGTAGTATGTCACATAGCTCCGAATAAATCGTGACATTAAATTAACCAAAGTAATAAGAGTAACGAGTGAGCAAATGGAATACCACAGACTAACACAAGAATGCCTAAATGCATGTCATACCTTCCCACCGTGAGACAGACGCAGTTCCGAGGGGAGAAACGAGAACAGAAGCCGAGAGCAGAACCGTGTTAAGCTGGAAGGCCCTACGATAAGGGACGGACACCCACGTAGCCAGCTAACAGCTAGGACCACCCCCCAGCCCATGTTAAAAGCTAGAGCCCTCCAGAAGAACAGTATAGATCTTACGATAACGCTAAAAGGACCACACCAGCTGCAAGTCTTAGCGTGAGACTTTTTCGCGTCTCTGTTACGTTGCAAACTTTAAAAACATTGCCCCACCACGAAAAGTATAACGTTTCTCATTTGATAGACAGAATTTTTGTAGGCGGAGCTTAAGGTTAACATTGAGACCCTGATTGGTCAGATGAAAACACAGCCAGATAGTTTTTTTAAACCAACTTCGGTAAATTGTAGTAAGGAGAAGTTAGGAGAGAGTTGCTTCCGAGACGGCGAGGTGAGCGGAGCTGTGCTTTCGCCGTCCCCTGACGAACACCGACAAGGTAATGAACGCACGCGATGCCGCATAACAGCGCATAAAGCTTCACTCAGAACTGCAGAAGTCTCATCTGTTACACCCCCTTTTTGCGTAATACTAGTGTCGATCGTCAATTAAAGCTCATGGTGTTCACATTTGCCACTTGAAGTAAAAATCTGAAACGCGATGATTTTTCTGTTATGTAGTGATTGAGAAGTCACATCAGCCACTGTAATTTACGACAAGTTCGATAAGTAATTAAAGATAATTGAGGGTCACTGTAGACCATTTTGATAGTTTACTCTTTTGTGAAACTTAATTTAGACGTAGATTATAGATGTGATATGGCATAGGTCATCCTTCGATCCATTGTAGAACTTGGAAACACACTCAGGGAATATTCGTTGACATTTTTGTTGAACGCAGTTGGTTTTTACCATCCTGTATTAAAACATTTCCTTTTATCAATAGTGCAATTTATAAACAATGTTTTGTGAGTAGAATAAAATTTCCAGTGGTAAACTTAACTGCTTTTTCGACGTTATTTTACCATCTAAGTAAAAATAGGAAAGCCTTGAACCCCTTCCACTAAATTTAGTTAGTATTAAGATTCTTTTACAGGGAGTGCAGTGGAGCTGACGCTGAAATCATTAAGTATTTGGTTATATCATCGCTAGTCTCACTGAACTCTTCTGAATTCTACATGTCATGTGTGGTCTGACGTCTCCTTACCAGCAACAGGTCCCAGGTTCAAACTAGTCAGTTCCCTAAAAAACACGCTCAGTGCGTCGTTGCGCGAAAGTGGTAGGGAGACACAATATAGAACAACAGACACCACGCAGAATGTTAAAGCAGTTACACAGTAAACTAGCGTCGTAATAAATATGGTAATCATACACACAAATTATGCTACCAATCATGAACTAAGATACATTAACATTAACAGCAATCACATTATGCGGCTGACGAAATTGAAATGTCGGAGAAGAGCACAACTTCACTACCACGCTGCCACCATGCTATGCGTTCCGGGACCAGGCGGCGCTGCTGAGCCTCCTCCAGGACGTGTTGACTTTGGATGGCGAGTTTCAGCTCCGTCCGACCGTCAACAGGGACTGTGGCCCACTGGTACCGCGAGGCGGCGTTTTGGTGGAGAAGTACACGGCGTTTGTCTCCGTGCGTCCAGAGGATACGGAAGCTGGAAGCCAGGAAGCATCTGTGGAAGGAGTCAACTTGGGGACATGACAGAGTGGCGGGAAGGCGTTATGGGTGTTTGGACGTGACCGTGATGATACCGTGAACGAAGTGGGCCAATTTATTGGTGTGTCGATGGGGATTGTCTAAGTAACAGTAAGGAACAGTATATCACTCGCAGTTATGTGACACGGCGCAAGAACTTTAGAAAGAAAAACCTAACAGGCAACCACCGGACATGAGCGTCGTGCGTTGTCAATCACAGTGAGAGTACAAAGCCGACCGGTATTACGACTGTCAGTGAATGCATTTCCATCTCGACCAGTTTTTGAGCGAACACTGAGAAGGTAACTGCACCTAATGGACATTTTGGACCGTGATGCATCGCTAAAGTAATTACTAGTAGTGGCTTGCAGAACTGCACATCTTCCACGGGCCAGACAACTCATAAACAGCACAGCAGCTCTTGTGTGTTGCAACGAGCAATAATAATAATATAATAATAATAATAATAATAATAATAATAACGGCATGTATGGTAATGAACACGGGGAATTTAAGAAATTTAAAGCTCATTAAAATTAAGGAATTTCCTCATTAAGTTCTTATGAGATGTCAGTAGTCTCATCTAACTGGAACGTTTGGTGATAGTACAGTACATTGTGGAGAAGAAGTTGACTGGTGAAAGGGAGAGAGATAGAGAGTGTAATGGTGTAAGACTGGCAGATGGAATGGAAAGAAGAAAACAGAATTTTAAAGGAAGAGAAAAGCAAAGAGAGGGAAATCAAGTCGATGACAAATGTTAAAGCTTTACTCTCCCGTTGAATGCAGAGTGGTTTTGCATAACATGCAGATTACAAGGTAATTTGTGCCAGAGTAGTATGGCTGAAAGGGGAAGAAGAAAACTATAGACACATGCAAAGGTACAGCCAAGATGCTGGACGTATCCTATCTGACAATGCAGTTGTGGAATGATGGCAGGTGTCTGATATATGGGAAAAGGTGTTGAGGATACCAGTGCTTAAGAAACCGATTAAGTGAATAGAACGTGTGGAACTCACGCCGCCTGTTCCATCGCATCCGACCTTTACGATCAAACAACCAAATGTTGCAACACATCCTACGTACAAGCGTTCATCGCCAGCTGTAGTCGCCTGGAGTTTTCACTGTTTGTGCCATGTTACTCTATCATAGTAGAAAAGATTTGGCAGTGCTAAAAGCTGACTAATTTTTTTCTAATTTGATATGGAAAAAAATTTCTAACTTACAGGGTTGCATGTTGGCACGAGACATATTTTCTGCAAGCTTTGACAGTTTGTTTTCCCAGTTAGGTGCTCACCCAATATTATGCCAAGCCCTTTTACTGTTTTTGAAATGGTAAGTGGATACCTTTGAGAAGAACTGGAGGAACTGTTTCACTAAAATATCCGCTGATCAACTTTCGCAGATTCAGGGGGTGGACAAAAATATGTAAGTACAACAACAAAACATATAACAGTACCTAATGCGGTGTAGGAAAACCGTTGGCATTAAAACCAACTTCCAATCATCCCGGAATCAGGTCATGTATGATATACAAAGGAATCTTATACGATTAATCGTCAGAAATATTGGCAAGTTCAGATAACGAAGATGGAGGTAGGTAGCGATCACGCTCCCTTCTCTTCAAAGTAGAGCACAGAGGTTCAACAATATTCTTCGGTGCCAGGGAGAAGCGACAATTCACCCTCGTGTTCATAAAACCAGCCGTGGGCGATGCGAGCTGTGTGAATAGGGGCCCTGTCGACTTGGAATCCAACAACACCACTGGGGGGCAATCCAAAATGGTCACATAAATCGTGGCAGTAAGGCAACCTTTCAGAGTAATCTTCACGTCCCAGAATACCACGGTATGGCTCCCCAAATCATCACCGAATCCCCGCCATGTTTCAAAAGTTGGGAACTGTTTGTAACAAGACTCTCCGACGAAATGACTTTCTACCACTGCTCCGTAGACTAGGTTTTATGACTTTGGCACCACTTTTTCCTGTTACGGGCATTTGCACCAGTGATGATTGGTTTCCGAATTCTAGCTCGGCCTGGAATTCTCAGCATCTGGATATCTCTTAGTGTTGTTTTAGAGTTTACAGGTTCGTGAGTGCTACATGCAGTTCTGCAATGACTTTTGCAGTTGTTCTCCTTTTATTTTTCGTGACAGTCCCCTTCAACGATCATCTGCCACCATCACTCAACACACACTTTTGTTCGCGTTACGACTTAGCAGATGATATCCATCCGCTTTTCCTGTATGCGGTATAAAGCTTCGATACGGTGCCTCTTGAAACACCAGATGCTTCTGATACTATGGTTACAAAAGCATCCAGATACTAACTTCAACATAATGCACTCACTACTACGCAGAAGACTTTTCAAACCACGACTGAGGCTTGCAACATATTGGGGACATCGCACAGGTGCTGTTCATCGCCAAACACTAGGGGTTCTGCAGAAGTAATTCAACACAACACCTTCTTTTCTCAAAAAAGATAACTTTCATTCAGGCTTCCAATATACTATAACTTTCCCCATTCTTTTGGCTACAAAACCCTATTTTTCAACAAAATCTCCTTTCAATGCGACGACCTCACGCTACCTTACTGAGAGGGCCTGTATCCCCACATGACACCACTCTACAGCTGCTGGTCGACGTCGGAGCCACGTCTTACTTCATCAATAAGCTCTCCATCATCCTGTTTCCCGCGGAGTGCATCCTAGATTGGGTCAACAAATAGAAGGTGCGAGATCCAGGCTGCAGGGCGGATGAGGACGAACACTCCAATGAAGTTTTGTGAGCTCCTGTTGGGTGCGCAGACATGTGTGAGGCTTAGCGTTGTCGCGGAGAAGGAGAAGTTCGTTCGCATTTTTGTGCCGAAAAATACACTGAAGTCGTATCTTTAATTTATTGAGAACAGCACAACGAGAGGTCGATCACGTCTGCGCGACCTTTATGCGATGATGACAGATGTCTCGCTCAACGTCTGACCATCCTTTTGCTCACTGCCAGACCTCCATAGACATTTTGCAGGCGTCTATAAATTTCTGAGATGCACAAGTTTTCCGCCAAAAGAAACTCATTGATTGCTCTGCTTGGAACACACTTCTATTATAGCTACCAATCTGAAGGCTATTTGTAGCGCCGCCATCTATCGGAACTGAAGCGGGGATATTCCACGATGTTCCACAAGAAATTCTATCTCTTTTGAACCCAAATAGACCGAGAAAAACTGTTTTGCATCACTTATTGAATGGTCCTCATACAACTCAAGCACTGCTTAGTATCGACTACAGAAATATTTGGCTTATGAGGAGCTACCCGAGCATTGTGTCCTGTTTTTTTTTTTTTTTAACTTCCTACCTACAGTCAGCGCGAATGATTTTTTCCGCTGATTTCATGCGATTTACCACTACCAGCGTGCATAATGTTCGACGGCACCTATCCGTCGGTACCTGAGCTCTGTCTAGTCTTGGATTAAGTATCGTTATTGCTACTCGTTTTCACTTCGAGTCACATCACCAGCAGTCGATTCGGACAGCTTCTAAAGAAGGATTAAAATGCGCCCGATGCATTCATGGAAATAGAAAGAGCGGATGGTACTCTAGCAAAAGAACCACAGGAGGTTTTGAACAGATGACAAGAGTATATTGAATGTCTGTATAAGGGGGATGAAACGCAAAGCGAAATTAAGGTTGAAGATGAGCAATATGTGCCGGAAGATGGAAAGGGATTTACCATCTTGGAAGCATAAGTAGAAAAGGCGCTGAAGGAGATGAAGAATAGGAAGGCCTGTGGAATTGATGATTTGCCAGCAGAACCGTTGAAGAGTCTGGGAAACAAGACAAGAAAAGAAATAGTCTACCTCTGTAACGAGATATATGATAAAGGGGAATGGCCTGAGGACTTCCTTGCAAAAGTTATGATACCAACAGAGAAAAAGAGAAACACTAAAAAATGCGAAGAGCACTGGACCATCAGTCTAATTTTTCATGCAGCTAAAGTCTTGCTGAGAGTGTTATGGCAAGCTGGAAAGAGGGATTGCAGAGTAGCAGTTCGGATTTAGAAGAGGAAAAAGAACAAGAGCTATTGGCCTGTTAAGAACAATAGGGGAAAGATATATGGAAAAAGGTAGAGAAATCTTTGCTGTTTTTATAGATTTAGAAAAGGCTTTTGACAGAGGTCAGTGGAACAAGCTGATGGATATTTTGAAGAGGAAAGGAGTAGATTGGAAAATCTATATTTACACCAGAAAGTAAGGATAAGGATAGGAAATGAAATGTCTGAAGGAAGCAGCATTGGACGAGGTGTTAGACAAGGTTGTTGCCTTTCCCCGTTGTCGTTTAACGTATACCTTGAAGAGATTATTGCGAAAAGCTTAGATGGGGAAAGAGGAAATTGTATTTGTGGAAAGATAATAGAATATTTAAGATTTGCTGACGACATGGTATTAGTGGCAAAAAGTGAGCGGACAGTGAATAACATGCTGAAAGATCTGAATGAAGCTTGTGTGGAATATGGGATGCAAATAAACACAGCAAAAGGACCGAGTATGGTCATCAGTACAAGACGCAGACTGTCCAATATTAAAATAGTACAATCTAAAAAATGGTTCAAATGGCTCTGAGCACTATGGGACTTAACATCTGTGGTCATCAGTCCCCTAGAACTTAGAACTACTTAAACCTAACTAACCTAAGGACATCACACACATCCATGCCCAAGGCAGGATTCGAACCTGCGACCGTAACAGTCGCGCGGCTCCGGACTGAGAGCCTAGAACCGCGAGACCACCGCGGCCGGCTAGTACAATCTACCATTAGCCAAGTAAGTGCAATTAAATATCTTGGAAGCACAGTAACTGAAAACTTGAGATGTCACCAGGAGGTGAAAACTCTAATTGCCATAGCGAAGGAGGCATTCAACAGAAAGAGGAGACTCTTATGTGGCAAATTAGATGAAGGACTAAGGAAAAGGCTTGGCAAATGTTTTGTCTGGAGTGTGGCACTATATGGGGCCGAAACATGGACGCTGAGACGAGAGGATGAAAAAAGGTTAGAAGCATTTGAGATGCGGATGTGGAGGAGAATGGAGAGAATAAGCTGGATGGAAAGAGTGAGTAATGAAAGAGTACTGGAAAGCGTTGGTGAGAGAAGGTGTCTGCTGAAGGTTGCAAGAGAAAGGAAAAATAACTGGTTATGACATTCATTGAGAAGGGAGTGCTTGCTAGCAGATGCTTTGGAAGGATTGGTTTGTGGGAGAAGACTGAGAGGAAGAAGGAGATACAAGATGTTAGACGACATAAAGGGAAGGGAAAATTATGCAGACCTGAAGAGGATGGCAGAAGACCGGACAGTCTGGAGAACTACCATGTGAAAACCTGCCTTTTGGCAGAACACTGATGATGATGCATTTACCATTCAGGTGACATACAATGACCACGTTCGAAGTCACTGAGCGTCTCATTCAGCTGTCACTGCTTGCCTATTGGCATCACAGTACTCTCTGCACACTCTTACGCAGGAGCGTACCTCTCTCTTGAAATCTAATGGTTAGTGCTGCGTCACACAGGGCTGTTCGGATACTTTTGATCAGATACTTGTAGAATCTCTGCCACGCTGAATTCGGGCCATTAACAAAGCTAGAGGTGACGTTACACGATATTGGCGTAATGTCATCTGGCCCATTCTGGTGTGATTATTCTGTAATACATGTTGTGGCACTGGGATTTTCTTGCTTAAGAAAGTCATAAAAAAGTATTGGAGATATAGGTTCAGTGAGGGACAAAAGTCATAGGATGGAGATATGCAGATGGCGGTAGTGTCGCGTACACGAGGTATAAAGGAGCAGTGTATTGGATAACCTGTCATCTGCATTCAGGTGATTCATGTGGATTGCGACGCGATTATGGCCGTACTACGGGGATTAACAGACTCTGAACGCGGAATGGTACTTGGAGCTAGACGCATGGGATATTCCATTTCGAAAATCATTAGGAAATTCAATATTCCGATATCCACAGTCTAGAGTGTGCCGAGAATACCAAATTCCAGATATTACCGTCTCACCACGGAGAACGCAGTGTCCGACGGTTTCATTTAACGACCGAGAGTAATGGCATTTGCGTAGAGTTGTCAGTGCTAACAGAGTGAAAATCTCATTCTGGAGACAAGGAGTAGTGTATGAAGTAACTGCAGAAGTCAATGTGGGATCTACGACGAACGCATCTGTCAGGGCAGTGCGGCAAAATTTGTTGTTAATGGGCAATGGCTGAAGACGATGGTACTGTAGCAAATCGCCTGCAGCGCTTCTCCTGGGATTGAGACCATATCGGTAGAAACCTAGACTACCCGAAAACCGTGGTCTGATCACACGAGCCCCGATTACAGTTCGTAAGAAGTGATGTAGGGTTCGAAGATGGCTTAGACGACTCGAATCCATGAAGTCAGGTTGGCATCCAGGCACTGTGCGAGCTGCTGGTGGTTCCATAATGGTGTGGGCTGCGTTTACATAGAATGGACGATGTCCTTTAGTACAACAGAAGCGATCGTTGACTGGAAGTGGTTAGGTTCGTCCACTTAGAAATCGTTTGCAGCCATTATTGGACTTTATGTTCCCAAACAACGATGGAATTTTTATTGATCACAGTGCGCCACGTTACTGTGCCACAACTGTTCGCGATTGGTTGAAGAACATTCCGATTAGACCACCCACATTGCCCCACAAGAATCTATCAAAATCCTGCACAGGAAACGCTTTCGCAATTATGGACGGCTGTAGAGGCAGCATGGCTCTGTATTTCTGCAGGGGACTTCCATCGATTTGTTGGGTCCATGCCATGTCGGGTTGCTGCATTACACGGCAGAAGAAGGTTCGACAGGGTATTACGAATTATCCCATAACTTCTATCACCTCAGTATTGAGGAACATTTATAGTTTTGAAAATGATATCTTGAACGTGACCTGATCAATACACTTGGAGAATCGACATCGGAAGCTGTGGTCTACTTTGACAAGAATGTCTATGTTGCCAATAGAACAAGAACGTTGTTCCGCTGCCCACCCAGGGTCCGTTCGGGGGACTGGCCGCGAAAGAGAGTCATTGACGTTGGTGCAGTCTTCTCGGAAACAGACATCTATTTCTTCAAGCTCGCGAGGAAAAAACTTCTCAACCATGCGGACACAAATATCAAAGGTGACCGTAACTGCCTTAACGTTCTTTTCGGGAAACCCTAGGCCAGTAATGCCAGTAATGCCAAACAATTGTTCTGTACGCAGGGGCTCCCCATGAAGCTGTTGGGGATTCGCAACACTCCAATATCGCATTTTTTGTTTCTTCACGGATCCACACAAATAAAAATGTGCCTCATCGCTTAAGAACACAAGAGCGCCATGAAGTAGGTTTTCGATCAAAGATTCACATGCATTTTTTCGTGAAACAAAATTTCGCCGATTAAGTGTGTGCACCACTACCAGTTTTTACGAATGAAATTTCAAGTCTTGATGAAGAATTTGTCTCGCTGTGCGATGAGAAATTGCAGTAGCTCTTACATGTTTGGTGCATATCGAACTGGTGAATTCAAAACCGCCAGCCTTCGTGTCTCGACTTTTTCTGGTGTCCTGGTAGTACTTAACAATCCTCGTTTCTTTTCCTGCACGCTGCCAGTATCCACAAACAAGGAAATAAGGATGTGCACCGTTACAATCTGAATATATGACTATATTGGTAGACAGGACTGCACTTGACTGTTATTTGAAACAGTAGTTCATTTACGTATTGTCACTTTCCGAATTCCTTTTCTGGCATTGTTGAACTGTCTATGAACGGTAGAGATGATGTTATGTGGAGCATCTTGGATATCAGAAGACAGACACTCAAGAATGATAAGTAAAAGATATCCAAGGAAAGCGAGTGAAACAAACGTAATGGAGCACCGCGTAGGTCATGTGACAGTAAACGTACGGGAGCGGGACAGACAACCTGTTGCAAGTCGCAGGGGACCGGCTCGCCACAGGTACGGCAGCGCACGCACAGCTCGACGCGGTCTGACCGATAAAAAGAGAGGGGAGAGGCAGGGCGGAGTGAGGAGGAGGGGGGGGGGGAGGGGAGGGGACACTCGTCAGACAGAGGCTGTCACGACAGCGCTGGGACGCCCACGGCGTATTGTTATTCGACGTTCGCCGCCGGCGGCCGGATAACATCATCTTTTCACCGCGCCTCGCGGGTGCTATCGAAACAAGTGCGCACTGCAGCGGGAATAAAACGAGATGTAATGCTCCGCAGAGCACAATAGAATCTATTTGTGCTTCTTTTCAGTTTCCCGTGAATAGACCGAAGAACATTCACGAGTTTAATCACGCGACCCACTTCGTCTCGTTCGGAGCGCGTAGCGCAGATCACAGAAACTACAATTTCCAATATAGGGGCTACTATTCTCATTTCCACCTTCAAATGGAATAAATTTCGCGCTGCAAACTGCCTCAGACATCCGTTGTTTTTCCTTTAGCGTTATATCATTTTGCTTGTTTCTCATTTTCGGAAACTGAAAGATCGTGGAACGAATCACAGTCGATCCATGGTATTTTCAGCGTTCACCTTACAAAGATTTGGGATTCGTCAGGAACGACACGTTGTTCGGACTTACCGTCAAACAATTAGGGACACGCGAGTCGCAGAAGTGGCGTCCAATTGAAAGACTTGAATCAGGCCGCTGTACCACACGGTATTATCATCTACAATGCAGGTCGAAAAAGGGTGTAAATAAGAGGGGCACTCTATATGTAATGCAACACATTTTTTTTCTCTGCCAGTTTCGCTTGAAAAAACACGGAATGTTTGTGGAACAGTGGAATATTCCAGCTTCAGCCCCTGTAGTTTAATGAAATTCCGATAGGTGGTTGCGCCGTAGGTAGCGTTCAAAACGGTGTCTGCAATGGAGGTGCGATCCAAGCAGACAGCTGTCACTGTTTATTTTGGCGGAAAACCAGAGCATTGCACTTATTCAGATATTTGTAGGCGCTTGTATTATGTCTATGGAGACCTTGCTGAACAAAAGTAGTTGGGAGAGGCGTGCGTCATCATCGCAACAAGATCGCGCCAACGTGTCCGATTTTCCGCGTGCTGGCCAGTCGCGAGCAGCTATGACCACTACAATGTTCGAATGAGCGGACACTGTTATTAGAGATGATCGACAAATCAAACCCGAACACCTGATGCACAACTGGACGTCTCTGTTCGTAGTGCTGACACATTCGTCCACCAGTTGGGGTGCTCAAAGAAGTGTACCCGCTGGTTTCCTCGATGCCTAAACATAATGATGATGAGGTCCCATACTCCGAGGAGAGTGGCGGACGATGCGGGAGACCCCCCACCGCCGTACTAGGCAAGGTCCTAGTGGAAGTGGTTTGCCATTGCCTACCTCCGACCGTAATGGGGATGAATGATGATGATGAAGCAGACGACACAACAACACCCAGTCATCAGAGGCAGGAAAAATTCCTGACCCCATCGGGAATCGAATCCGGGACGCGGTGCGCGGGAAGCGAGAACGCTCCCGGAAGACCACGAGCTGCGGACAGCCTAAAAATAAAGACCATTTGTTTTCAATTGCTTGCACATTAGCATGCTCATTGTAACAATTTTTGCGGAACATCGTCACAAGAGATGAAATATGTGTTCTTCACTTGGAACCGGAAACAAAACGGCAATCCACTGAGTGGAGCCACACCATCTCTCCACTGAAGAAAAAGTTCGAAGCCGAACCCTAAACCAGGAAAGTCATAGAGACGATCTTATGGCTCTCCTCTCTGAAGGGGTCATTCTATTTTATTTCCTCTCTCACAGTGCAACGATCAACTTGAGCTGCTCCCAGAAAACAGAAGAAACGACTGCAGCATGTTCACTGCCACAAAAAGGCAAACGGACTTCTCCATGACAAGGTAAGGCCTCCCAGAAGTCTACGAACCAGAGAGGAGCTCAGAAAACTCGGCTGTTCTTCCTCGTGCACCCTACAGCCCAGATCACACACCTTCCGACTTCCCTCTGTTTGTTCTAATAAAGAATGCACTCCGCGGGAAGCAGTACGTGATTATGGGAAGGCGACCTCCCAGTAATGCGGCAGAAGGCCGTCGCATTGAACGGAGATTATGAAATAGGGTATTGTAGAGAAAAGAGTGGGAATAATATAGTGTATTGTAATCCTGAATAAAACCAACCTGCTTTCGGATTTCTTATTTAACGGCTCTCATGTCTCATTCAGGGTCATCGAAATATACACTCCTGGAAATGGAAAAAAGAACACATTGACACCGGTGTGTCAGACCCACCATACTTGCTCCGGACACTGCGAGAGGGCTGTACAAGCAATGATCACACGCACGGCACAGCGGACACACCAGGAACCGCGGTGTTGGCCGTCGAATGGCGCTAGCTGCGCAGCATTTGTGCACCGCCGCCGTCAGTGTCAGCCAGTTTGCCGTGGCATACGGAGCTCCATCGCAGTCTTTAACACTGGTAACATGCCGCGACAGCGTGGACGTGAACCGTATGTGCAGTTGACGGACTTTGAGCGAGGGCGTATAGTGGGCATGCGGGAGGCCGGGTGGACGTACCGCCGAATTGCTCAACACGTGGGGCGTGAGGTCTCCACAGTACATCGATGTTGTCGCCAGTGGTCGGCGGAAGGTGCACGTGCCCGTCGACCTGGGACCGGACCGCAGCGACGCACGGATGCACGCCAAGACCGTAGGATCCTACGCAGTGCCGTAGGGGACCGCACCGCCACTTCCCAGCAAATTAGGGACACTGTTGCTCCTGGGGTATCGGCGAGGACCATTCGCAACCGTCTCCATGAAGCTGGGCTACGGTCCCGCACACCGTTAGGCCGTCTTCCGCTCACGCCCCAACACCGTGCAGCCCGCCTCCAGTGGTGTCGCAACAGGCGTGAATGGAGGGACGAATGGAGACGTGTCGTCTTCAGCGATGAGAGTCGCTTCTGCCTTGGTGCCAATGATGGTCGTATGCGTGTTTGGCGCCGTGCAGGTGAGCGCCACAATCAGGACTGCATACGACCGAGGCACACAGGGCCAACACCCGGCATCATGGTGTGGGGAGCGATCTCCTACACTGGCCATACACCACTGGTGATCGTCGAGGGGACACTGAATAGTGCACGGTACATCCAAACCGTCATCGAACCCATCGTTCTACCATTCCTAGACCGGCAAGGGAACTTGCTGTTCCAACAGGACAATGCACGTCCGCATGTATCCCGTGCCACCCAACGTGCTCTAGAAGGTGTAAGTCAACTACCCTGGCCAGCAAGATCTCCGGATCTGTCCCCCATTGAGCATGTTTGGGACTGGATGAAGCGTCGTCTCACGCGGTCTGCACGTCCAGCACGAACGCTGGTCCAACTGAGGCGCCAGGTGGAAATGGCATGGCAAGCCGTTCCACAGGGCTACATCCAGCATCTCTACGATCGTCTCCATGGGAGAATAGCAGCCTGCATTGCTGCGAAAGGTGGATATACACTGTACTAGTGCCGACATTGTGCATGCTCTGTTGCCTGTGTCTATGTGCCTGTGGTTCTGTCAGTGTGATCATGTGATGTATCTGACCCCAGGAATGTGTCAATAAAGTTTCCCCTTCCTGGGACAATGAATTCACGGTGTTCTTATTTCAATTTCCAGGAGTGTACTAAAAGTAACATTATAGCTCGGCAGTAGACGGAAGACGAAGCGATACCGTATTAGTCAGTCGTCTCAACGGCCGATGTCGCTAATACACAGTAGTGGGGTGATCCTGGACGGGGAGGTAACCGAAACAGTGCTTTCCTTGACATGGAAAAAATTACTTCTTCATTATTTCGTAGGCATAGATAGCAGAGGTAGTGGTGTAATATTGCTGATCTGCAAGCTTTGCGCCAATGTCTTAGATGAATTCCAAACCTCTCCAGAATGTCTCGTGGAGTTTGGGAATGTGATCGTGATCCGTGCTTATGGTGGGGGCATTAAGCTCGGGGGCCACAGGGACAGGCTATATGCTTTCATCGAGTTTCACCGCCTCTCACCGTTATCATACAAAAATATGACGCCACACTGCGGACACATCCATTAGAGTCACGCTGCGAAGTGTGGCTGCGCGGTCTCAGGCGCATTTCCACTGTTCGGGCGGCTCCCCCCTTAGTAGGTTCGAGTCCTCCCTGGGGCTTGGGTGTTAGTTTAAGTTAGATTAAGTAGTGTGTAAGCCTAGGTACCGATGACCGGAGCAGTTTGGTCCCATACGAATTTACCACAAATTTACAAACTTCCATTACAGTCACCCACACACTACAGCTACACATTAAGACACTGCGGGAGGAATAGGGTAACTGTGTGCATGACAAGAAAACCAGACTCGATCTAGAGACTTAGTCCATCCCAAGGGGTCTCCCTTGCCAACAATGCCAACGATACCTTTAATTTTCCATATTCATCACTGCACCCAAGTAACCTTCTCCTACCTATAGCGCGAAATCCCGTGATCCATATTTGGTGCAATATGTCCTCGTCGGCAGATAAAGAGAGAGACTAGCGTATAGTTTGTTCATGACCTTCTGACCAAGTCTTCAGGGATTGCGCGGAGCATGGGATCAAGATACCACCGAAGTCCACACACACACACACACACACACACACACACACACACACACACACACACACACACACACACATCCACGCTAGGTGTGGTAGCCTGGGGTGAACAAACTGCGCTTTCATCATGCAGTGCTGGCACCACACATGTGCTGCTTCGGCTCGGCACGGAACGGCACACAGTCACTTTCTAATGAATACGATACAGACAGGTAAGATATTTTTAGATCACTAATGTTGGACAAAAAACACTCGTGGCCAGAAGTCGACCAGAAATATCAAGCCCTCATTCAGAAGAAGGTTTGCTTTAAAGTGTCGCCGACAGTGAGGTCACTAGAGGCGGAGCACAAGCTCCGGTTGTGTCAAGGATGGGTAAGGAAATCGATGGCGCTCTTTCAAAGGAACAATCCCGGCATTTGTCTGGAGCGATGTAGGGAAATCACGGAAAACCGAAATCTGGATGGCCATAACGTGTGTTTGAACCGTCGTTCTTCCCAATACGAGTCCAGTGTGCTAACCACTGCGCCACCTCGCTCGGTGCCATGAGTCATGACGTTGTGACCAACTAAACGTCTGCCTCCGTAACTCCTCATGTGGACAAGGCGGTCTTGTACTGCAGCCAGCCTCCTTCAGCTCTGTTGATAGTTCATCATCTCTATGTTCGAAGAACTTTCGTGACCAAGACATTTGTTTTGACTATAGTAGAACCACTTGTATGAACATCAAGAGCTCAGATGGAAACCCAGTTCTAAGCAAAGAAGGGAAAGCAGAAAGGTGGAAGGAGTATATAGAGGGTCTATACAAGGGCGATGTACTTGACGACAATATTATGGAAATGGAAGAGGATGTAGATGAAGATGAAATGGGAGATGCGATACTGCGTGAAGAGTTTGACAGAGCACTGAAATACCTGAGTCGAAACAAGGCCCCCGGAGTAGACAACATTCCATTGGAACTACTGACGGCCTTGGGAGAGCCAGTCCTGACAAAACTCTACCATCTGGTGAGCAAGATGTATGAAACAGGTGAAATACCCTCAGACTTCAAGAAGAATATAATAATTCCAATCCCAAAGAAAGCAGGTGTTGACAGATGTGAAAATTACCGGACAATCAGTTTCTAAAGGTGGCAGGGGTAAAATACAGGGAGCGAAAGGCTATTTACAATTTGTACAGAAACCAGATGGCAGTTATAAGAGTCGAGGGACATGAAAGGGAAGCAGCGGTTGGGAAGGGAGTAAGACAGGGTTGTAGCCTCTCCCCGATGTTATTCAATCTGTATATTGAGCAAGCAGTAAAGGAAACAAAAGAAAAATTCGGAGTAGGTATTAAAATCCATGGAGAAGAAATAAAAACTTTGAGGTTCGCCGATGACATTGTAATTCTGTCAGAGACAGCAAAGGACTTGGAAGAGCAGTTGAACGGAATGGATGGTGTCTTGAAGGGAGGATATAAGATGAACATCAACAATAGCAAAACGAGGATAATGGAATGTAGTCGAATTAAGTCGGGTGATACTGAGGGTATTAGATTAGGAAATGAGACACTTAAAGTAGTAAAAGAGTTTTGCTATTTGGGGAGCAAAATAATTGATGATGGTCGAAGTAGAGAGGATATAAAGTGTAGACTGGCAATGGCAAGGAAAGCGTTTCTGAAGAAGAGAAATTTGTTGACATCGAGTATAGATTTACGTATCAGGAAGTCATTTCTGAAAGTATTTGTATGGAGTGTAGCCATGTATGGAAGTGAAACATGGACGGTAAATAGTTTGGACAAGAAGAGAATAGAAGCTTTCGAAATGTGGTGCTACAGAAGAATGCTGAAGATTAGATGGGTAGATCACATAACTAATGAGGAAGTATTGAATAGGATTGGGGAGAAGAGAAGTTTGTGGCACAACTTGACCAGAAGAAGGGATCGGTTGGTAGGACATGTTCTGAGGCATCAAGGTATCACCAATTTAGTATTGGAGGGCATCGTGGAGGGTAAAAATCGTAGGGGGAGACCAAGAGATGAATACACTAAGCAGATTCAGAAGGATGTAGGTTGCAGTAGGTACTGGGAGATGAAGAAGCTTGCACAAGATAGAGTAGCATGGAGAGCTGCATCAAACCAGTCTCAGGACTGAAGACCACAACAACATAGTATGGCTCGCATAACCAACAGCGCTGTCAGTGTCAAAGACTGTCTTCATGTCGTGGTATGCTTTTTAACATGTCAGTGGTACACAAGGCACGGTCCTGTTCGAGACGTTGTGCCCTTCCGCTCCTCTGACTTTTGGACTGAGTTACTCAGTCAGCTGCAGGGGGACCTACAGTTCAGCGTGGACACCGAATGACGAGGCGTCTTTGCATTGTTTCAAATTAACAGCTCATTAGCTGCAATTTGCATGAAAATGATGTGAGACGACACAGCTATTTGGATGCACTTTTGATAACTTTTCTTATGTATTGGCCACACTTTTATTTTTACAACAACCTTACGCGTTTTGGCTTTACGTTTTCACTTGTCTTGTGATCGAGAATGTACGCGTGATACAATGTATCTACGAACCATTTTGTATAATTGACATAACGTAATGACGTAAGATTGAAACACTTGAGGTTGTTGGAAAAATGAAAGTGTGGTCAAGACATAAGAAAAGTTATCAAAACTGCTCATTAATTAACCTGGAAGGCGCAGATAACATTCCTTCAGAGTTTCTAAAATCATTGGGGAACTGTCAACCATGCTGTTATTCAACTTAGTACAATATCTATGAGTCTGGAGAAATACCAACTGGCTTCCAGAAAAATATCATCCACACAATGCTCAAAGGTAGCAAGGGCATGTAAGTGCGATAACTATTGCACAATGTACTTAACAGTCCTTACATTCAAGATGCTAACAAGAATAAGAAGCAAAAAAATAGAAAACGAATTATTACAATACCTATGGGAATGGGTGCCTTGGATAGGGTGTGGGGATTTATGGCAACCTTCTCAACCAAATCAGTGCATGCATCCAAGCCAGAGTGCAACATCATACTGATAAGTGGTCACATACTACTAAGTTCTTTGTAAATTTGAGTTGATCTTGTAGTAGTCACTGAAGTAGCGTCATATACCGTCTCAACAAGACAAGCTGCGTATCATTTCCTTCCGTTCTCCCTCCCAGAAGCTTCGGTTTTCTTGTCAGGCAATCTGGAATTACGTTTGAAAAGATCGTTCAAGTTACGAATATATTGATGTATAAAAGCTGTGTATTCTGAAAACCCTTAATATTGTAATGTTGATGCATTAAGTTGTTTTGAAAGCGGTGCTGATATTCAAGACAATAAAAGCGGGTTAAAAGCTGTGAGCTATCTGGGGAAGTTAACCTTGCATAACTGAGTAACTGTTTCACCAGGTATCCAGTCTAGCTTACCAAATTTCCATCCACACTAACATTAATTATAATCTTTTAATAGTCATCTTACGACAACCGGTGATATATAAATAAAAAGACAATTTAAATAAAAGGAAATAAATCAGTTTATATTTGGACATTTATTTTAACAATGATCATTGTTCCGTTAAAATTTCAGCATATCAAACTTGATTCATAACTAAACTGGTGCCTTATTTAGGATTGTGAAAATGTGAGTTTGTAATCTTACGGAACACATCAAATATGGAGCCAAGATTGGGAGACTGCATACAACACTGCATTCATAAAATAACACACGAAGAACGTTGAGACATATGCAAGAGGAAATTAACCACAACCAACCGATTCAATTTTCACCCAAAGAAGTTACGTTCGTAGCACAATCCTGTCCGTCATGTAATTACCACACACTGGTATACTAAATTCATATTAACTCTCTGTCGAAAAGAATAGCTGAGGGCTACTTTGATGATTACACCACATGTTCACGTGGTCAACTTGGTTTACACAAAGAGTGAAACTCCACAGTAATTTTGATAATTAAAATAAATTACATCGAAACGCAATTTACAAATGAAAAATCTCGAACTAGTTACTATCGTCTTACTATTAAACTGATGGGTCAAACAATTGTATAAGGACGTGGTATTGGTCTCACAAAGTACATCCCACGTGGGTTGAACATAAAGAAAAGTTGCTATATTGAAAAATATTGTCAAGACGAGACATTATAATCTCACGCACATTCGCATTCAAGATTGATGATCTTAGTTAGAGTTACGGGTCATCAACATGTGGTTCCACTTTACTCACAAAGTAGTGACAAAGCAACTACTGGAAGATATTCTGAACATCACACTCGAATTACACTGCGTTGCAATTTAAGATAAGATACACTCCTGGAAATGGAAAAAAGAACACATTGACACCGGTGCGTCAGACCCACCATACTTGCTCCGGACACTGCGAGAGGGCTGTACAAGCAATTATCACACGCACGGCACAGCGGACACACCAGGAACCGCGGTGTTGGCCGTCGAATGGCGCTAGCTGCGCAGCATTTGTGCACCGCCGCCGTCAGTGTCAGCCAGTTTGCCGTGGCATACGGAGCTCCATCGCAGTCTTTAACACTGGTAGCATGCCGCGACAGAGTGGACGTGAACCGTATGTGCAGTTGACGGACTTTGAGCGAGGGCGTATAGTGGGCATGCGGGAGGCCGGGTGGACGTGCCGCCGAATTGCTCAACACGTGGGGCGTGAGGTCTCCACAGTACATCGATGTTGTCGCCAGTGGTCGGCGGAAGGTGCACGTGCCCGTCGACCTGGGACCGGACCGCAGCGACGCACGGATGCACGCCAAGACCGTAGGATCCTACGCAGTGCCGTAGGGGACCGCACCGCCACTTCCCAGCAAATTAGGGACACTGTTGCTCCTGGGGTATCGGCGAGGACCATTCGCAACCGTCTCCACGAAGCTGGGCTACGGTCCCGCACACCGTTAGGCCGTCTTCCGCTCACGCCCCAACATCGTGCAGCCCGCCTCCAGTGGTGTCGCGACAGGCGTGAATGGAGGGACGAATGGAGACGTGTCGTCTTCAGCGATGAGAGTCGCTTCTGCCTTGGTGCCAATGATGGTCGTATGCGTGTTTGGCGCCGTGCAGGTGAGCGCCACAATCAGGACTGCATACGACCGAGGCACACAGGGCCAACACCCGGCATCATGGTGTGGGGAGCGATCTCCTACACTGGCCGTACACCACTGGTGATCGTCGAGGGGACACTGAATAGTGCACGGTACATCCAAACCGTCATCGAACCCATCGTTCTACCATTCCTAGACCGGAAAGGGAACTTGCTGTTCCAACAGGACAATGCACGTCCGCATGTATCCCGTGCCACCCAACGTGCTCTAGAAGGTGTAAGTCAACTACCCTGGCCAGCAAGATCTCCGGATCTGTCCCCCATTGAGCATGTTTGGGACTGGATGAAGCGTCGTCTCACGCGGTCTGCACGTCCAGCACGAACGCTGGTCCAACTGAGGCGCCAGGTGGAAATGGCATGGCAAGCCGTTCCACAGGACTACATCCAGCATCTCTACGATCGTCTCCATGGGAGAATAGCAGCCTGCATTGCTGCGAAAGGTGGATATACACTGTACTAGTGCCGACATTGTGCATGCTCTGTTGCCTGTGTCTATGTGCCTGTGGTTCTGTCAGTGTGATCATGTGGTGTATCTGACCCCAGGAATGTGTCAATAAAGTTTCCCCTTCCTGGGACAATGAATTCACGGTGTTCTTATTTCAATTTCCAGGAGTGTATTTTAGATCTAAACCTGAAATAAAGGTGATTAAATTTCCAGTTAGGGTGAACTTAAGAAATCCATTGACCTACGGACTTAGCAGACACGCGCTTAGCCGGAGATGTTACCACTTCAGACGCTCGCCGCGGACAGACTGGCGCTGGCCCCTACCGAGGGTGCTTCCCAGATACAAACGGAAGTGACCAGAGAGGCAGCTTCCTATACCGACATGACCGGGGATGGACAGGACCATACTAAGAATAGAAACCTCTTTGCTTTTAGAAAGCGTAGCTACCTGTTCCGACGTTGGTCCTACTGTTGTCTAGCAGACCAGCTTGTCTGCTACCATCGGGCATGCAACTAGAAATACATTTGCTCATTCATCCTTTCACACAGAAGGGAAGGAGGATGACAGTATCTTATCATATACAGTATATAAAAGAAAGCGGATGTAGGTTCCGTATGAGACTGTGTGACATGAATTACATATAAACAGAGTTTTGAAGTGTAGTAGTGTGACAGATCGTTCTTGATTATGTGTAAAAGTAACACGTTCCACTGCTCAGCCTCCTCCCATATAGAGTCAGAAACACCACAGTAAATTTATAAGTGGAATGTATGCCGTAAGTGACAAGAGATTTAAGAAATTAACGTGAAAGGAATCTAACAGAGACCTTTCAATATGCAAGATCACAATTACACTGCCAGAAAAAAAGATAGTACACCTGGAAAGACATCGTCGATTTTGATGCTGTGGCGGCATATGCCACCAGGGGGACAGTAGATGTACTGTACTTATGAAACGGAACTTCTTGTCCCACTCCACATTTTTCCCAATAAATTCCGGTACAGGGAATTATAGCGAGAGTGTTTTTACTCGGCAGAAATAAATCAGCGGGTAACAGGCAGGAGAGAATGGACCAAACGGTGTTAATTCATTTATTGCTTGATTTTATTTCGTGTGTCCCACATTTCCCTGTATCCTCTCTATGGTGGGACCTGGGCTGTATGAATGAGATACTATATGAGATAGCAGAAAGTTTTAGTCAGAGGTTGTGGCATTGCATGAGTAAAGTGGTGCTGTGGTAGGATAGTACCAACCCCGTAAACGCGAACAAGTTTGGCAAAGAAGGTAACGAAGTCAGGTCTGAGAGATCGCGAAGGCACGAGTATTGGCTCTGTTAGGTTGGCGAACCATCCCCTCACCACCTTTTGAACGAACGACGGTTAGGCGATGTGGCCGCAGGTCCACTTGTTCCTGGATAGCGGCACTGGACAGACGTGGAGCGCAGCTCTCTGTTTCGGTAATGTTAACAAAAGTAAAACAATGTTTCAAATGTGCTCGTTAATAAGGTCAAAATGTTGAAATCAGATTACCACTAAACTCCATAAGGGAGTGTATTTTGGTAATTTGGTCAAATTTCAATAAGAACTTTGCATTTGTGCCGTGGTCAGGCCACGCACCATGGGCCTTAATCTCTTTTTTTTTTTTTTTTTTTGGTCATCAGTCTACAGACTGGTTTGATGCGGCCCGCCACGAATTCCTGTCCTGTGCTAACCTCTTCATCTCAGAGTAGCACTTGCAACCTACGTCCTCAGTTATTTGCTTGACGTATTCCAATCTCTGTCTTCCTCTACAGTTTTTTCCCTCTACAGCTCCCTCTAGTACCATGGAAGTCATTCACTCATGTCTTAGCAGATGTCCTATCATCCTGTCCCTTCTCCTTATCAGTGTTTTCCACATATTCCTTTCCTCTCCGATTCTGCGTAGAACCTCCTCATTCCTTACCTTATCAGTCCACCTAATTTTCAACATTCGTCTATAGCACCACATCTCAAATGCTTCGATTCTCTTCTGTTCCGGTTTTCCCACAGTCCATGTTTGGCTCTGAGCACTATGGGACTCAACTGCTGAGGTCATTAGTCCCCTAGAACTTAGAACTAGTTAAACCTAACTAACCTAAGGACATCACAAATATCCATGCCCGAGGCAGGATTCGAACCTGCGACCGTAGCGGTCTTGCGGTTCCAGACTGCAGCGCCTTTAACCGCACGGCCACTTCGGCCGGCAGTCCATGTTTCACTACCATACAATGCTGTACTCCAGACGTACATCCTCAGAAATTTCTTCCTCAAATTAAGGCCGGTATTTGATATTAGTAGACTTCTCTTGGCCAGAAATGCCTTTTTTGCCATAGCGAGTCTGCTTTTGATGTCCTCCTTGCTCCGTCCGTCATTAGTTATTTTACTGCCTAGGTAGCAGAATTCCTTAACTTCATTGACTTCGTGACCATCAATCCTGATGTTAAGTTTATTGCTGTTCTCATTTCTACTACTTCTCATTACCTTCGTCTTTCTCCGATTTACTCTCAAACCATACTGTGTACTCATTAGACTTTTCATTCCGTTCAGCAGATCATTTAATTCTTCTTCACTTTCACTCAGGATAGCAATGTCATCAGCGAATCGTATCATTGATATCCTTTCACCTTGTATTTTAATTCCACTCCTGAACCTTTCTTTTATTTCCATCATTGCTTCCTCGATGTACAGATTGAAGAGTAGGGGCGAAAGGCTACAGCCTTGTCTTACACCCTTCTTAATACGAGCACTTCGTTCTTGAACGTCCACTCTTATTATTCGCCCGCATCTCGTGGTCGTGCGGTAGCGTTCTCGCTTCCCACGCTCGGGTTCCCGGGTTCGATTCCCGGCGGGGTCAGGGATTTTCTCTACCTCGTGATGGCTGGGTGTTGTGTGCTGTCCTTAGGTTAGTTAGGTTTACGTAGTTCTAAGTTCTAGGGGACTTATGATCACAGCAGTTGAGTCCCATAGTGCTCAGAGCCATTTTCTTATTATTCCCTCTTGGTTGTTGTACATATTGTATATGACCCGTCTCTCCCTATAGCTTACCCCTACTTTTTTCAGAATCCCGAACAGCTTGCACCATTTTATATTGTCGAACGCTTTTTCCAGGTCGACAAATCCTATGAAAGTGTCTTGATTTTTCTTTAGCCTTGCTTCCATTATTAGCCGTAACGTCAGAATTACCTCTCTCGTCCCTTTACTTCTCCTAAAGCCAAACTGATCGTCACCTAGCGCATTCTCAATTTTCTTTTCCATGCTTCTGTATATTATTATTCTTGTAAGCAGCTTCGATGCATGAGCTGTTAAGATGATTGTGCGATAATTCTCACACTTGTCAGCTCTTGCCGTCTTCGGAATTGTGTGGATGATGCTTTTCCGAAAGTCAGATGGTATATCGCCAGAGCCGGCCGCGGTGGTCTCGCGGTTCTAGGCGCGCAGTCCGGAACCGTGCGACTGCTACGGTCGCAGGTTCGAATCCTGCCTCGGGCATGGATGTGTGTGATGTCCTTAGGTTAGTTAGGTTTAAGTAGTTCTAAGTTCTAGGGGACTTATGACCACAGCAGTTGAGTCCCATAGTGCTCAGAGCCATTTGAACCATTTTTTTTGGTATATCGCCAGACTCATATATTCTACACACCAACGTGAATAGTCGTTTTGTTGCCACTTCCCCCAATGATTTTAGAAATTCTGATGCAATGTTATCTATCCCTTCTGCCTTATTTGACCGTAAGTCCTGCAAAGCTCTTTTAAATTCCGATTCTAATACTGGACCCCCTATATCTTCTAAATCGACTCCTGTTTCTTCTTCTATCACATCAGACAAATCTTCACCCTCATAGAGGCTTTCAATGTATTCTTTCCACCTATCTGCTCTCTCCTCTGCATTTAACAGTGGAATTCCCGTTGCACTCTTAATGTTACCACCGTTGCTTTTAATGTCACCAAAGGTTGTTTTGACTTTCCTGTATACTGAGTCTGTCCTTCCGACAATCATATCTTTTTCGATGTCTTCACATTTTTCCTGCAGCCATTTCGTCTTAGCTTCCCTCCACTTCCTATTTATTTCATTCCTCAGCGACTTGTATTTCTGTATTCTGATTTTCCCGGAACATGTTTGTACTTCCTCCTTTCATCAATCAACTGAAGTATTTCTTCTGTTACCCATTGTTTCTTCGCAGCAACCTTCTTTGTACCTATGTTTTCCTTACCAACTTCTGTGATGGCCCTTTTTGGAGATGTCCATTCCTCTTCAACTGTACTGCCTACTGCGCTATTCCTTATTGCTGTATCTATAGCGTTAGAGAACTTCAAACGTATCTCGTCATTCCTTAGTACTTCCGTATCCCACTTCTTTGCGTATTGATTCTTCGTGACTAATGTCTTGAGCTTCAGCCAACTCTTCATCACTACTATTTTGTGATCTGTGTCTATATTTGCTCCTGGGTACGCCTTATAATCCAGTATCTGATTTCGGAATCTCTGTCTGACCATGATTTAATCTAATTGAAATCTTCCCGTATCTCCCAGCCTTTTCCAGGTATACCTCCTCCTCTTGTGATTCTTGAACAGGGTATTCGCTATTACTAGCTGAAACTTGTTACAGAAAATTAGTCTTTCTCCTCTTTCATTCCTTGTCCCAAGCCCATATTCTCCTGTAACCTTTTCTATTACTCCTTCCCCTACAACTGCATTCCAGTCGCCCATGAGTATTAGATTTTCGTCCCCCTTTACATACTGCGTTACCCTTTCAATATCCTCATACTTTCTCTATCTGTTCATCTTCAGATTGCGACGTCGGCATGTATACCTGAACTATCGTTGTCGGTGTTGGTCTGCTGTCGATTCTGATTAGAACAACCCGGTCACTGAACTGTTCACAATAACACACCCTCTTCCCTACCTTCCTATTCATAACGAATCCTACACCTGTTATACCATTTTCTGCTGCTGTTGATATTACCCGATACTCATCTGACCAGAAATCCTCGTCTTCCTTCCACTTCACTTCACTGACCCCTACTATATCTAGATTGAGCCTTTGCATTTCCCTTTTCAGATTTTCTAGTTTCCCTACCACGTTCAAGCTTCTGACATTCCACGCCCCGACTCGTAGAACGTTATCATTTCGTTGATTATTCAATCTTTTTCTCATGGTAACCTCCCCCTTGGCAGTCCCCTCCCGGAGATCCGAATTGGGTACTATTCCGGAATCTTTTGCCAATGGAGAGATCATCATGACACTTCTTCAAATACAGGCCACATGTACTGTGGATACACGTTACGTGTCTTTAATGCAGTGGTTTCCATTGCCTTCTGCATCCTCATGTCGTTGATCATTATTGATTCTTCCGCCTTTAGGGGCAATTTCCCACCCCTAGGACAAGAGAGTGCCCTGAACCTCTATCCGCTCCTCCGCCCTCTTTTGACAAGGCCGTTGGCAGAATGAGGCTGACTTCTTATGCCGGAAGTCTTTGGCCGCCAATGCTGATTATTTATCAAAATTTAGGCAGTGGCGGGGATCGAACCCGGGACCGAAGACGTTTTGATTATGAATCAAAGACGCTACCCCTAGACCACGGGTACCCGTCGCTTAAACTCACGATCATAACATTACTCTGTACTTAACAGAAGTTTTTTAATGTATTTTAATTTGCTCTTTCTTTTACAGTAATATTTTGGGGGATTTTTATTATTTTTCATATGTTTTCTTTGTGTGCTTCCTTTCTCGCCGCTTGGTCGGTTGGACCAACCGCCACATTGGTAAAGTGCAGTTTCAGTCTGAAAATGTATGGTAGACGAGTGAATAACCAAACAGTAGAAGGTGAGGGTAGGACAGGGGAGGAATCATCTTGTAGGTCCGTACTTTTTGCACTTCTGTTGGCTACCGCAACTTGGCCACATGCGTGGAATACTATTAATGTGATAATTAGTTAATGTTTCTTGTGGCCCATAACTATTTGATTTTCTTGGAATGTTGCGTGTTACATAAAATATAGCGGTTAAACGTTCGTATCTAGGAAAGTTCAGATTTTAATGCCCATTGATGGAATAAATACTTGCAAAATTTTTCCGCCATGTGATAGAAAATGTGCTTCCCCCCAGATCAGTAACGTGGTGTTGCTTCTGAACGCAAGATTACATCAAAATAGGCAGTCATAGTCAAGCACATCACTTGCTACCCCCTCTTCCGCATACATTTTTAATGAAAATTGGAATCTTTAGGCAGATAGTCTTCCACCCTGACCTAGTTCGCTTGTAATGTCTTTGCTGAACTAGTTCTGCGTTACCTGTAGCAATTAAATGTAATAAGCATGGGTTTAGGTATACTTGTGTGCCTGCATTAAATTCCATTGAAGCCAGGTCTGTGCTCCCCTCTTCCTTTCCATAATTACATGGCGAAAGTGAATCATGTTAACTAGAGAGACCAGTTGTGATTATGTATATTCCAACAGATACATGGCTAGTTGTTGAAATGCCATCGGGATTGAATAAATATCAATGAATCTATAGCTTCGACTGATTATTTCCTCCCTTTTTCATAAGGAATAGGTGAAAGTTAGTCACTATCACAGTCGAATGCTGGGTCGAAAACTGAAAGTAAATAAAGATTCTATGCTGCCTATTGAGCCCTGCATAGGTGCCTTCTGTAGTGGTTCTAGAAATACTGTGTTATCCGTTGCGTTCAAATGCGTAAATCCTCCAGCTAGAAATAATTAATATCTGGCAATAACTTGCAGGGACCTGTAATTTCGTGGACCACACGAATCTGTGAAACCATTTCTACAGAGGATAGCCTGCAGGAGCTATAGGACATGACAAGAGACGATAATCTTCTACCCCATCGAGTTTTAACATTGACTATGCCACCGCAAGTAGAAGGTTACGTTGCACTTATAATGGTTTCAACGTCGTCCGCCAACAGAGCGCCGTCTGTGTCTGCCCTTTAACATGAATGCTCGCAGCCAGAAGGTTCATTGTGGTGCAAACGGATGAACCAAGCAGGCAACAATGCCACGAAGACGCACTCTTGCTCCCTACAGCCAAATGACGGAATTTGAAAGGGGTTTAACTGTGGCCTTCCTTGTGGCGGGATGGTTCTTTCGTAAAACTGCACACAATGGGCGTGCTGCGTTAGTTGTGTAAAGACGCTGGTATCAGTGGCCTCCTCTTCATTTTCCCGTTTGTAAACGAGGATCTGGAAGTCCACACAGCAGAGACACCCGTCAAGATCGTCGTACTGTAAGGGTAGCAGTGGCAGATCGTGTAGCAACCGCAGCACTGATAAGAGGGCTTGTGAGCCAAGACATGTCAACATGAGCTGTTGCTAACTGGCTATTAGAAGTGGGACTACGGGCAATCATACCTCTAGTCCCTCTTCCACTCACACTACAGAATCGACGTGCACGGCGCGACTGGTGCCGTAGGAGTTGGAAAATGGAACGGCGCACCGTGGTCTTCAGCGATGAAGGCAGATCGTGCCTGCACACAAGTGATGGTCGTTTGCGCATACGAAGTAGACCTGATGAGCGCTGTTTCATAGAGTGCATCGTGCAAGACACACTGGCCCAAACCTAGGTCTTATGGTCTGGGGTGTGATAAGCTACGACTCTCGTTCACCTTCGGTGCTTTTGGAGGGGACACTATAGTTGAATTCTTTTATCTTGGCGGCTCGCGCATGCCCGCCCAGACGCGGGAGATTGCTGCGTTGCCATTTGCAGACGACGCACGCTCCAAGAGAAGCAACGCCATAGTATAGTATAGTTCGCAAGCTTACGTTTAGGGGGGAGCGCGCAGTTTATGAAGTAAAGCCACCACGGCCGCATTAACCCTTTCGCTGCTATAGAGACGTGCTCCCAGCATTCCGCGCTGTGCGCGATTTTGTCACTGCACTGCTCACCTGTGCTGACACATGGTGTTTCCTACTGCTTTGACACACTTATCATTCGATTCCACAAAAACTATTTGGCCCAAAAATTAGATTTTTACACATCTTCTTGACTGATACCTTCCCCCCACTTCCTTTAACTGATTGAAGTGCTTTAAAATAAAGCCAAACGCGCCTGGTGTAAATAAAACTTTTATTACAGTCACGAAAGACGGAATATTTCTCAATATTACATACGACACCTATGTGGTACTGAAATTAAATGAGATATTGTTATACAGTAAATTTTATATGAAATTTTGGTATCTTGTCCACATTTCATTCTCAACATTGTGGCAACTAAAATCGACCATACGGAAAGTATACGCTATGGACTTTTACCTCTGCAAACTCCTCAAAATTTCGTGCAATGGTTTACTACATTTAATGCTGCACAATAACTGGGTTGAACATCTAAACAAAATTAAGTCATTTATGGGGGTAAGGTATCAGTCAAGAAGATGTGTAAAAATCTAATTTTTGGGCCAAATAGTTTTTGTGAAATCGAATGATAAGTGTGTAAAAGCAGTGGGAACACCATGTGTCTGCACAGGCGAGCAGTGCAGTGATGACAAAATCGCGCACAGCGCGGAATGCGGGGAGCACGTGACTGCAGCAGCGAAAGGATTAATGAAGAGACAAAGCACTAGAAATTTCAAAAAATTGAATTCAAACGAATAAAATTCGTGAAGTAAGACACTTCGATATTGTTTTTAAATAAAGAAAATATTTAGCAAACGCCTTAACCGTTACGCTAGCGCAGCTCGTCCTACAACGTTACTCCATAAGGAGTCTAACAGACGACGCAAAATTCTGACAAACGCTGTTGGTATGCCTATGAATTACTCGCACTTCGTCGAAGTACAATAGGAAATAAACAATTACCGCAGTTCTTTATTGCGAAAAAGCGGTTCGTGAAATTGATACAAACACCTTTCCTTGCTATCGCCTGAATTAAGAGTCTTATTGCTTGTTTGATTTAATTAATAGAAAATGAAGCAATTGGTATAAAGAATGGTTTTTCCAAACTTTCAAAAAACAAAGTCTGCTATCAAGACATTGCTTTTGTTCTATTACTTTATTTATGACTGAACGTTTCTAAAACTGAAGACACTCGTTCGTGCTCTGCTCTGCAGTCGAGATCTGGCAACGTCGTTCTCTGTTCATTGGCTGACTGTATTTTTTGACGTCAGATGCGCAGAACGAACCTAAACTCGGCCGCCAACATAAATGACGCGCGCTTTGTTGGTAACAAGCGCGCGATTCGTGCGAAATGTTGTTACACCAATTCTTTTGCCGTTCTTGCAACCGGATGGTGATGTGTTGTTCCAACAGGATAATGCTCGCCCATGCACCGCCCACGAGATTCAACATGCTCTGAAAGAAGTGCAACAGTTTCCCTGGCCAGCACGACCTTCGGACTTGTCTCCAGTCGAGCAGGTACGGGATATGATGGGACGAGAAGTTACTCTTGCCACTCGGTAACCAATAACTACGTGAAGGGTCGAACAGGCGTGGCATAACGTATCTCAGGACAGTATTCGCCATCTGCACGATCAACTCTATGCCAAAGTGAGTGACTACATTGTAGCCTGCAGAGGCTACAATACGTACTAATATGAGTGTTTTAGCATGGGTCGGTACTTGATTCCTCAGAACCACTTGTGCTATTGACCTGTGTATCTAATTATTTCATATACTCAATATGCACCGTTGCAACAACAAATCCTGAGTGAATTGGGAACCTCTAAAAGAGTGTGCAGTATTTACTCGGATGATCTACAAGCTACCTTCAGATCTATAACATAGAGAATTTCATGTAAGTACAGAAGCGTAAACTGTTAGTAAAAATTTCCATTACACGGTACATACCACAACGAGATACGCGGATCAGTGTACAACTGCCAAACGACGGGACATATCGGCATAAATTGAGTGAGCAAGATCGTTTGTTGTACAACACAGTGGAATAGTGATGTAAACTATTCTAAAAACATATTTAACATAAGAATATTATGTGTAAATATAAATAACGAGGAGGTATGAGTTGAGACTAAAATCCTTACCCAGAATAAAAGGTCTTCATCGGTAATGCATTCTAACAGAATCAGACGGTTTACGTATGTGGACACAACTCATGCTTGCCACATTACGTTATGCTAAAGTAACGTCAGAAGCAGTTACTGTTAAGGACTTTGTAGAGCGACATGCATGTTCCACAACTGAAACTATTAATATTTAACCTCTAATGATTCCTGCCTATTGTCAAGTAGCGCATGCTACTCAAGAATCAGACTGAAAGCGAGCCTAATGCTCGTTTGTAAGGAATAGGTTTCAATCAGTTAAATTTGTAATCTGATGAATAGTTAACCAATTAAGATTAAACTTATCTCTTAGCATTTAATTGAATCCAAAATAAATACTTTCAGATTAACGCAAAAATAAAATATTAAAAATCGAATAGTCATTGATAATCAGATGACACTGGAGAACTCGGACTGAAAAGTTGTATGGGTTGCACTAAATAATGTTCAGATACAATTTAGGAACCATCAAAACTTTATTTACAGATTAAATTATTGAATTCCACAACAGTATCGATTTAAAATCATAATCACAGGGGATGTCTGACACCATACCTCAACACATGTAAAGAATACGGAACATAAAAATTAAGGGTGCATGAAATAACACGCATACGCACATTCGTACCAACAACCCACACACCGAAAGAAGAAACCATAAAGATAATTCCGTACACCAAACTTATACACGAGGGCCAGACAGTAACTAGCTTTACCGGACAACTGCGTGGTCAGTAACTAGAATAGAAAGTACGAAAAAAAGGAAGCATTTAAAAGAAAAGCACTTGGCACACTATTTGAAATCAAGTTGAATAACAAACTTGAATAAATGATGATGTTAAGCTGAGGGCTCCTCACATGGCAGGAATACACGTGATCTAATTCAAATAACAAACGTAACGTAAAGTATAGTATTAACGAAAGATATTCGAATGAAACTAAACTACACTTATGCGGCTCACACAGACACGTTCTGTGGCAGTCAGAATACTTGCCGATTCTGTGTGTCAAGGCTTACAAGAAGACAAGATCTGTCAGATGGCGCTAATCACTAATTTAACTCTTAGCAGAACTAACAAAAAATAAGGTAATGACTACATGAATAATTAATTACGCAAAACGATAAAGTAAAACATACTTAATATTTGCAAAACTGAGTCCCATAAACAAGAGGACACAAAGCTGTTAAAAGTATCAAGTAAACATATATATTACATATGTAAGTTTAACGAATATAGGGATGTTTAAATTAAACTATAGACAACACGATATGTAATTGCTCGCAGCAAGGCGCTCGGAGACGTGCAATAATTTTGACATCAGTATTCCAAGAACACATTAATGTGTGGAACTAACTGAGGCATAATAACAAGCAAGTACGTATACAGGGCTATTACAAATGATTGAAGCGATTTCATAAATTCACTGTAGCTCCATTCATTGACATATGGTCACGACACACTACAGATACGTAGAAAAACTCATAAAGTTTTGTTCGGCTGAAGCCGCACTTCAGGTTTCTGCCGTCAGAGCGCTCGAGAGCGCAGTGAGACAAAATGGCGACAGGAGCCGAGAAAGCGTATGTCGTGCTTGAAATGCACTCACATCAGTCAGTCATAACAGTGCAACGACACTTCAGGACCAAGTTCAACAAAGATCCACCAACTGCTAACTCCATTCGGCGATGGTATGCGCAGTTTAAAGCTTCTGGATGCCTCTGTAAGGGGAAATCGACGGGTCGGCCTACAGTGAGTGAAGAAACGGTTGAACGCGTGCGGGCAAGTTTCACGCGTAGCCCGCGGAAGTCGACGAATAAAGCAAGCAGGGAGCTAAACGTACCACAGCCGACGGTTTGGAAAATCTTACGGAAAAGGCTAAAGCAGAAGCCTTACCGTTTACAATTTCTACAAGCCCTGACACACGATGACAAAGTCAAACGCTTTGAATTTTCGGCGCGGTTGCAACAGCTCATGGAAGAGGATGCGTTCAGTGCGAAACTTGTTTTCAATGATGAAGTCAACAGACAAAATGTGCGAATCTGGACGGTAGAGAATCCTCATGCATTCGTGCAGCAAATTCGCAATTCACCAAAAGTTAAAGTGTTTTGTGCAATCTCACGGTTTAAAGTTTACGGCCCCTTTTTCTTCTGCGAAAAGAACGTTACAGGACACGTGTATCTGGACATACTGGAAAATTGGCTCATGCCACAACTGGAGACCGACAGCGCCGACAACATCTTTCAACAGGATGGTGCTCCATCGCACTTCCATCATGATGTTCGGCATTTCTTAAACAGGAGATTGGAAAACCGATGGATCGGTCGTGGTGGAGATCATGATCAGCAATTCATGTCATGGCCTCCACGCTCTCCCGACTTAACCCCATGCGATTTCTTTCTGTGGAGTTATGTGAAAGATTCAGTGTTTAAACCTCCTCTACCAAGAAGCGTGCCAGAACTGCGAGCTCGCATCAACGATGCTTTCGAACTCATTGATGGGGACATGCTTTGCCGAGTGAGGGAGGAACTTGATTATCGGCTTGATGTCTGCCGAATCACTAAAGAGGCACATATCGAACATTTGTGAATGCCTAAAAAAACTTTTTGAGTTTTTGTATGTGTGTGCAAAGCATTGTGAAAATATCTCAAATAATAAAGTTATTGTAGAGCTGTAAAATCGCTTCAATCATTTGTAATAACCCTGTATTTACTTTGAATAACAAGCCTGACTTGGCTTGGGTACATTTTAACAAGATGCAAAGTGATAAAACCAGATGTACATTAAACGTCATATCAATTCAATCACGAATAAGTTTTCTTAAATAGGAAAAGGTTAAGAAAGTAATACAACACGCTGTTACTGACCGACGCTTCGTCGTGTGATGTTGCTGTAAATAAGGATCTTAAAGGTTGCGTAGCTTGTAGCCTGCTTATATGAAGTAATATGGCTGCATGTGAAAAGACGAAATTGGAAAGAGGCAGCCCTACCCGACGAGGAAATTATAAAACTGAAGTAAACTGTTAATAGAATAAAAAATCCACTTCAATTGACATTAATTTATCTTTTATTGCAGGACTGGTTTCGAAGCCTAAAGCTTCATCCTCAAATGCCACCAACTGCTAACAAGAGGAGGAGCTACTATAGTACAAGAACTATGGGGAAGACACACCAAAATACATTCCATATCGTGTATACACATGTACAGAAAATTTTTACATTGGTCACTAAGAGGATGAGACACACAACTTTAATTAAAGTACAATATACTGATTATAGATAAATGTGGATGAGAAGTTTGACGCAGACATTAATTAAACGAAATCCAGTGATTATGTGTACGTGTTCATCAAGTGAAATAAAAATGTAGCCCGCGGTCTAGGTGGTAACTGTCGAACAGGATGTACATATAATTATGACTGAGATACAATTTACAGACAAGAATAAGACTCACTTAATAACCAAAACTTCTATTCATTATGCACAATGTATTCATAAAGTCAATCCCCAATGTATCCCGAGATCTACATGCCAGATAACAATCGCGGACTAGATAAACGATGGCATCACTTATCTCCAAATTGGACCATGTCAAATAATAAGCCCGATATACACACATCAAAAAATGTAGCACCACGGTTCCCAGAACTGAAGATAGACCTTGACTGTCGATACTGTATCACAGTCCCTTTGACTGTTCAGAGATGTCACTAAACCCACCCAAAGATGTAAACCAACCATACATGAGCAACCCCTATTAGACGGAGGAGGTCCGACAGCCGATGAGTTTCAGTCATTCCGCCAGGAAGATTGCACGCGGCTCTTGTTGCCTGTAGTTCAACCATGCCTAGACGGTCATTACCGCAGTTCGATCGCGTCCGCATTGTTACTTTGTGCTAGGAAGGGCTCCCAAAAAGGAAAGTGTCCAGGCGTCTCGGAGTGAACCAAAGCGATGTTGTTCGGACATGGAGGAGATACAGAGAGACAGGAACTGTCGATGACACGCTTCGTTCAGGCCGCCTAAGGGCCACTACTGCAATGGATGGCCGCTACCTACGGATTATGGCTCGGAGGAATCCTGACAGCCACGCCACAATGTTAAATAATACTTTTAGTGCAGCCACATGACGTCGAGTTACGACTCCAACTGTGAGGAATAGGCTGCAAGATGCGCAACTTCACTCCTGACGTCCATGTCGAGGTCCATCTTTGCAACCACGGCACCATGCAGCGCGGTACAGATGGGCCCAACAACATGTCGAATGGACCGCTCAGGACTGGCATCACGTTCTCTTCACTGATGAGTGTCGCATATGCCTTGAACCAGAGAATCGTCGGAGACGTGCTTGGAGGCAACCCAGTCAGGCTGAACGCCTTAGACACACTGTCCAGCGAGTGCAGCAATGTGGAGGTTCCCTTCTGTTTTGGGGTGGCATTATGTTGGGCCGACGTACGCCGATGGTGGCAATGGAACGCGCCGTAACGGCTGTACGATAGGGGAATGCCATCCTTCGACCGATAGTGCAACCATATCGGCAGCATATTGGCGAGGTATTCGTCTTCATGGACGACAATTCGCACCCTCATGGTGCACATCTTGTGAATGACTTCCTTCAGGACAACGACATCGCTCGACTAGAGTGGCCAGCATGTTCTCTAAACATGAAACCTATCGACCATGTCTGGGATAGACTGAAAAAGGCTGTATATGAACGACGTGACCCACCAACCATTCTGAGGGATCTACACCGAATCTCCGTTGAGGAGTGGGAAAAACTGGACCAACAGTGCCTTGATGAACTTGTGGATAGTATGCAACGATGAATAAAGGCTTGCATCGATGCAAGATGACGTCCTACTGGGTATTAGAGGTACCGGTGTGTACAGCAATGTGGACCACCACCTGTGAAGGTCTCGCTGTATGGTGTTACAACATGCACTGTGTGGTTCTCATGAGCAATAAAAAGGGGCGGAAATGATGTTTATGTTGATTTCTATTCCAATTTTCTGTGCAGGTTCCGGAATTCTCGGAACCGAGGTGATGCAAACCTTTTTTTCGTGTCTGCATCTGTAGTAGATTTCTTTTCCTTTCGATGTCTTGAGTGTATAAATTTCTCGTATACATTCGATTTCAGGAAAGTTTGGAATCTCGCTGGAGATGATACGATGTGGTTCCGAAACTTGTGTTCTTGAAAAGAAGATTACTTTCTCCTCCGAAGAGCCCTTTTAAATGGATCACGATCTGCAGATTACATTAAATGCGCGTTACGGGGTGGGTTGCGTAGGCGGATCAGACCACACCTGTGGAGTCTGGAGGAGCGTGTCGCAAGCGGAATATGCTGCGTGACTGGCATCACTCATCGTTACGCAACGAAGTTTCCGGGCGGTTACCTCATGTAGGATGATAATGGAATCTCTACTTCACGGTGCTGTAAACTGCGCGAAGCAAGCTTAAGCCTCTATAAACTCGCCCGTCGTGCAAGACAAGCTGGAATTTCTGTAGCTGCAGCTAAAATATGGGTACTAAAATGTGTTAGTAGAGTCAACACAGACAGAGGTGTGGAACCGTACAAAATATTGAAACGTTTCTTCGAAGTAAGGGTTTTATGTCTGGCGTAGTACTGTACGCTTTAGTTTTAAATTAATTTCGTAACGTCGTGCTACATTATTGCGACCATCTATCGCCACGCACGGCGACAGCTTTTTTAAAATTAATTTTATCGGTTTTATGCAGCAAAAAAGTTACATTTTTCAATTGCTTATTTTAGCGACTATAATGAAATTTAAAGAAACACTGCTATTTTGTATGTATATAATTATAAATTCAGTATTTGATATGTCAGAGCTGTATGTCTGCTTCTTGTAGGCAACGCACTACTAATGCGTTAATTGTAGAGTTATTGTCACTCTTTAATGTTTTAATATTTGTTAGCATGGGAATCTTTACTTTTGCGAGTTTTTCACACTGTTTATTTTAATGCGGAATGTAGCTGCAACATCCCAATATGATGTGATCAAGATTTTCGTTCCCTTCTGCATGTTCGCTACATGTGGGAGAATGTACTACTCCAATCCTGTGGAGCTGTGCAGGGACACATGCGAGTACCAACCTTACTGTAATAATTGATATTACATACCTCCTTGGTAGATTTTCTGCCTATACCCCGGTTTTGTAGGTATCGTGTGCTGGAATGAAGCAAACGAAAAACCGTTATTCTCATGCTTTATTCTCCACTGTATTTCCCACTGATCGCAAGACTTTTTGTTTTTTTGAAATCTGTGTAAATAGCGGGTCCACTTCTTAGCAACACCATCTACTACTTCATTGTGCTAAATAGCTGAGTGTCCCTTTACCCACATTGGAAGAATGGATTTATTTTCTTTGTTGACTTTTGTTATTAATTCTACCACATCATAAGTACAGCTGCTGTCAGCTTTCCGCTTTCGATATTCTGGTTGCTCCACAGCACTTCTAGTTAGTCAGAATTTGTATTTCGTTCATTTATCCAGTTCCAGACTTAACTGATTATTTACAGCTGTTACTTCTGCATTGTAAACACTTCTCAAAACTGGCAATAAAAATGTTTAATTATCTGCAGCCTAGGACAATAGTGCATGCAGCCAAGTCCATCCAGCCAACTTTATAAATATACGAGGGCAGTTCAATAAGTAATGCAACACATTTTTTTTCTCGGCCAATTTTGGTTGAAAAAACCGGAAATTTCTTGTGGAATATTTTCAAACATTCCCGCTTCGTCTCGTATAGTTTCATTGACTTCCGACAGGTGACAGCCCTGTACGGAGCTGTTAAAATAGCGTCTGTAACGGATGTGCGTTGCAAACAACGGGCAGTGATCGAGTTTCTTTTGGCGGTAAACCAGGGCATCTCAGATATTCATAGGCGCTTGCAGAATGTCTACGGTGATCTGGCAGTGGACAAAAGCACGGTGAGTCGTTGGGCAAAGCGTGTGTCATCATCGCCGCAAGGTCAAGCAAGACTGATTTCCCGCGTGCGGGCCGGCCGTGCACAGCTGTGACTCCTGCAATGGCGGAGCGTGCGAACACACTCGTTCGAGATGATCGACGGATCACCATCAAACAACTCAGTGCTCAACTTGACATCTCTGTTGGTAGTGCTGTCACAATTGTTCACCAGTTGGGATATTCAAAGGTTTGTTCCCGCTGGGTCCCTCGTTGTCTAACCGAACACCATAAAGAGCAAAGGAGAACCATCTGTGCGGAATTGCTTGCTCATCATGTGGCTGAGGGTGACAATTTCTTGTCAAAGATTGTTACAGGCGATGAAACATGGGTTCATCACTTCGAACCTGAAACAAAACGGCAATCAATGGAGTGGCGCCACACCCACTCCCCTACCAAGAAAAAGTTTAAAGCCATACCCTCAGCCGGTAAAGTCATGGTTACAGTCTTCTGGGACGCTGAAGGGATTATTCTGTTCGATGTCCTTCCCCATGGTCAAACGATCAACTCTGAAGTGTATTGTGCTACTCTTCAGAAATTGAAGAAACGACTTCAGCGTGTTCGTAGGCACAAAAATCAGAACGAACTTCTCCTTCTTCACGACAACGCAAGACCTCACAAAAGTCTTCGCACCCGAGAGGAGCTCACAAAACTTCAGTGGACTGTTCTTCCTCATGCACCCTACAGCCCCGATCTCGCACCGTCGGATTTCCATATGTTTGGCCCAATGAAGGACGCAATCCGTGGGAGGCACTACGCGGATGATGAAGAAGATATTGATGCAGTACGACGTTGGCTCCGACATCGATCAGTGGAGTGGTACCGTGCAGGCATACAGGCCCTCATTTCAAGGTGGCGTAAGGCCGTAGCATTGAATGGAGATTACGTCGAAAAATAGTGTTGTGTAGCTAAAAGATTGGGGAATAACCTGGTGTATTTCAATGCTGAATAAAACAACCCCTGTTTCAGAAAAAAAATGTGTTGCATTACTTATTGAACTGCCCTCGTAGAATAAAGCTGGTCATTTGCTTTCCAGAAGATTTGCAAGTTTTACATTGTTATTAGCTCTAAAGTCTTGACACATACTGTCTGGTAGGTACGAAACAGCATGTTAGCAGACTTTATTTCATATTTGTTACTGAACACTGATTTCATATTTGTTACTGAGCACTGGTAACATTCGGTACTCCCGTGTCAAAGGAAACGTTGAGCTGAGACATCGGAAAACTTTTACTAACAGTGGCGTTCTTTTGTCTCTTCGCCAGTCTCCCCTTTCTGCCAAACGCTTAGCTTTGACTATGTCGGGAGCATTAATTACTACGCATCTTTGAAACAGAAACATTTGAAGAAGTAGTTCTCTACGGGTGTCAAGAGGCATTTCTCTGGTTTTTTTTCTACAAGGACATTAGTTGGTGACGACTTCATTGCTCCTAGTCACTGCCTAATAGCACGAAATTGTAGTACATTTAGTTTTGTAGTACATATTGCGTACCATTTTCAAGCAGAAAACTTCCGTAGTCAATTACAGAGCATATTAATCCGCATTATAAATTGAAGAGGATGTTCACTTAGCTCCCCACAACACACCACCTTAGCACGTAACTCTTAGTGATAGCTGCTGACAGCTCACACAGGAACTGCAAATTATCCCACAAGCGCTTCAGGCGTTGCTTAAGACTAAGGCGGAGTATTCACAAAACGGGCGCCGGTTAGCTTAAGAAACAGGGAATATGAAGACCAGGGAACTGTCTAAAGCTGTTGTCTTCCAGCAGTATGCTTGCTGAGAAGTCCTACTGTGATGTCACATCACTCCCGGCTGGAGTCCTTTTCCTAAAGTTGCAAAATTTTAAATCTTTCAGTTTTTCCTCGTAATTATTTCTGAATTAGCAGTTACATGACAGAGACGTCGCTTATGCTGGCTACTTTCTTTTATTGTACAAACCGTTCAAAGACACCAAAACGAGTAACATAGAACAAAATAACGTGTTTTGAAATTTTATAGAAAACAGTCGTAGAGTATGGCTTTAAATATTATAGAAAGTAGATCAGTTCTACAAAGTTTCCTACGATACATGTTACAAGGTTGTGTGATCAACGCAAAATTAACAGAAGGCTGAAAATATATGTTGAGTTTCAATATTACTTGTTGATTACGTTATTTATTTTCATTCAAGATCCGTACGTTAAGGTGCGTCGCATAGTGTGGTATAGTTACTAGACAACACGATAATCGCGTACGATGAGCATGATCTCACAGGATGAAGTTATAAACAAACTAACGATCCACCTCGGCTTCGAATGGGTCGAAGTACGACCATACGAACTTTATACCATTTTTGTTGAGTCATCAGTGTTCTGATCAGATTGGTCGGCCAGTCACAAATTCCTTTCCTGATTCAACCCCCCCATCTCAGAGCAGTACGTTATATCCCCACTATTTGTTGTATTTATTCCAGTCTCTGTCTTCCCCTACAGTTTCTACACCGCACTGCTCCATTGGAAGATATTCTCTGATGTCTTCACATATAACCTGTCAGCAGGTCCCTTTGTATTGGTGGTGTTTCGCACACATTCCTTTCTTCGACGATTCTGCGGAGATCCTCCTCATTCCTATTCAGTTTGCTTAATTTTCAACGTCCTTTTGTGGCGCTGCATCTCTGATCATTCGATTCTCTTGTGTTCCGGTTTCCCACAGTCCATTTTTGACTACCATACAATGCTGTGCTCCAATCATCGATTGCCAGAAATTTCTTCCTCAAATTAATGTCTATGACAGGTACTTCTCTTGACCAGGAATGCCCTTTTTGCCAGTGCTAGTCCGGTACTTATCTCCGCCTTGCTCCGTCCATCATGGCTTATTTTGCTGCCAAAGTAGCAGAATTTCTTTACCCAGAGAGGATGTGATGCAAAAAGGACACATCAAGGGTGTGGAGGCTCATACTGACCCTGTTTTTTATTTATATTTTTTAAGTGTTTTTGGCACTTTTTAATAAAAGTTGGGAATTAAATTTATGAATTATTAATTAATTAAAGGACTTTCATAGAAATAAACACCATTAAGTGTACAGATGCTTTATTACAAGGTGTTCTTGACAAACGTACTTATGAAAACCTTCACAAACATGAGATGTTGACATATTTTTCGTACACTTAGGACCCCGGCGGTCGATTCTAGTGAACATTCTCCACTAAATTCTCTGACTCTCCTACGCAAAGTGCTTGGCAGTTGCGATATTTCTCGTCGGTCATTCAAGTGTTCACTGAAGAGCATACGGCCTAGTGTTTTTACGAAATTACGACGCTTTTCGTTTTTATTGTTATTTGATCGCTGAACAATAGCAGCATTTATACTGGCCATATTCACTATTGAGAAGGAGACAGTCTGAGGCCATGTTTTTGAGTTGCGGCTTACATCATAAGTCAGCCCTTCTGCAACATCAGTTCCACCTTCCGTACAATTATAAAACATGTTTATCTCTGGTTTTTCTTTATCTCCTGCCTATTCATCTATTTCAGCATTTTGGTGAAGACTAGACATGAGCAAGACAACTTTGTATTTCTTTGGTATATGAGAAGCAAATGTAATATCCTTTTGGAACCGAACATGGATGAGTAGATTTCTCTATCACGAGTTTTGCAAAATTCAGGATGGATGTGCCTTTTGTTCTTGCCACAGAAGTTAACTTGTGTTCTTTCAGCAGATGTGACCCTAGTTCATAGCTCGTAAACCAATTATGAAAAGTCACATTACGGCTTGTTTTTGAAATGGGTTACACCAGTCGATTCATCACATCAAATGGTTTATTACTCAAAGAAAACAGTACCTCTGTCTGCTTGCCAGCATATATTTCGAGGTTGAAGATATAGAAATTATTTGCGTTGACCAAGGCGAATATTTTTAGCCATACTTGGCCGGTTTTGATGGACTGTATTGTCTAAATTTGCATGTGCCTCTGAATGCAAGCAACATTTCATATATGGTTGTATATTCTTCTAGTGCATAGACTGTCTTGCAGTTCTCTGCGAATATTTCAAATATCTAACGTATTGGTGCTAAGTTGTCCAGCAGTTTTCTTTCTTCAAACAATGAGTCCTAAGGGACCAAACTGTTGAGGTCACCGGTCCCTAGACTTAAACACGGCTTAAAATAACTTAAACTAACTTATGCTCAGGACAACACACACAACCATGCCCGAGGGGCTTCTCTCTTAGTGTGTGGATTTATCGTCAAAACGAAGACAGCTTTGAATAAAACGCCATGGCATTGTCAGCCGAAATATTTCAGCGCCTGTTCCGTTTGAAGCCCAGAAGGTCAACGGTGTTGTGCCTTCCAGATCGATAAAATCCAGCAATGCACAACAAGCCTATTTAAGCCGTCAGCTCACACATGGCCATTTCCTTCATAGAACAGTGATTTCATTTCTGCAATTTGCAAGTTTGTGTATCACAAGATAATACTAAGCGTATTTTCATTGCAAAACAGACTCCAGCACTCAAGCTCTGTCTTTGCTAATCTTGCCACTAAACTCCCTCCAGGTACTTGCCTGATGATATTTTCACAACGAGTCCGAACTTGTTGTTGAGGTGGATTTTTGCACCACTTGAATCCATCTTTACAAAAATAAAATGAATTGAGTACATGATTTTCCCATCGCGCGACTAGTTCTGGTAACACAGCATTGTGGGCAGCATGTTGTAGCTCACTTGCATCTTGCTCAGTGCCACTACTGGCACTGCGCTCACTTGCACAATCTTCATTTTCACTACCATCTGTCGTAATGTCGTCATCACTGTCTGGGAATTCCTCCAGCCAGTGACGTATACCTCAGCATCCTTTCTTTTTTGTCCATTTTTACTAAAAACACCAAAAAACCGGAAATAGTCACGAAAAAAATATAAATTGAAAAATGGCAAAGAAATACTACTTCCTAGTTGTGGGAGGGTCAAAAATAGCCTCTTACCGTGTGCACTCGTTTATCTCCTTTCACGGGCGGCAGCCGACTAAGTGCATGCACGCATTAGGGAGGGTAGTTCAATGATTACAGCTACTGAGAACTTCGACAATGGGCATCTGCGCAACAAAGAACTGCCAACAAAACAGAATGAGCAGGATCAAATTGACCATACCACATTCTCGCTGGGTTAACATGGTTTTTCTTTGTGACCCCAATTCTAATGTTACTTTTCTCGCTTTTCTCGTTTCTGCATCATTTCATTAATTCCGTCTTCCTTTGATTTGCACTCAGTTCGTATTCTGTACTCATTAGACTGTTGATTTTATTCAACAGATCCTGTAATTTTTCTTAGCCTTCATTAATTATAGCACTGTCAACGGCGAATATTATCATTAACATCCTTTCACTCTGGATGTTAGTTCCATTCTTGAATCTTTCTTTTACTTCCGTCATTGTTTCTTCGATTTTGAGATTGAAGGTCACAGGCGAAAGACTGCATAACTTACATCCTATTAATGCGACCCCTTCGTCCTTAGTCTTCCAGTCTATTTTCTTTCCTGGTTTTTGGATATACAGGTTGGTCCACTGATAGTGACTGGGTCAGATATCTCACGAAATAAGCATGAAAGGAAAAAAACTACAAAGAACGAAACTCGTCTAGCTTGAAGAGGGAAACCAGATGGCGCTATGGTTGGCCCGCTAGATGGCGCTGCCATAGGTCAAACGGATATAAGTATTTGGTATCACGTAACATTCCGCCAGTGCGGACGTTATTTGCTTCGTGATACATTACCCGTGTTAAAATGGACCGTTTACCAATTGCGGAAAAGGTAAATATCGTTTTGATGTGTGGCTATTGTGATCAAAATGCCCAACGGGCTTGTGCTATGTATGCTGCTCGGTATCCTGGACGACATCATCCAAGTGTCTGACCGTTCGCCAGATAGTTACGTTATTTAAGGAAACAGGAAGTATTCAGCCACATGTGAAACGTCAACCACGACCTGCAACAAATGATGATGCCCGGGTAGGTGTTTTAGCTGCTGTCGAGACTAATCCGCACATCAGTAGCAGACAAATTGCGCGAAAATCGGGACTCTCAAAAACGTCGGTGTTGAGAATACTACATCAACATCGATTGCACCCTTACCATATTTCTATGCACCAGGAATTGCATGGCGACCACTTTGAACGTCGTGTACAGTTCTGCCACTGGACATAAGAGAAATTACGGGACGATGACAGATTTTTTGCACGCGTTCTATTTAGCGACGGAGCGTCATTCACCAACAGCGGTAACGTAAACCGGCATAATATGCACTATTGGGCAACGGAAAATCCACGATGGCAGCGACAAGTGGAACATCAGCGACCTTAGCGGGTTAATGTATGGTGCGGCATTATGGCAGGAAGAATAATTGGCCCCCATTTTAGCGATGGCAATTTAAATGGTGCAATGTATGCTGATTTCCTACGTAAACTTCTACCGATGTTACTACAAGATGTTTCACTGTATGACAGAATGGCGATGTACTTCCAACATGATGGATGTCCAGCACATAACTTGCGTGCTGTTGAAGCGGTATTGAATAGCATATTTCATGACAGGTGGATTGGTCGTCGAAGCACCATACTATGGCCCGCACGTTCACCGGATCTGACGTCCCCGGATTTCTTTCTGTGGGGAAAGTTGAAGGATATTTGGTATCGTGATCCACCGACAACGCCTGACAACATGCGTCAGCACATTGTCAATGCATGTGCGAACATTACGGATGGCGAACTACACGCTGTTGAGAGCAATGTCGTTACACATATTTCCAAATGCATTAAGGTTGACGGACATCATTTTGAGCATTTATTGCATTAATGTGGTGTTTACAGGTAATTACGCTGTAGCAGCGTGCGTTCTCAGAAATGATAAGTTCACATAGGTACATGTATCACATCGGAAGAACCGAAATAAAATGTTAATACGTACCTACGTTCTGTATTTGAATTTAAAAAACCTACCTGTTACCAACTGTTCGTCTAAAATTGTGAGCCATATGTTTGTGACTATTACAGCGCCATCTATCACAAAGTGAAAAAAGTGGTCCAACTAAAACATTCATATGTCTTTACGTACTACACGAATGTGTAATAAAAATGGGGGTTCGTATTTTAAAAAACGCAGTTGATATCCGTTTGACCTATTAGGCGGTTTTCCACACCCCACTAGGTGAATACTGGGCCGGTCCCCACGTTTCGCCCCAGTTACACGGCTCGCAGACATTTGCAACACGTTCGCACTATTCCATGGATTACACTAGACGCAGATAGTTTGGGTACACACATTCCGTCCCAGGGAGGGGGGGGGGGGGTACGGGATGGCGACAGGAAGGGAATCCGACCACCCCTTCAAAATTAACGCGCCAAATACGTTTAACCATACCAGGAGACTTCGCAAGTCGAGATCAATGCTTGGAAAGAGAGAGAGAGAGAGATGTCGAACATGAGTGGTTGTTACGTTAACGTGACTCGGCCACGTATGTAATGTATAGCGATACACTGAGGGGAATAACGGAATGAAATTTTCACTCTGCAGTGGAGTGTGCGCTGATACGAAACTTCCTGGCAGATTAAAACTGTGTGGCGGACTCGAATGAGGGACCCTTGCCTTTCGTGGGCAAGTGTTCTACCGACTGAGCTACCCAAGCACGACTCACGACGCGTCCTCACAGCTGTAATGCCGCTCGTACCTCGTCTCCTACCTTCTGAACTTCCCGAGTTCGAGTCTCAGTCGGGCGCAGTTTTAATCTGCCAGGAAGTTTCAAATCAGCGCACACTCCACTGCAGGGTGAAAATTTCATTCTGGTAACATCCCCCACGCTGTGGCTGAGTCATGTCTCCGCAGTATCCTTTCTTCCAGGAGTACTAGTTCTGCAAGGTTTGCAGGAGTGTTTCTGTGAAGTCTAGACGGTAGGAGACGAGGTACTGACGGAATTAAAGCTTGAGGAAGCCGGCCGAAGTGGCCGTGCGGTTAAAGGCGCTGCAGTCTGGAACCGCAAGACCGCTACGGTCGCAGGTTCGAATCCTGCCTCGGGCATGGATGTTTGTGATGTCCTTAGGTTAGTTAGGTTTAACTAGTTCTAAGTTCTAGGGGACTAATGACCTCAGCAGTTGAGTCCCATAGTGCTCAGAGCCATTTGAACCATTTGAAAGCTTGAGGATGCGTCGTGACTCGTGTAGTGGACTGACAAGGCAACCAGTCCACAGTGACGGGTAACCGAAAGGCACGCGTACACACACGCCGACTGGCGTTAAGTCTGAAACAGGATACGTGATGAAAGCTACAAAGAAAAGAACGGAGCTTCTCGTATACTTAACTTTAATTCATTGTGGTACATTTCTCTTGATAATACAAGTGAGACTCTCTCCAGATATGGTTAATGCGCCTTGCTAGGTCGTAGCCATGGACTTAGCTGAAGGCTATTCTAACTGTCTCTCGGCAATTGAGAGAAAGGCTTCGTACGTGTAGTCGCTAGCAATGTCGTCCGTACAACTGGGGCGAGTGCTAGTAAGTCTCTCGAGACCTGCCGTGTGGTGGCGCTCGGTCTGCGATCACTGCCAGTGGCGACACGCGAGTCCGACATGTACTAATGGACCGCGGCCGATTTAAAGCTACCACCTAGCAAGTGTGGTGTCTGGCGGTGACACCACAACTCGTGTGCTCGCGCAGTTCAGCCGTCGGCACGGTAGCTCAGCGTATTCGGTCAGAGGGTTAGCCATACTCTGTAAACTGAGGTAAAAGATGAACGACGAACTTGAACGAGCGTCGTGGGACGTCCGCCCCGAAAAAAATAGAACGAATAAAATGAGACCACCCAAAGAAGCGTCAGTAGAGCACATGCCCGCGAAAGGCGAAGGTCCTGAGTTCTAATCTGGGTCCGGTACACAGCTTTAATCTATCAGAAAGTTTCAAGAATTACGGAAATGTGGAAGGAAGTTCAACACCATCTTTTGTGAACTTGATAAGCATTCTGTATGACTTTCCTTGGTCAGACGGTCAATTTAATGCATAGCGGAACATTTATAAGAATTACGGAAAATGTAAAAAAAATTTCTAAATGATTTTTACGTACTTGGTAAGCATTCTGTATGACTTCTATTGATCATAAGTTCAACATCTAATGATAAACCGTTCCAATACACACTTCCTGAAGCATATGTGGAGTCATCTACGTGAGCGGATTAGAAATGCGCATTTGGTTCCTGGAACTGTCTTCAGCAAAGGAGACACATAGACATAGTCTTTCACACGGCCTCACAAAAATGAATCGATGAGTGTCAGAACAGTAGATCCAGGTGTCCAAGAGCAGAACACAGCACCTCCCTGTTGAGTACGTTCTGTCCTATGGTTTGGAAAATGTTGATTTAAAGTGTGCGAACGTCCATAACCCTATGTAAAAAACATACACTGCCTGACAAAGAAAAAGCGAATCACCCAGAAGCTATGGTCGGGTGTCAGTGTAACTTCGTACAGATACACATGTAAATTATTGTAGGCGCTATTGTCTGTGACACGTAGTACAGCCACAAGAGTGAATTTGTGTTATTACCAAGCCTAATCGGGTATACAACGGTAGCGAACAGAATCACATGTTGAGTGACCATTGTGAATCATACGGATGTAGAGCGAGCTCGGGATGGGACAGTGTTATCAGCACCTGACATAGTTTGAAAAGGGCCACTCCGTTTGGGCGGGTGGTAAAACAAATATTCAGATTTGTGGGACTTTCACGTGTGACAGTGGCCTGATGTTGGTCTGCATGGAAACATGAGAGCAGGCATATTCATCGTCAAGCTTCCTGCCGATCATGTCTGACCGCTGTCTGATCGCCGTAATGTGCACAAAGATCTCTGTAATTCCTTCACTTCTGTGCCCGCCATCCGAGAACAAGAAATGGCTTACCTTCAACATTCGCAACATTCGTGTCATCCCGAACCGTTGGCCGGAGACTTACAGCAGCCGGAGTAGGAAATTAATGTTACGAGCGTAGCCTGCCGTAAACACAACACAAATGCCGCGTTTGGAACTGGGCTGTGACTAGGAAACACCGACTCCTTTTGAATACCGTTACATTGTGTCCAACGATTAATCGCGTCTCTGCACTACTCCAGATGACCAATGTCCGCTAATGTGAGATGACGCGAGGACAGACCTCATTCCTCCTATGATTCTGAGAAGCACTGTGTTGTTACTGACGTCATGGTGTGGGGAGCCATCATGTATGAGTCGACCCTACGACTGGTAGTGATTGAGGGAAATCTCATGACATGAATCACGGACATTTTGCCTTCTCGTGTGGCACCTCTCAGTCGACACATTGATGGTGCCATTTTCCAACAGGACAATACTAGTTCACACATGCAACGTGTCTGTATGATCTGAAGTATTCCCGTGGTTAGAAAGAACCCCAGATCTGTTCCTGAGAGAACATTTGTGGGACCAGATTGTTGTTTCAATTTCTGTATCTAGGATATGAAGCACCTGTTTTAACTACTGTAGACCAGCTTGCCTCAAGAGAGTATCAATGACAATCTTTCCAACCGAGTTAGCAAATGCGTCGAGACCAGACATGGTTCAACGTCATACTGGTATGTAGAGTCTTAGAACCAACTTATTGATAAGTTCGACTAGGTTTTGTAACCACTTCAGTAACATTATGTACCCTCTCAACCTGTGAAATTTCATTTCTTTTCCTCTTATCTTTTTGATCACTTTGAAACGTCCCCTTTGAACAATTATAAAAGACTGTGCTTAAACTGACACACAGTATTTTTAGCGCAACGCAATCTGACTTTCAAAAATCCCTACAAAAGAATGGACCTGGCTAACATTAACCTATACCTTTCACAAATCACTTACCTCACAAAAATCTTCGTTACTCGAACTACTGCAATACAGCGAGCGCCATTACTGCCAGCTAAATAAAAGATTCAAACTACGGAAGGCACTAACTACTGATAGGCATAGTTAGCAAATGAAAGATTTTAATAGAGAACAAACAATGTATTTACCTTAATAGTCATAATATATGTAGCAGTTCATGACATCCAGTCTTACAAATTTCAAAACTCCGCCATTTCTCTCCCCACATCCACCACTGCTGGCGGCTCACCTCCAACTGCGCAACGCTACGCGCTGTTCACATCCAGCTGCCGCTGCCCAACACTACAATGGCAGACAACAATGCAAACTAGCCACAGACTGCACACAGCACAGCCAGTGATTTTCATACAGAGCGCTACGTGGCGTTACCAATAAGAAAACCTAAACAGCCTACTTACAACTTCACTTGCTTTTTTCTTTTTTTGTCAGGAAGAGTATTTAAACGATATAACGTGTTCAACATTAATCTTGTAATTTGATTCTATAGGATTTTTTTCCTTTGTTATTTGCGTTATATTTCATTTATACAAATTTAAACACAGATGGTGATCATTGCACTAAGTGGATATGCTTTGTCCGAGCCTTCCTGCGTTTACTTACAATCGATCTACAACAATACTTTCATACGATACAGGGTGGTCCATTGATCGTGAGCGGGCCAAATATCTCACGAAATAAGCGTCAAACGCAAAAACTACAAAGAACGAAGCTCGTCTAGCTTGAAGGGGGAAACCCGATGGCGCTATGGCTAGCCCGCTACCCGCGAAAGGCAAAGGTCCCGAGTTCGAGTCTCGGTCGGGCACACAGTTTTAATCTGCCAGGAAGTTTCATATCAGCGCACACTCCGCTGCAGAGTGAAAATCTCATTCTGGAAACATCCCCCAGGCTGTGGCTAAGCCATGTCTCCGCAATATCCTTTCTTTCAGGAGTGCTAGTTCTGCAAGGTTCGCAGGAGAGCTTCTGTAAAGTTTGGAAGGTAGGAGACGAGGTACTGGCAGAAGTAAAGCTGTGAGTACCGGGCGTGAGTCGTGCTTCGGTAGCTCAGTTGGTAGAGCACTTGCCCGCGAAAGGCAAAGGTCCCGAGTTCGAGTCTCGGTCGGGCACACATTTTAATCTGCCAGGAAGTTTCACAACCGCCTAATAACCACATCCAAGCTTGCCAGAACACCAGCACTTCGTCATTAGTCCTCCAGAAGGATTCGACCCGGGCCGGCAAACTTACCAAGTCCAGGCTACCCTGGCGGTTTCGTTATGTTCGACATCAACCTGCAATAATCTCTCACAGACGACAAGTGGCAGCACTAGCTGTGGAGGGTGTATAAAGCGTGTCATTGGGACGTGAGGAACGATGCAAACGTTGTCGTAATGTGGAAACGGAGCGATTTATCTGACGCCCAAAAGGGCATGATCAATGTCTTTCGAACCAGGGGTGAAAGTATTTCCGAATAGTTTATAAACTGTTCGGATACCGCCGTGCATGACCAAATGGGGCTATCCAAAACCGGCGAAGAGGTGGCTATGGTGCACACAGCCATAGAAGACAGGGGTGAACGATGGTTGCGGAGATCGGGCAACTAGACGTAGAACTGTCGAGCAACTGACGGCGAGATGAACACCAGGGCTGCCAACAGTGTCTCCTCGGCAACTGTTGCGTATGGGTCAGCGCAGCAGCCGCCTGGTTCTTGTAGCCATGCTGACTGCTGTTGACCGGCCACGAAGTCTGGAATTTGGACGCCAAAGCCGCAACTTGACATCTACTGAGTGGTGACAAGTGCATTTTCAGATGAGTCACGTTTTATGCTCCGAGACGTCTGAAAGCAGGCACCGTTCAACAATCGTCAGAAGAGTCCAGGCCGGAGTAGGGAGCCTAATGGTCTGATTCCCTGGGTGATCTCGTCATAGCGAAAGGCGCATTGGATCAACACAAGTATGTATCTATACTTGTGGACCGTCTCCACTCCTAGAACCACTTTGTGTTTCCCAGGAACGACGGCATCTAGTTGCAGGCCAATGAACGTGTCACACAGCTCGCAGTGTACGTGTCTGGTTCGAAAAGCACCGGGATGAGTTTACCATTATCCTGTGGCAACCAAACTACCCGGATTTAAAATCAATCGAAAATTTATGGGACCATCGCACCATGAATCCTTAACCACGAAACCTAACGTAGCTAGCAACGGCACTAGAGTCGACGTGGATCCAAATCCCTGCTGGCATTTTCCAAAACGTTTATTGACTCTCTTCCTGCACGCCTCGCAACGGTCCACGCTGCAAACGGTGGTTGGCTCTGAGCACTATGGGACTCAACTGCTGAGGTCATTAGTCCCCTAGAACTTAGAACGAGTTAAACCTAACTAACCTAAGGACATCACAAACATCCATGCCCGAGGCAGGATTTGAACCTGCGACCGTAGCGGTCTTGCGGTTCCAGACTGCAGCGCCTTTAACCGCACGGCCACTTCGGCCGGCCCAAACGGTGGTTATTCGGGCTTCTGACAGGTGGTCACATTAACGTGACTCCACAGTGTAGTTACAATCCCTTTGTAATCACTCTATGCATACTGAATTGCCCTGTATATTGAGCACATTACTCTCGATTTCCATAGAAACGTTCCTGCCACTGACCGTTCACGTGCACGTATGTGAAATACGATGGAACACGGATAATGCCAGGACGTAGACTTAATTATGTGCTCTGCACTCCACTTGCCCAAATAACCAACTCGCAGTTCTGTACACACTGTAGTCCCCTAATTCCGTAAGTGTTGAGGCTACGTGCGGACCGTGCAGTATTCTGTCGTGTACGCGGAGTGTAACATTTAGCTTCGTAGCCGGAGTTAAGGCCACCGGAATGAACAGCGCCGGCTCCCCAACAAGCGACACACGCCGGGCTCGGCGCACAGTAATAAGCCGGAAACAAAGGCGGCGCTCTCATTACACCAGCCACCAGGCTTGGGAGGGTGGGGGCGGGGGGAGGAAGGGGGGTATTTGGGAGGAGGAAGCCACGGCTTCGCCCCGCACGTAGTATCGCCGAATAATTCGCTGTCCGAGATAGCGGCAGGACCGCCGCTAAAGCGGTAAACCAACCAACCACAGCTCCGAATAAATTCCAGATTTAATCAGCTTCCACAGCGTGTCGAATACCGGAGCATTAACACTGAACATGCGCTCCGCATTTAAGCTGTCAGACTGTAACAATGGCACTGATGCCGACAACACAGTCCATCACCATACGGCCTGAGACTCACGTGGGGACGTACAACAAAGTACATAAAAAGACTGCGAGGTAGGTGCGTTATGCTGGCGGGCTGGGAGTGCTGCTTCTGGTAGGTGTGTCCCACCGCTGAGAGAGAACTGCATTGGACAGCCTTTACCCGCAGAGCAGGTGCGGAGATTCTCCTAGGTTGTGCCGGCTACTAGTTTGTACCACTGCTATAAAATTCGAACTTCTCGTACTAACCAATATTTAATGAGGCCAGACTGAACTATGTGGTTCTTCGAGCCATATTGACAGCTATGAACTCCGTGTGTTGAGGAACAGATCGTCTGAAGACAGCATTGCTTTTGTTATAGTTCGCATCTAACTTTTTGTGTACGTGACGAAGACAATTACTATTACAAGATAAGTAGCGACGTAATGTTTTACGACGCGTGTTTTTCAAGTAAGTACCGTTTTGAAATTTAAAAAAAGACGTGCTAAGATATGTCAATAATTTTATTTTTAGATGAAAGCCTGTACCTTAATCTACGCATTTACGCCATTACAGTCTGGTTTTTCCTTGTTTACATTGTGTACTGAGTAAGATGCCTCCGATAATCGTGAGTCGCGCCGACTGTGAAGTACGGGCTGTTGTAAGATTTCTTAGTGCTAAACGCCTAAACGCGATCGATATTCATCGTGAGATCGTGTAGTTTACGGAGGAAACATTATGAGTGATGGAATGGTAAGAAAGTGAGTGAGAGCATTTAAAGATTGCCACACAAATTTGCATGAAGAACAACGGAGTGGGTGTCCTTCGGTCGTTAATGAAAGTTTGGTGCAGGAAGTGGACAATACGGTAAGAGAAAACAGACGCTTTACGTTTTCCTCCTTGCGGGATGACTTTCCTAATGTTTCTCGTAGTGTTTTGTATGGCATTGTGACCGACCACTTGAATTACCGAAAATTGTACGCACGTTGGGTACCGAAAATGTTGACGGATGTGCAAAAACCAAACGTTTAGACAGTGCATTGACTTTCCTTGAGCGGTACCACAGCGACCTTTATGATTTCTTGAGGCAAAATGCTACGGGCGATGAAACATGGGTGGCCTACGTTTCACCAGAATCAAAGCAACAGTCCATGGAAGTTGAGCAAGGGCATCGTTTTGCTGCAAGACAATGCACGTCCCCATGTGGCGAATCAGACCAAAGATCTCATCATATCTTTTCGATGGGAAACTATAGATCATCCTCCGTGCAGCCCCGATCTTGCGCCCAATGATTATCATCTGTTCCTGCACTTGAAGAAACACCTGTGCGGTCAGCGTCTTCAAGACGATGACGAAGTCAAAACAGTGGTGATGCAATGGTTAACAAGTCAGGCGGCAGACTTCTATGAGGAGGGTACTCAAAAACTGGTACAACGTTATGACAAGTGCCTCAATATTGACGGAAATTATGTAGAAAAGTCGTTAAGGTACAGGCTTTCATGTAAAAATGAAATTATTGAGATATCTTAGCACGTCTTTTTTTTAAATTTCAAAACGGTATTTACTTAAAAAAACACGCTTCGTATTTGTGGATGAATGCACGTGAAATAATCTTATTTTTATGACATTCACGAATGTGTGTTCGTTGTGGCTCCTTTGTAGGAAACTGACAACGAGACTATTGCAACGTTGCCGGTAATGCACGGCTATAGGTTTCCAGTATTGTACTGGTACAGTTTCGGGTGGGTTGGGTTGGTATGTGTTGGGGGAAGAGACCAATCAACAAGGTCATCGGTCTCATCGTAGTAGGGAAGGACAGGGAAGGAAGTCGGCCGTGTCCTTTCAAAGGAATCATCCCAGCATTTGCCTGGAGTGATTTAGGGAAATCACAGAAAACCTAAATCAGGATGGCCGGACGCGGAATTGAACCGTCGTCCTCCCGCATGCGAGTCCAGTGTGCTAACCACTGCGCCACCTCGCTCGATGAGGTTGGGAAACATGTTCATATTGTACACTTCAAACATGCGTTTAGTTTTATTAGAGCAATATAATATTCAGAAACGATTTGTTTTGCATTACAGTACGACAATCTAGGGTGTTATTGAAAGTGTAGCAAAGGTAAATTGTATTACCTGTAATAGCGACTTATATCTAAGTGAGGATTATGGATTAAATGAATGTGAACTCATACAAAATGCCTGAGCCGCGTATGCTGAAAATAAAAACAAAAATCCAAAGTGGTATACAAAATTATTTTGCTGCAGTAAAGGGCTTTCCAAAAATGTTGGAAACGAATTTTAACATCATTTTCTTAAATGTGAAAAGATGATCGAAAAACAAGCTACCGAAACGAAGGATAAAAATTCTAGTACCACAGTCAGACCTATCAAAAGGTAGTCCTTGGGAGACTCTGCGGGGTAGCCATCATAGAAACTCATTCATAAAACACGGAATGGGAGAGACAGTTGTATGAGGAAGACCGAACGGAAGAAAAGATCACCTGCGTAAAATGCAAAATACTGACTTGTGAGATGTGTGTGGGGCGAAGAAAGGACGGGAAAGATTATATTGCGATGCCTGCAAACAGTGATGTAAGAACTAAAACAGCAAACATTTTCTTAAACTTAGACTATCACGTATCTTAAGATAAGTGACGTAGTTTATAGGGTTGGTCAATTTGTGCACCCACTAGTACATATTAGGAAAACAGATTCCTAGTCTGCGTCACTTGCAAATGTTTGGAAAATTAAATGTAGCGTGTTTATGTTCTTAGACTTTCCAGTCTTTGAATAAGGTACCAAGAGCAACATACTGCACTTTGGGGTAGCACTATTTAAATAATTTTGTAAATTGCTGTATAGGGTATAATAAATAAAATCTCAAAAACCGTACAATTTAGGCAACTCCCCCTACTGAGGACCGCGAGTTCTGGAACATTGACTTCCTTTTAGCCTGATTAAAGATCGTTGCAGACAGGAAGAAGATGGAAGTGCCACGTCACTACCTCTTATAAGTTGCCCGGTCATTTCGCGATTTTATAAACAATGCCTTCGCTCAGCTAAAACTTTTGACCTGCTGTTTCTTGCGCATTGATTTGGCGTCGGACAGTGTCAGGGTACACATATCACTGTAATAGCTTCCATAGGTGACACTATGTAGCACTGTTCCTTTCAGTTTGGCACTGCCGCTCTTCAAATTTCATAGCTCAGTGAAATACTACAGTAAAGAGGGATCTTGGAATTAAACAGTTCATGATTAACAGCGGGTTCATTCCCTTCATCAATCTATCGTCCACTCACACTACTTGAACACGCAAACTATGTACGTTTTGAACTGAGACTACCACTTTCCTTTACGATTCAGTTCGGTCGTCGTAAATAACCCTGTACTGTTCCATATTTCACGATACTAAACCTAGAACAAATACGTCGCTCATCGCGCTATTTTTTCCGCGCCCCGATCCTGTTTGTTTACTCCACGAGCGGAATCCTCAAGCCACCAGAGCCTCTTGTGTAGGCCCCAAAAACTCATTATATTCTGTAGCCATCTCGGCATGTTCGCGCCACCTTTGATGTAGGGCCCAGCAGAGGTTGGTAAGATTCGATATGTCGAAGTGGTATCGGTATCTGAATTCTCACAGTCTGAACCATTATCTCCTTAACGAATGTAGCCGTGTAGGCCGCATAAGGAGGCTCGTAATGTTCACAGAAGGGTGAATGACAAATATATTGATTTATTCAACAAAGCCGCAGTACGAGTGAAACAGTCCATAAACTGCCGGTGTAGAGTCACAGTCCACAAGAGATCAAAACACAGCAAGACAGTTTGCCCTAAGCGTTTAAGGATCCAATGTCAAGTCGTCGTATGCAATAGCAAAGTCTTCCGGCTTAGCAGTAACCCAGTATATATTCAAGGCCACAGGCAAAGGCGTGTTTCCTCGATCAGTTCAGGAGATGGCACTTGATGCCTCACGATCAAGAGTGTACATACACAACTCATGCCGGTCTCTACGAACAAGAAAGATGTGTTCGCATTAGAAAAGGTATAACACAGGGACACAGTCCGTTGCTACGTTCAGTCTAAGTATGGAAGAACCCTTCACGAAAGTAAGAAGAAGGTAGAGGAGTGGTATTAAAATCAGCGTGAAAGAATATCAGTGACCCTTACTCGATGTCTACAGTCCTCCATCGGAGAAAGCGAGAAAGAATTGGAGGATTTGTTGAATGGAAAGGACAGTCTACTCAGTACAAAATGTGAATTGAGTGTAAACCGAAGGAGGACGAAAAAAACAGAATTAGCAGAAATGAGATAAGCGATAAACCTAACTTAAAAATTGGGACAGCGAAGAGGACAATGTTAAGGAATTCTGCTGCATTGGAAGCAAAATAACACATGACGGACGGAGCAAGGAAGAAATAAAAAGTGGATTAGCACGGGCAAAGAGTGCAGTCCTGGAGAAGTGAAGTCGTCTGGTATCAGACATCGGCCTTCATCTGAGGAAGAAATTTATGAAAATATGCATCAGGAGCACAACATTGTTTGGTGTAACTGCCAAGTTCCTTGTTGTTCCAGTACGTTGTTGTTGTAAACTAACCTGGTTTTCTATTCTTAACTTTCGTGTATGTCTGTGTCGAACAATGCATGTTGTGTGCGTATGCAAACGCTGTCTGATAAAAAAAGTGGAAATCTGAAACTTTACAACTGTATTGCAATTAACTATTACAAAAAATAATTGGAAAAAGTGAAACGCTAAGTTAAATAAGCTTTCCTGTGAAATTCTGTATTGTGCAGTGCAACAAACAGTGCTACAGTGTGTGACGTCACAATACTTGGCTTCCAGTTCCAACACGCAAAATTAACAGAATAAATATCTGCATAACATTTCAAAACCGAATCTGAAATAAAAAATGTCCAAAATGTTTCCATAAAAGTTCCGTGTAAATTTACGTGCACAGACTGACTAAATAATATTATAAACACTAACCGATGCACAGTCGAATGTAACACTACTCTGTAAGAGTGAGAACGTGTGCATAAGAAATGAGATCTGAACTGAACCTTACCTAAGCTGAAAATGACAAAAATGTTGAACCGCAGAGTTTAAATGTAAGTGACCTTATTGTGTCCTGATTGTAATATTAAACTGCTCCAAATAAATTTTCATAACTTACCTTGTGGCAACGGAAAATCGATACTGCTCGTAAGCGGTGAATATTAAAATACAGCGCAGCAGCAAATCAGCTGAAGAAAGGAAACGTTTCCCAGTGCAGTGCAAGGAAAAGCAGCTACGCTAAGCACATCACGCTTCAGTTCTCAGCAGTTACGTTCCTCCAAGTGGAATGAGGCGACATACAGTTACAAAACAAAATTTTTGTGATGAGACTGTGGGTAGAAACTCGACTTATTATATGACTGAAAGATGCTAAAATTCAAAAACTGTTGTGGAACTCTGATTCCTTAACAACCATCTTTACAAAAATCGCAGCTTATTAAAGAAATTACTTTGCCTTGTAATACATTGCGGGAATGGTAAAGGAGTGGGGCAACTATAGCTCTGAATGCAAGCAATATGAACAGATTTATTTATTTTTGTTTATTTTACGTGTCCAGGACTTAGGTAAACAAAATAATTAAAATGCAATATGGTAAATAGAAGTACAGTACAGTACAGTAATACAAGACACTAAAAGTAATAATACAACACAACAAGACACATATTGTTTACTATTACACAGACCACAAGCTGCAGAATTCTGAGATTTTGATGGCCTTATCGTTTTATGCATAAAGATGTTCGGTGGTGAAAGGATCGGACAGGTTTCTGCAAGCTAGGAGACGATGTGTGTTCTGTAAGTCGCCACACTCACGTAATTCCTCATCAGTCGTGTAGCCCCATTTCCCGAGGTTCGACCTGCACCTTGACACCCCTGTCCTCAGTCGGAGAGAGCCTCCCATGTCGCATATGGCAGATGAAACCCCGCGACAGGTTCCTCTTTGACGTTCTTCCTATTCCTTTCAGTTAATGAATCTTGCCATAATTCTGTTCTGGTGCTGACGAAATTGCTCATGTGCACATGAAGCTCATGTACGAACAGGGGTTGCCTGAGATGGGTTTCGTGTGTTTTTTTTCTTTCTTTTTTTTCTCAGTTCCTACGCCTGTCCTTCTGCAAATGTCAGGTGCCGCTATACCCATAATTTGATTGATTTTGGTGACAGGAGTTGGTCGTAAGCAGCCAGTCACGATGCGTGCAGTCTGATTCAATGCTGTATCCACCTGTTTAGCAAGTGTGGAGCTGCGCCAAACTGGTGCTGTATATTCTGCTGCAAACAAGCATAGTGCCAGGGCGAAACTACGGAGCACATTAGGCTGTGATCCCCAGGTGGTCACTAAAATTGCTACACCACGAAGCTGACGTGCTACAGACGTGAAATTTAACCGGCAGGAAGAAGATGCTATCATATGCAAATGATTAGCTTTTCAGAGCATTCACACAAGGTTGGCGCCGGTGGCGACACCTATAACGTACTGACATGAGGAAAGTTTCCAACCGATTTCTCATACACAAACAGCAGTTGACCAGCGATGCCTGGTGAAACGTTGTTGTGTTGCCTCGTGTAAGGAGAAGAAATGCGTACCGTAACTTTCCCACTTTTATAAAGGTCGGATTGTATCCTATCGCGATTGCGGTTTATCGTATCGCGACATTGCTGCTCGCGTTAGTCGAGATCCAATGACTGTTAGCAGAATATGGAATCTGTGGGTTCAGGAGGGTAATACGGAACGCCGTGCTGGGTCCGATCGGCCTCGTATCACTAGCTGTCGAGATGACAGGCATCTTATCAGCATGGCTGTAACGGATCGTACAACCACGTCTCGATCCCTGAGTCAACAGACGAGGACGTTTGCAAGACAACAACCATCTGGACGAGCTGTTCGACAACGTTTGCAGCAGCATGGACTATCAGCTCGGAGACCATGGCTGCGGTTACCCTTGACGCTGCATCACAGACAGGAGCGCCTGCGATGCTGTACTCAACGACAAACCTGGGAACACGAAGGGCGAAACGTCATTTTTTCGAATGAATCATGGTTCTGTGTACACCATCATGATGGTCGCATCCGTGTTTGGCGACATTGCGGTGAACGCACATTGGAGCGTGTATTCGTCATCGCCATACTGGCGTATCACCTGGTGTGATGGTATGGGTTGCCATTGGTTACACGTCTCGGTCACCTCTTGTTCACATTGACGGCACTTTCAACAGTGGACGTTACATTTCAGATGTGTCACGACCCGTGGCTCTACTCTTCATTCGATCTCTGCTAAACCCTAGATTCCAGCAGGATAATGAACATCCGCATGTTGCAGGTCCTGTACGGACCTTTCTGGATACAGAAAATGTTCGACTGCTGCCCTGGCCAGCACATTCTCCAGATCTCTCACCAATTGAAAACGTCTGGTCAATGATGGCCGAGCAACTGGCTCGTCACAATACGCCAGGCACTACTCTTGATGAATTGTGGTATCGTGTTGAAACTGCATGGGCAGATGTACCTGTACACGCCATCCAAGCTCTGTTTGACTCAATGCCCAGGCGTATCAAGGCCGTTATTACGGCCAGAGGTGGTTGTTGAGTGTACTGATTTCTCAGGATGTATGCACCCAAATTGCGTGAAAATGTAATCACATGTCAGTTCTAGTATAATATATTCGTCCAATGAATACCCGTTCATCACCTGCATTTCTTCTTGGTGTAGCAATTTTAATGGCCAGTGGTGTATTTCACATATCATGATGTTGTTCCGAGCAGGTACTTTTAGCCTAGTCACCTGGCAATGATCCTTGAATGTGAGAATGCGATCCAATTTAAGATAATTTTGTTTAGTCACTTCTGGACAATCCAATTAACTGACTAAAACTCATTAAGACAAATGACAAAAATCTGCCTGTTACATCATAAAAAACAAGTGAGTAAGCAAAGCAACAACTATGTTACTTGAAAATGTACACAGTTCTCATATCAATATTTACTACATCAATTTTCCCAAAAGCAATATCATCTGCATTTGAATCTCTGTTCTGTGCTTGTTATTTGCAGGCCTCTCAAGAGCATAACCAAGAGACGAGAATCAAGTCGTTCGAGGTGTGATGCTTTAGAAGGATGCTGACAATTAGACGTACGGACGGACGGACTGATTAGATAAGGAATGAAGGGGTTCTCAGCAGGATCAGTGAAAGAAGGAACAAATGGAAAACACAAGAAGAGGACAATGATTATAAAACACGAGCTAAGACATCAGAAAACAATTTCCATGAAAGAAGAAGGCGCTCTATTGGGTAAACCAGAAGCGGAACACAAAGAGTGCAATACAGCAAGTAAATAATTAAAGACGTAAGGTGAAAGTGCTACTCTGAGATGAAGAAATTGGTACAAGTAAGGAATTCGTGATGGGCTGCGTCGAGCCAGTCAGTATACTGGTGAGAAAAAGAGCCTCTGTAAGAATGGTCCTGTCATTGACCTTAATCTTTCTAAGGAATGATCCCAGGAGAATCTGAACGCTGCTCTTCCAGAATGGAAAAACAGTCAACCCCCGAGCCACCTATCTTGATTACTTCTTAGGACTTTTATTTCTAGTATTAGTGTGCTGGGGATGTATCATTCATGTTTTAATCCCTGATATCGTTTCACAAGGGTTTAGTGCTACCATTCTGGAAATACTGCGTTCCTGCTCAGAAAATTTATTACCTATTTCTTGTTTCACTAGAGCTTTCATCCGTCCGGTTTGAATGTTTTTGGTATTTCAAAGCACCACTAGTAAAGGGTCTCCATCTAAGCTTTTGCATTTCCTCTACTTGTCAAACTTCCTAGCTCAGTTTTTACTCTACAATGAAGGAGTTCTAAACAGATTTTTTAAGCTCTTATCAACGGAGTAATGCAAATTTCAGTTCGCTTTGTGGGTGTATTTGTCACCAGTAGTCTCTTTATATGTAAATATGACACTCCTTTCGATTACTGTCGAGGACAAGATGGCCCCATGTCTCCCTTAGTAACACAGCGTATCCTCTGCAAGTTTTCTTACGTAATTCTCATAGATTAATTCATTTACTAAACCAATAGGGGAACACAGAATATATCCAAAAAATAATTAAGGACGTGCAAGTACTACTCTGAGATGAAGTTAAATAACGGAGGCGTTACTGATGGAAAAAAAGAACGTCTCAAAAGGCCGTTTCTCTCAGCGACACGTAATATTGCACGTCGTAAGTGCGCCAAACGAAACTGGACAGCAGCTGAATGAAACTTCTACAAGGCATCGAGTGTCCTGACGACCCAATGAGGCGTCACAGTGTTGGAGGTCGTACTTCAGCTCGCAGAGGTGGTCGTATTGCGTGTTATTTTATTTTATTTTTTCCTATTTTGAGTTGAGACCACTCATTCTGGTTACTACAAACTAGAACAGTGAAGTTTACATCAACAGTCGTTTTATCAGGCTTTGACGTACACGTTCATGTTCTGACGAAATTACAGGCACCTCACCACAGCTAGACTGGCCACCTAAGTCACTTGATTTTAATGCAACTGAAAGTGTCTGGGACTATTCGAAAGTGCGGATGAAACGCAGTTATGAGCCACCTAGTAGTCTAGTAGCTCTATGGAATCTAATCAGTGGTTTCAGTTGGGTATTCCGCACTTCCTCACCGAATTGAGATCGTGATCAAGATTAAAGGTGGTAGTAACACGAAAGGGAGCAATTTGTTGTGCAGTGTGAGCGCGCGCGCAAGTTTGCGTGCGTATGTGTGTGTTGAAATTCAATGCAACATACCGCCAGCCGATTTCCGGTGCAGACAAAATTAACAAACTCAGAAACAACCAATCGCGTGAAGAAATGGTGCAGCGATACTTCCAAGGGACGTACAATGAGGTGACAAAAGTCATGTTATACTTCCTAATATCGTGTCGCACCTCATTTTGCCCGGCGTAGTGCAGCAACCCGACATGGAGTCCAAAGTCGTTGGAAGTCCCCTGCAGAATTATTGAGTCTTGCAGCCCCTATAGCCGTCCATAATAGCGAAAGCGTTGCCAGTGTAGGATTTTGTGCACGAACTGACTTCTCGATTATGTCTCATAAATGTTCGATGGGATTCTTGTCGGGCAGTCTGGGTGGCCAAATCATTCGCTCCATTTGTCCAGAATGTTCTTCAAACCAATAACGGTTGTGACACAGTCACATGGTTTCGTGACAGTGGCTAGACTGGATTGTAAAAAAACTGGACTGTGTCAAAATTGGACCTTTGTATAGGCGCTGATGACCAGGCAGTTGAGTGCCCCAAAAAACCAATCATCAACATCATCCAGGCACGTCGCGCATGATCATCCATAAAAACTCCATGACTAGCTGAAAATGGTGTGCAAGTAGCCGAACATAACCATTTCCAGTCACTAATCAGTTTAGTTGGACCAGAGGACCCAATCCTTTCCATGGGAAAGTCCACAACCTAATTGAGCCACCACCACCTTGCACAATGCCTTGTTGACAGCTTGGGTCCATGGCTTTGTGCGGGCTGCAATACACACGAATCCTCGCATCATCCCTAATGAACTGTAATTGCAACACATCTGTCCAGGTCACGGTTTTCAATCGTCTAGGGTCCAACTGAAACGGTCACGAGCCCAGGAAGGGCGCCACAGGCGACGTCGTGCTGTTAGCAAAGGCACTTGCATGGGATATCTGTTGCCATAGCCTATTAACGTTTAATTTCGACGCATTGTCCTAACGGCTATGTCCATCGTAGGACCCACATGATATCTGCTGTTATTCCACCCACTATTGCTTGTTTGTTAACACTGACAACTTTACACGAACTATCGTTAAGTATAAACCGTCAGCCACTGCGTTGTCATCGGTGAGCGCTGAAACCTGAAATCTGGTATTCTCGTCACACTCTTGAACTGTGGATCTCGGAATACTGAATTCCCGAGGTTTCCGAAATGGAATGTACCATGCTTCTAGCTCCAACTGGGGGAGAATGGGGGATTAATGGCCGTTGAGTAATGGCGGACATGTATATTTGGCTATGTTAGAAAAGGATGGGAGATATCCTGAACGCAGTGCCGAAAAGACACTTGTGAACTGACGTCGCGCTCTCGGTCCAAGAAATGATTAATTCTTATTTCTCAACACTTTTTCATGCACTACTGGTCATTAAAATTGCTACACCAAGAAGAAATGCAGATGATAAACGGGTATTCATTGGACGAATATACACTCCTGGAAATGGAAAAAAGAACACATTGACACCGGTGTGTCAGACCCACCATACTTGCTCCGGACACTGCGAGAGGGCTGTACAAGCAATGATCACACGCACGGCACAGCGGACACACCAGGAACCACGGTGTTGGCCGTCGAATGGCGCTAGCTGCGCAGCATTTGTGCACCGCCGCCGTCAGTGTCAGCCAGTTTGCCGTGGCATACGGGGCTCCATCGCAGTCTTTAACACTGGTAGCATGCCGCGACAGCGTGGACGTGAACCGTATGTGCAGTTGACGGACTTTGAGCGAGGGCGTATAGTGGGCATGCGGGAGGCCGGGTGGACGTACCGCCGAATTGCTCAACACGTGGGGCGTGAGGTCTCCACAGTACATCGATGTTGTCGCCAGTGGTCGGCGGAAGGTGCACGTGCCCGTCGACCTGGGACCGGACCGCAGCGACGCACGGATGCACGCCAAGACCGTAGGATCCTACGCAGTGCCGTAGGGGACCGCACCGCCACTTCCCAGCAAATTAGGGACACTGTTGCTCCTGGGGTATCGGCGAGGACCATTCGCAACCGTCTCCATGAAGCTGGGCTACGGTCCCGCACACCGTTAGGCCGTCTTCCGCTCACGCTCCAACATCGTGCAGCCCGCCTCCAGTGGTGTCGCGACAGGCGTGAATGGAGGGACGAATGGAGACGTGTCGTCTTCAGCGATGAGAGTCGCTTCTGCCTTGGTGCCAATGATGGTCGTATGCGTGTTTGGCGCCGTGCAGGTGAGCGCCACAATCAGGACTGCATACGACCGAGGCACACAGGGCCAACACCCGGCATCATGGTGTGGGGAGCGATCTCCTACACTGGCCGTACACCACTGGTGATCGTTGAGGGGACACTGAATAGTGCACGGTACATCCAAACCGTCATCGAACCCATCGTTCTACCATTCCTAGACCGGCAAGGGAACTTGCTGTTCCAACAGGACAATGCACGTCCGCATGTATCCCGTGCCACCAAACGTGCTCTAGAAGGTGTAAGTCAACTACCCTGGCCAGCAAGATCTCCGGATCTGTCCCCCATTGAGCATGTTTGGGACTGGATGAAGCGTCGTCACACGCGGTCTGCACGTCCAGCACGAACGCTGGTCCAACTGAGGCGCCAGGTGGAAATGGCATGGCAAGCCGTTCCACAGGACTACATCCAGCATCTCTACGATCGTCTCCATGGGAGAATAGCAGCCTGCATTGCTGCGAAAGGTGGATATACACTGTACTAGTGCCGACATTGTGCATGCTCTGTTGCCTGTGTCTATGTGCCTGTGGTTCTGTCAGTGTGATCATGTGATGTATCTGACCCCAGGAATGTGTCAATAAAGTTTCCCCTTCCTGGGACAATGAATTCACGGTGTTCTTATTTCAATTTCCAGGAGTGTATTATACTAGACCTGACATGTGATTGCATTTTTACGCAATTTGGGTGCATAGATCCTGAGAAGTCAGTACCCATAACAACCACCTCTGGCCGTAATAACGGCCTCGATATGCCTGGGCATTGAGTCAAACAGAGCTTGGATGGCGTGTACAGGTACAGCTGCCAATGCAACTTCAACACGAGAGATACCACAGTTCATCAAGAGTAGTGACTGGCGTATTGTGACAAGCCAGTTGCTCGGCCACCATTGACCAGACCTTTTCAATTGGTGAAAATGTGCTGGCCAGGGTAGCAGTCGAACATTTTATGTATCCAAAAAAGCCCGTACAGGACCTGCCACATGCGGACGTGCATTATCCTGCTGAAATGTAGGGTTTCGCAGGGATCGAATGAAGGGTAGAGCCACGGGTCGTAACACATCTTAAATGTAACGTCCATTGTGCAAAGTGCCGTCAATGTGAAAAAGAGGGACCGAGACGTGTAACCAGTGGCACCCTATACCATCACGCCGGGTGATACGCCATACTGGCGATGACGAATACACGCTTCCAATGTGCGTTCACCGCAATGTCGCCAAACACGGATGCGACCATCATGATGGTGTACACAGAACCTGGATTCATCCGCAAAAAAGACATTTTGCCATTCGTGCACCCAGGTTCGTCGTTGAGTACAGTATCGCAGGCGCTCCTGTCTGTGATGCAGCGTCAAGGGTAACCGCAGCCATGTTCTCCGAGCTGATAGTCCATGCTGCTGCAAACGTCGTAGAACTGTTCGTGCAGATGGTTGTTGTCTTGCAAACGTCCCCATCTGTTGACTCAGGGATAGAGACGTGGCTGCATGATCCGTTACAGCCATGCGGATAAGATGCCTGTCATCTCGACAGCTAGTGATACGAGGCCATTGGGATCCAGCCCGGCGTTCCGTATTACCCTCCTGAACCCACCGATTCCATATTCTGCTAACAGTCATTGGATCTCGACCAACGCGAGCAGCAATGTCGCGATAAGATAAACCGCAATCGTGATAGGCTACAATCCGACCTTTATCAAAGTAGGAAACGTGATGGTATGCATTTATCCTCCATAAACGAGGCATCACAACAACGTTTCACCAAGCAACGCCGGTCAACTGCTGTTTGTGTAAAAGAAATCGGTTGGAAACTTTCCTCATGTCAGTACGTTGTAGGTGTCGCCACCGGCGCCAATATTGTGTGAATGCTCTGAAAAGTTAATCATTTGCATATCACAGCATCTTCTTCCTGTCGGTAAAAATTCGCGTCTGTTGCACGTCATCTTCGTGGTGTAGCAATTTTAATGGCCAGTGGTGTAACATATGAGCTGACCTGAATAGGTGAGTAATATTTTAGGTGTAACATAGAAATGGGGAATCGTTTTTGACAATTAGGGTCTAATTAAACAACATTTTTATGTACTCGCTGCGTGCATCACGTGATCCTAATCTCAAATAAGAAGATCGTTTTGCGTTACCTTAACTGTTGGGCAATGCCGGATCTGTTAAGTGGGGTAATCCCTAACGTCCGCAATTACCTCTACACATTTAATCACATCTTTTTCAGATGCCAAGAAATACAAGTTAGACGACTTAGAGAGAGCCATTAAGGATGACAAGAACCAAACACGTTCATCAGCAAGCAGCTGATGCTTACCCACTTCCAAGAAGTACTATACACTTGCGTCTCAGCAAAAAAAGTAAGACTATACTTTCCGACGACAAGAAAAGTAACTAGAAGAACGTATCTTAAAACTTTTTTATGGGTTAACAGTAGAAGTGGTCTCAAAAATAGCTTTCAAATTTGCGGAAGTAAATAACTTGAATCTTAATTGTGACAAAACATCCTAAACGGCGAAAAAGACTGGTTCTTCGGCTTTAAAAAATAAAAGTGTCCTAATTGTTTCGCTACGGAAACCTGAGTCAAATTTCCATCAATAAATTTACAAACGAGAGTGAAAATTTTCTTCACCAACTTGTAAGCGTTGCACGAAAAATTCCACTTTGATGTTAATCGTATTTAAAATGTTGACAAGACAATAATTTCTAACGTCCAAAGAAATTCAAGGATTTGAGCACCAAAGGAACCAGAAAGAATTGGGCATGGCAACAAGTGGTGAAATAATCACTACAACAGTTGTTTGCGCACTTAGTGATTCAGGGAAGTATGTTCCTCCGTTTTTTTATTTTTAAGAGGAAGCGAATGAACGCTCAGTTGCTGAGAGTAGGCAATGTTGATATGATAGCAACAGTTAGCGGTTCGGGTCGGATCAGCGAGAACCTATTCGTAGATTGGCTTCATCAGTCCCAGTTCTATGATAAGCCAAGTGTTCCAGAAGCAATTATACATACTTTAAACAATCAAGGGGGACGCATTAGTCTTGCCTACTATCTGCTTTATCGCCACAATAGAAAAATTTTCTTATCCTTTCCACTGCATACATCACATCGTAAGCAACCACTGGACCAAATATATTTTGGATTACAGAAGGCTTCATACAATAGAGAACGCGACTTGTAAATGGCTTTAATTGTAGGCCGACGAATTTCAAAGTATCAAGCTGTCGAACTTTTCACCAAAGCCTTCAATCTCATCAGCAATATAGAGAAACCAGCAAACTGTTTCCTGGCTGCTCCTGTTTGACCAATAACTACCACTACATTTGTGAATATTTCGTAGATGTGAGGTCAGTGACACCTGATGCACAGGTAGCATTGACATCAAATTTGCAAAGAGCAGTGACATTAATTGTGCAGCAGAGGCCAGCAACCCATGTAGCAGCTGTGGTCAAATCAACTAAACATGAAGATGTTGTTAGGCCTAATGTTCGCAACTGCCACATCAGAAACGTTAAGAAAATGTCTGAAAACGGCATTCAGCTGTAATAGCCATTTCGCCAAAGAAAGATAGTTTAGAAGAAAAAGAAAAAAGAAAAAAAACAGTTAGGAGCAAATAAATTAAAGTGAAAAGACTGTAAGTGCCACTAAAGGTAGAAGATGTGTGAAGAACCTTCAACCATAAGGTGATGACATTAAGATGAAGGTCCAAGAGAAGGATATGAAGAAAAAGGTTAGTGAAGTAGCTACGACGGAGAATGAATATTCTTGCCCAATTTGTGAAGAAAAGTATGAACTTCCTCCCACTGAAGACCGGATAAAACGCTACAAATGTAATTTATGGAAATTTTGGAAATTTGTGGTAAGTTCCTATGGGACCAAACTGCTGAGGTCATCGGTCCCTAGGCTTACACTCTAATTAATCCAATTTAAACTGACATACGCTAAGGACAACACACACATCGATGCCCGAGGGAGGACTCGAACCTCCGACGGGGTTCCACGGGAACCGTGACTAGGCGCCCTGAGACCGTGCGGCCAGCCCACGCGTTTGTAATTTATGGACCCACGAAATCTGCACTAGTGCTGAAAGAACATCGAGAGGATTTACCTGTGACCTTTTTTATGGTTAGACTATGTTCGTAAAACAAATAACATGTAGGCGGCTATTCATTAAGAGCGTCGGTGAGGTGTTTCGGAACTGGTCCTAGCTCGGCGAGGAACTGGCTGTACTGCTGCTGCGCTGGCCTTATAAAGCCGGCGGAGGTCGGCGGAGTACTCCAACTTTCCCTGTGTCTGTGAGGTGACCTCTGCAGAAAAAGGTTCGCATTAGTCTCTAGCAAGTTCTGTTTATTTTGAAGAATTGTTTTCCTCTTGGTTGCGCCTGCAAGTGCTTGTGTATGCTATATGGTACACAGGGGTGTCTTGAGTGTAGTCTGCCTGGAAGGGGCCGTCTGTGGCAGACGTAACAGTTTTATTTATTTTTTTGTTGTTAGTATTTGGTTTAGTACCGGAAATTTATCTATGTTGATTATGCGAAATCCAGATTGATTCGTTTAATTTTCAGCAATAGATAGTATTTGTAACTTTAGCTGATTTTATTTTATTTCAGTTATCCCTAAGTATAAATGACAGTTCCGCCAATGCATTGCACTTTTATACCTGTAAGCGATATCTCCGCCATCTGTACAAGCGCTTACGCTGTTCCATGACTTTTTGTCACCTTAGCGTCAAGCGATTTAAATAGTGAGGATAGTGTTAGGATGGGAAGGGAGGGGATGGAGTACACGTACTCCCCGATGTAATTCAGAACCAGATGACAGTATGTATTATTTCGATATTGCTTCGCCATATTTGGGTAGGACTGCCGACTACTGACACGCCAATCGATCGTATTACTCTTTCTGCCTGACACCATCGAGTCGCACTGCGCAATGTTACTTGTAACTTCGATTCAGCCGACGCTAGATTTTTCGGGAAAGCTTCAGCTTCGGTATCTCTGTGTAATAGAAGGGCTTTTGGGCTTAAGACAAAACCTGCATTTCATTACGTGGGCTTATGCTAACAAAGGCAGACAGTCTGGTCGGGGCTGGATGCTTCTCGTTTTTTTCCGGTTCATGCGCCGCGCCGTGTGCAGCTGTTGCTGCGAGCGCTCGCCCCGCAACACGCAACCCACAACCACCCACCTGCACCAGGCTGCCCGCGGTAATAGGATTACAATCGCCCCTGCAAATGATATTACCCTGTCCGCCGATCCCAGGGACACGACCTAGGCTTAAGCGATGCAACATGTACCGCCCGGGGCGCGTATCTCTCTCTCTCTCTCTCTCTCTCTCTCTCTCTCTCTCTCTTAAGCCCGTTTTACACGGGAGACTTTCTGGTCAAAATCGACTGCTCGAAGTGCGCGCACGTTTCGTGCCACCGTGTAAATCAGCAACCAGTAACGACGCGGCTGTGTCTCTGACGACAATCATCTACAGATCGTGCCGACTGTAAGAGTTCTAAATTTCAGAATATGCTGCACACTGCGCATGCGCAGGAACAGCAGGATACGGCGGTATCCGCTAATCGTTGGAAATTAACATACTCTGGTGCCCGCCCGGTTGGCCGTGAGGTCTAACGCACGGCTTTCCGGGTGGGAAGAAGCGCCTGGTCTCCGTCGAGGTCCGGTTCAAATAGTTCAAATGGCTCTGAGCACTATGGGACCTAACATCTGTGGTCATCAGTCCCCTAGAACTTAGAACTACTTAAACCTAACTAACCTAAGGACATCACACAACACCCAGTCATCACGAGGCAGTGAAAATCCTTGACCCCGCCGGGAATCGAACCCGGAAACCCGGACGCAGGAAGCGAGAACGCTACCGCACGACCACGAGCTGGAGGCCCGATGAACCGGCTAGTCTGTTGATGGTTTTTAGGCGGTTTTCCATCTGCCTCGGCGAATGCGGGCTGGTTCCCCTTATTCCGCCTCAGTTACACTATGTCGGCGATTGCTGCTCAAACAATTTCTCCACGTACGCGTACACCACCATTATTCTACCACGCAAACATAGGGGTTACACTCGTCTGATATGAGACGTTCCCTTTGGGGGGGGGGGGGGCGGTCCACCGGGGTCGAACGGCACAATAACCCTGGGTTCGGTGTGGGGCGGCGGAGGGGTGAAGTGGACTGCGGTAGTCGTCGTGAGATTGTGGACCACTGGGGCTGCGGAGGGGACGGAGCCTCTGCGTCGTTTCTAGGTCCCCGGTTAACATACCATACATACAATACAATACAATAATCTACTCTGGGGCAGCTCATTCCTACTGTGCGAAGTGATTTTGTGCTTCCGTGTGTGTTGTTTGCCTTGTTTTCGTGAGACAATGAAAAACTACACAACCTCCACGTATTTTTTTCCTTTTAATGTTCTGAAAGCAAAAAGGTATTTATGTTTCAAAGAGCCTACACTGTACATAATAGGAAAGTAAACAGATAAACGAGTTTTGGTAAAAATTATTTCAACACTGAAAAAATTAGAAATATTTGAAGAAAAAATAATTTCTCATGTTACTTAGCACATAGCAAGAAAACAAGATGCAAGGGATAAAGCAAAAGAGCGCCATCTACTGCGTTCTAGAAATTGTTGGATGTGTTTGCAAGTATGTACTTTCTTTCAGTTCTCAGAAGTATACAGAATTTAGCACACGACATTTGTCAAGAAGTTCCACTATGAATTGTGCTTTGGTCATTAACAAACTCTGTTATCATTGCTTAGTCTTCATTTTGTTGCTATAGTTTGCTTTTTTCGTAAAAACAGTATCCCTCATATCATCACTTTCACTGTTCAGATGCCGAACTGCACAGCAGATGGCTCTCACAACACGCTCAATTATGGTGTTGGCGTGTAAAGGAAAATTACCACTCGATACAGACGAGAGTCAGTACAGAAATAAAACGTCAGGGGAGCTGCAGTAGGCTCAAGTGGCTCGAGTAGTCAGGTAAGAAAATTGATCGTGTAAAACGAGCTGTACACACGTGCACGCTAAAATCTCTGTGTGAAATTTAACATTGCTCAACAGCGTCAATATATTCGGAACTTTTGCTGTAGCTCTGTCGGCCAACTCCAGAACACTTCTTGCGGTTACTGCTTCACTGTTATAGCAGCGGAACAGATACCGTTCCGTATATACTGATTACTCTGCAAATACGAGAAATGAAGTGAAGATGGGGCACAATGAACGAAAACAGTTAGTTTGAGACAATTAAAAAAGCGATAGAAAAATGAAAAGAAAGGGTAAGCTGTACAAATTAGGAACGCGGATGACTCCCTCATCAACCAGTATGTCCACTTACGATTAAAAAGACCGTAACTTAACTTTGTATAATATTAATTGCAACGTTGTGGCTGCACTCCGCCCACCCTCTGCCAAACGTTTCTGTTATGTCATTTTCTTTTGGCTGGGATACCCACACACCTGCCGAATGAGGTGATCCCATAATAAAACATGTCTACAGAGGTGCAAAATCCCATCTGTCCATGCATATTTTGGTGTTCCGTCATTTCCCAGAATCACTTGTGGCAAATGCCGGGTTGCTTCCTTTGAAACAACACGCCTCATTTCATTCTCCATCCTTCCCCAACATGAGTGTGTGCTCCGTCTCTAATGACCTTGTCGTTGATGGAACGGGTCGTCAAAACCTAATTTCCCTCTTTCATTCTTCACAACTGCTAATATTTTGTTGACGATTCCTTCGGTCTAATACACTTTTGTCAAAATAAAAGAAAAAGTATTGACTTTCACCAGATGTATGTTTCGGCTTTTATGTGACATGAAATGTCGTGTGGCTAGGGCCTCCCATCGGGTAGACCATTCGCCTGGTGCAGGTCTTTCGATTTGACGCCACTTCGGCGACCTGCGCGACGATGTGGATGAAATGATGATGATTAGGACAACACAACACCCAGTGCCTGAGCGGAGAAAATCTCCGACCCAGCCGGGAATTGAACCCGGGACCTTAGGATTGACATTCCGTCACGCTGACCACTCAGCTACCGGGGCCGGACTTTTATGTGACTAAAAGAGATATTCGTGTACGCATGTTCTTGACATTGCTTGTATGCTGGTGTCAGTGTTGGTGTATACATATGTCGAACTACTACTACTACTACTACTACTACACACACACACACATGTATGGCCACTTCAAAGTGGCTTAAAACCCGAAAAGGACATGTAGCGAACATAAAAAGATTTCAATTTTAGCAAAAGGTTTACAGTTTTGTCTCTTCGACAAAAATCTTGAAGTCTGTGGGTGACATGATTACAAACTAACCTATCTGAGGAATATAGTCATTTTCGCCACTAGAGACGCAACGAACGGCGGCACTTGTATATTCGTTACTTCATGAATCGGAACGTAATCGTCACTTCAACCGAACCAAACTAGTAGCCAAATCCACACGTGCTAAGTTAAAAAAAAAGCAGATTACAGAACTGAGAAGAATACAGTCCTGCTGAATGTTGACAGGGCTGAGAGACCACTTTGTTGCTATTTAATTCTAATTATATTTGAAAAGTTAATGAGTTACGATCTGCTGGTGGTGAGCTTGACGTGGAAGTAGATTGCACAGGATTTATTGTACGTACGTAGGTCAATGAATCCAACCTTTTGCGCAACTCCCATCGTGTACAGTCGCGAGCGATTATAGCAGAAACATGTCAAATGAAATTTATGAGCAATTCGTAATAATGATGAACGACATGTCATACACAAATCCTAATTATGCAAACGCCATGAGCTGTGGCGGCTTTCTCGCAGTGTATCAGTTTCACCATTCCTACGATCTTTGGCTAACATGTTGCTGTTGGAGCGCAGCGCCCTCTGGTGTGGCGGCTCCGCCATTGTGGCCGATATGATACACAGTGAGCGAGGAACAGGACTGTAACGAGCTTTCCGTGGAGTCTCTTCCCCGTGTAAGGTCTTGAGAAACGACGCTGCTTGTGCTGTGATTTATCGAAGGGCACCGAACTGCCAGGGCAGTGTTTGCTGTCATTTTGGTGTCTTTCTTCTAATTTGTTGGGTGTAGAAGCCCGTGTCTGCATAGTATTCAAAAGGAAATGAGATTACAAGATAAGGTAGACATTTTAGACTGATTCATTGCTTGATATTATAATTTGTTTTATGTGTTAACCTTACGTATCTGTGGTACCTGTGAACCTTTAGCCAGTGTAAAGGGCCGTGTTCCAGTAGAAAGCTTATTTGGAAAGTTGGTGGTGTGCATTAGTGTATGTGTTACCGGTTCTTGCCCAACTCCCATTAATTCTTCTGATTTTTAAAGTAAATGATAGGTCACGTAGTTTTCAATTGGTGGCGCAGTGAGAGGTTTAGTATTACCACTTACCAGGGATGTTTAATTGTTCGTGACAAATGGTGTCGATTTTGCTATTTGACTGGTCTGTTTACAATTAGTTTTTGTTGTTCTGGTTTTCTTGAAGCTAATGCTAAAGACCTACGCTGTGTAAGAAATTGTATCGTGCGTCTGTTCTATTTAAGTGTCTAAGATAAATTTTAGTCTGTCCCAGGACGCATTTGTTCTTTCCGAACAGCTACGGACTTATTTTTTAAAAATATTTTTAGCTCGTTCTTATATCTTTTGGTTGTCGTGGTTTTTGGTAAAAGCCAAGATTGATTAATTCTACCCTAAGTTTTTTATTTGATGCACAACTGTGTTTAGGACTTTTAGTTAAAATTATTTGTGCTGCAGGGGACTGTCATTAATAATCTTTTATACTCAGTTGATGGTACGTGCTATCCAGAATCTGGCCCCACTTTTTCATGGCTCGTCGGCTTCTTTAGCCGGATGTTTACATCATTTGGAGTTCATTCGCTTGGCAGCTGTCACCGCTGTCCGTCTTTCGCACTGGTTCCTCCAGCCGCAGCCGCACAAGTTAATGTTCCTGTTCAAGTTAAGCTTATACTTGGAATAATTTTAAATTGTATCTGTTTAGCTTGAGGCCTTCACCTTAGGCATATTTTGATGTGTTTGGGATCCCAACATATACCTTAATGTGTTGTAACTTAGTTATTTTTGTGTTGTTGGGAAATGTGTTGGATCTTCAATTGATGTGTTCCTGGTGTCTGGCTAGATATTGATGTCGAACTGTTTTTCATTGTTTTAATAATGGTTTTCATTTTTTATTTGTTAAGTTTAAATCATGTTTAATTTAGGGCATTCTGATCTGTTGTGGTAGTTTGGTTTAGAATTAAGTCTGTCTTCATTACAACTTTACCCGTATTATATCCTATGTCTTATATAGGTCGTGTCTCGCGTTAAAGAAAATTGTCATCTTGGGTTAAGGTTAGCTTAAAATGTTCTGTACATTACTTACACTGGCTTTGAATTTTCAATTCGACTCATTACTTGGCCTTATAATTAATTAAAAAAAGCGCTTGATTGGCTGATATGTTATTGAAACTGTGTAAAATAAATTTGTGTTATACCAGTGAATAAAGTGTGTAAAATTCCCACTGGTGTAGCCCTTCCCGTTTTCCTACGTGGCTGCATTAGGACGCCGTAATTATCACATTTCACTCCATTCAGAATGAGTAAAGAAAGAAGGGTTGCGAAAAGTTGAATGAATAGACGATTACTTAAACAGTGGGCACAACAGCTCGAATTACCGAGTGTTTCACAGACGCTGAGCTTGATTTATAGAGTTTGCTGAAGATTTGTCACGGTAATCGCTTCGATTTATCGACTGTTCCTAAAAACATCGGATTCCTTCGAATCATCGAGATCTTTTCAACGTACCGGACACCTAGTTTGTCTACAGAGAAATACGATTTATCGAGGTTCAAATTAAAAACAGTTCTGCAAGGTTCGCAGGAGAGCTTCTGTAAAGTTTGGAAGGTAGGAGACGAGGTACTGGCAGAAGTGAAGCTGTGAGTACCGGTCGTGAGTCGTGCTTCGGTAGCTCAGTGGTAGAGCACTTGCCCGCGAAAGGCAAAGGTCCCGAGTTCGAGTCTCGGTCGGGCACACAGTTTTAATCTGCCAGGAAGTTTCATATCAGCGCACACTCCGCTGCAGAGTGAAAATCTCATTCTGGAAACATCCCCCAGGCTGTGGCTAAGTCATGTCTCCGCAATATCCTTTCTTTCAGGAGTGCTAGTTCTGCAAGGTTCGCAGGAGAGCTTCTGTAAAGTTTGGAAGGTAGGAGACGAGGTACTGGCAGAAGTGAAGCTGTGAGTACCGGTCGTGAGTCGTGCTTCGGTAGCTCAGTGGTAGAGCACTTGCCCGCGAAAGGCAAAGGTCCCGAGTTCGAGTCTCGGTCGGGCACACAGTTTTAATCTGCCAGGAAGTTTCATATCAGCGCACACTCCGCTGCAGAGTGAAAATCTCATTCTGGAAAAACAGTCGACTCTGCAATATATCGAACGCTGTGAAACGTAATTGCAGTAACGATACACTTTATGTCAGTAATACGTTAAGGTCAATGTGAAACAAAAAGTTGATTCTATAGAATTAACAGTGTTTCACATGGTTATAACTCTGTTTTTCTGTATTTCTCTGTATCAACATAAAGCTAGCGTAGATGAAACAACATTGCAGCTGTTTCAAATACTCTTAAGAGCAAATTAGCGAAACCTAGCATCATGTAAGACACCTTTTGATCCGATAACAGCGACTACACGTTGCACCATAGATTTCACCGAATACCGAAAGATTTGTGCCCAAAAATTTATGACTCACAAGTCATGCAGATTGGTCAGAGCTGGATCTCAATTCTGATTAGAAGTGTACTTTGTATTTCTGGAACTTCTAACAAGAGGGGATTAAATTAATGCAAGCAATGTGTGAATTATTAGAATCATAAATGTCTGAATTTCTTATTTTTGAGCGATGCAAATGAGCAGTGAAGCTGCAGTGATTTAATCTGATCCGAATGTTTTGGTAGCTCTGCGTTGTACTGACATGTTATGAGATCAATATAAGAGATACATGTGTGGGATTGAAAACATCTGTAATACTTTCTTTTATTTATGTTTGGTGTTTCTCCTTCCTTTTCCCACAGGGACCTGACCTCCATCTGTTCATGGCGAAAGAAGTTGGTGAATGGTAACTTGATATCGCAGAGCCTTGGCCTTCTATGCTACAATGTGCTAATAAATGTCCCCACAGGCTATCCAGTGCAAAAATGAAGCACCCAGAAGAGGAGGAGGAAACGAAACTTCACGGGTTGAGAAGGTGTACGACGTTATTTTAGTGATTCAGTGATTGCTAAATTGAGTCAGATTCACAAAGCACTTTGGTAGTATGAGCCTACTTACCAATACGACGTTACACTACTGAGGACAGATCTGGGGATTTGTCTGCCCATGGGAACGACACAACATTACCCGAGCAGTTCATAGAGACCGGTGAATGACTGAACTATAATTGTTCTGTGAGAAATGACACCAGGATGTTGTCAAGTGAGAGGTAACACATGAGGACGTAGAACGGCTGTGACGCGCCAATGTGCCGGCAGTTCCCTCAGTTACTACCAGAAACGACCTGAAGTCATATTCGATGGCTTCCCACACCATGACAACAGCAGCAACACCGCCACGCCTCTCTAAAACATTGGAAGAATGGGAGTGTACGTCATCTCCATACTCGCTGACGACGGTTATCCGAACTACGATTCATCAGTGGACGCAATGCGACAATACTCCCACGTAGTCCATGCTTCCTGGTCATGGCATCACTCCAAATACAACCGCTTGTGTTGTTGTGTTAATAGCAGCCTATGAAATGAATGGTAGTCTAGCTTTTGCTGGTCTCCAGTCAATGGTTCAAAATGGTTCAAATGGCTCTGAGCACTATGGGACTCAACATCTTAGGTCATAAGTCCCCTAGAACTTAGAACTACTTAAACCTAACTAACCTAAGGACATCACACACACCCATGCCCGAGACAGGTTTCGAACCTGCGACCGTAGCAGTCCCGCGGTTCCGGACTGCAGCGCCAGAACCGCTAGACCACCGCGGCCGGCTCTCCAGTCAATGGTTGAGGGTCGACACAGAATGTTGTAGGCAGTCCATACTTGTACTCTGATCGCACACACAATGTGAAGGGGTTATGACATATTCGGTCCACAACATGGCAATCCTCCCTTTTGGTGGTCAGACTTGGGCGACCAGACACCTTGACGACGATTATGCCTGCCCCTGCAGTCCCTTGCAGTCCAACACTGAACCACTGTCATATCTGAAAGCCCATAAATCCGGAGTCCACCAGCTGATTAAATGCACACCCACAATGAGGCTCCTCAGAAACTGTCAGGAGCCAATAATGTGTGAGGGTAGTTGGGCAAAGTTCATTCTATGCCACTTTTAACTTATTAAAGAAGGCAGCACTCTCTAGGTAGCGCCCCCCCCCACTCTTCTACGTGAGGGGGGGGGGGGGTTACTGGTGACATCATCACCCCCACCGCCCCCTCTCCCACTTCCTGTCCCCAACTCCACTTTCATCTCCCCCACTCCCCTTCCACACCCCACAATTGTGAATTGGCTGGAAAAAGCCTTGCACTGTGCTGAGCTACTGGAGAGAAAGGATGTAAGGCACTACCTTTATTTACTTTTGGGGATTTTATCCTGTTGCTAGCGTCCTACAGCTGCCTCCACACTTTGTTGCACCCAGCCCATACTTTACACTGTACCCTGCTCACACTTCATTCCATCATGCTGTAAGGTTGAAGACAACTGCTTTAGACCACAATACCACAGCCATAGGGTCCTCAAAATTGTCCATCAACTAATCCTCACCCACCCCCTCCCCACTTCCCACTGCCCCCCCCCCACTTTTATTGATTAGATGTGTGTATTGTTCACCTTGCTATGTGTCCTAGTCCACAACACCACTTGAAATTGGTGAGAAACTGTCATGCCAGATGCTGTGGGAAAATTTCTGTCCAACTAATCTAAAAGTGTATAGCAGTTGAGGATTTTTGATACAGATACATGGCATTAAAGGACAGAGCAACAAACTATCACTAAAGCGTAGAAAGAGTTGCCTCTTGCCGATCTTCAAGTGAAACAGTTACTGAGGAACTTGGACACAGATGCATGGTATGAAAGGATAGGACAGAAAACTATCACTGAATTGTAGGAAGAGTCGCCTCCTAACGACCTACAGCTGTATAGCTGCTGAGGAACTTATACAGAGGTACATGGTAAGAAGGGATATGGGAGCAAACTTACTGATGTGTAGGAAGGCCAATACATGCTACCAGAATGGACAGAAGATGCTTCACTGCTCTAATTACAAGTCTATATAGTCATGAAAAAACCACCTATCATATGCAACAGATGATAATGCAAAAGCTACCGGGGAATTGAGAAAAATTGTTATAATAACACAACTATCACAAAAAGTTTGTCTGGAGAGAGTGGTGGCAATGTTCACCGCAAATGTTTGGATACAGACTAAGCAGCTTAGAACGAGTCTTATCTCCCCTCCTACCTCCACTCTTCCCCTCTCCCCTTCTCCCCTACCAATAGATAGGGATACTGGTTTTCCAGTCCTATTCTAAACTGTCACTGATGGTACACAAGGACATCCATCTGCTGGCAGCGATGTACTGCTTCCAGTCTGCAGAAAGTCTCGAAAAGACTGCCCCCCCCACCCCCGCCCCGGCGAAAAACCTCATTGTCATGGATGAACTACTGAATGGGCAACAACCACGTGCTTCAAATATTGTGGACGTGCCGCCATCGACTGAAAGTTGGATTTTTATACTAATCATCTCAATCTCTGACAATCATCCTGCTCTACCCCCAACAGGTGGAGAGCATTCCTTGCACTTGCTTGCCTCCATCACTGGATGCAGTTATAATCTGTCATCACTCATGTTTATTCTACTTCTTCAAGTAAAGTGTCCAAAGGCAGTCTGGCGGAGGTTTGAGACGTTCCACTGCCCCAAATAACGGGTGTGTTTGTATATATGTGTGTGTGTGTGTGTGTGTGTGTGTGTGTGTGTGTGTGTGTGTGTTGTGCGTTTGTGTGTGTGTGTAGCGTGGATGGATGTGTTTCCTGCTGTACAGATGGCGAAGGGCTAGACGATGGAGGAATTTAAACAGGTCGCTTGCCCCTTATGGAGTAACACACTGCTTGTATGCCTAAGGTTTAACTTAACTCCTGTAATGTTAGATCATTTATTTAAAAGAAGATGATTGAATAAACGCAAAAAATCATTTGCTGCACGAAGTGTAGTCCAACAATATTTTATTGCACAGATAAATCTTATAATTCAGCTGCCTGGCGAAAAACATATATCTGAGTTCTATTATTCCATCTTATTACCATAAATATAGAGCATTTTTCAAACTTACATTAAAAATGGAAACCTTTCAATTCAGATTTACAGATACACAACACGCAAATAGGTTCAAAATAAGTAAATAGAAAAAAATTTATAAGACTGCCTGAAGCTGAATCACATAATACTATAAAGGTATTTGATCAATCAGAAGAGGCCACCTGGGAAAAACATATTTCTTCTGAATTCTATTATTCCATATTACTACCATAAATATAGAGTACTATTCAAACATAAATTAAAAATGGAAACCCTTCGATTCAGATTTACAGTTAAACAGCATACAAATAGGTTCAATATAAATAAATAAATTCCTTATAACACTGGCCAAAGTGAATCACATAATTCTGGCCGGCCGAAGTGGCCGTGCGGTTAAAGGCGCTGCAGTCTGGAACCGCAAGACCGCTACGGTCGCAGGTTCGAATCCTGCCTCGGGCATGGATGTTTGTGATGTCCTTAGGTTAGTTAGGTTTAACTAGTTCTAAGTTCTAGGGGACTAATGACCTCAGCAGTTGAGTCCCATAGTGCTCAGAGCCATTTGAACATAATTCTGAAAACATATTTGTCCAATCAGGAAAGGCTCTTGGGCATATTCAAGATACTGACGTGGAAGAATAATAAAATATCATTTAACATTTGAGCATTACATGAATATTAAAACTATTACAGTAAAAACCAAACTTCAGACAGGGAAACCACGGAAGGGACAGATATAGCAGACCAGCTGTGAACAAGATGGTTTAGAATAACGGACACCACTGGGTAGGTTATGCCCCACCGCTTCAGGATAGGAACTCACCTCATAGGCGCTACAATCTGGAGCCGCGCGACCGCTACGGTCGCAGGTTCGAATCCTGCCTCGGGTATGGATGGGTGTGATGTCCTTAGGTTAGTTAGGTTTAAGTAGTTCTAAGTTCTAGGGGACTGACGACCTCAGCAGTTAAGTCCCATAGTACTCACAAGGGAACCTCCCCATCACACCCCCCTCAGATTTAGTTATAAGTTGGCACAGTGGATAGGCCTTGAAAAACTGAACATAGATCAATTGAGAAAACAGGTAGAAGTTGTGTAGAACTGTGAAAAAATAAGCAAAATATACAAACTGAGTAGTTCAAGGGAAGATAAGCAACAATAAGGACAATACGAACGCAGAAGCGCCGTGGTCTCGTGGTAACGTGAGCAGCTGCGGAACGAAAGGTCCTAGCTTCAAATCTTCCATAGAGTGTAAATTTTAATTTTTTATTTTCAGTTTATGTGACAAACTCTTGTTTTCATCGGTTTTTTGGGAGTGATTATCACATCCACAAGAAAACCTAAATCGGGCAAGGTAGAAGAATCTTTTTACCCATTCGCCAAGTGTACAAGTTAGGTGAGTCGACAACATATTCCTGTCATGTGACGCACATGCCGTCACCAGTGTCGTATAGAATATATCAGATGTGTTTTCCTGTGGAGGAATCGGTTGACCTATGACCTTACGATCAAATGTTTTCTGTTCCCATTGGAGAGGCACGTCCTTTCGTCTACTAATCGCACGGTTTTGCAGTGCGGTCGCAAAACACAGACACTAAACTTATTACAGTGAACAGAGATGTCAATGAATGAACGGACAGATAATAACTATGCAAAAATAAAGAAAGTAAAATTTTCAGCCGAGGGAAGACTTGAACCAAGGATCTCTCGTGCAGCAGCTGCTCACGCTACCACGGAACCACGGCGCTTCTTGGCACACTTTTTCCATGATGTTGCTTATGTGGCCCATGGACTACTCAGTTTGTATATTTTGCTTATTTTTTCACAGTTCTACACAACTTCTTCCTGTTTTCTCAATTGATCTGTGTTCAGTTTATCAAGGCCTTTCCATTGTGCCAACTTATAACTAAATCTGAGGGGTGTGCGATGGGGAGGTTCCCTTGTCAGAGCCATTTTTCACCTCATAGGGACGCCGTAGGAAGCCAGGAGACCGTAACGTCTCAGAGCCTACGGCGAGATGGACCGCCGGCGCATACGTACGCAGCAGACGTGGACAGGCTTCGCCTGGTGGACCGTCGGATAACAAGTAACACCCTGGAGCAGTGCCTTCAAACGCTACGAACAGCTCGGAAGGCCGAGAGAAACAAGTAAACATATAACGCATGCGTAATAATAATGGAACATATGAAGCTGCTCAGACCAAGAAAAGAAGCTCAGGTTAAGCATGGCCTCAAGCCCCAACCAAATCTTACGTCTAACAACAAGAGTTTTGCAGTAAGAATTATTAAAAAGGTAACAGGCAATCTTGAGGGCTATCACTCAATCAAAAAAGTAATGGAACTTAATTATCCAATCGGGTGCGTCGACATTAGGTGCAAGTATTGCCAATCAACACATCTTCCGATGTGGTCAAGAAGCTGCCCAAGGAACCACAACCAAAGACTCAACTAACAGGGAAGGGAAGTAACACTCGACGACTAGACAGAGACGGATGATGTCAGTAGGCAAAGGTGTAAAATCATTGAGGGGAGGTTTACTATCTTTTGGTTAAAAAATCGAGTTTTTTTAAATTGCATTTTTGAATCCATAAAAATACTTAGAATCCACCCCTGAAACGGTTTTTCCGAATACGGAACGGAAATGTTTGTTATTCGCGGTTGAACAAAAAAATGCACCTGCCTCAAATCGGCTTTTTTCACAAACCAGTGTTTTTCTTTCGGAGGACGAGTTATTGTACCACACGCAAAATTCAAATGAAAGTATGAACGAGTGTGTTTGGAAGTTAGCCTCCAAGCATTTGCATACTGGTGTGAAGACTGTGGAGACTTTCCTGGCAGCGAGTAGCTTCAACAAAGGGTATTCAGAAATTCTGAAGACCATGACAACGATGGACGTCACCCTGGGACTCTATTCGACGTAGTTCACCAAGCATTCGGAGCATTCGGACGACCACCTGATTCAAGGGGCCGAAAACTGCTTGTCACCGGCTGTACGAGCGGCTCTGGAGCAGCGCAGTATGGTCCAGATCGAGCAGAATGAGGAAGAGGGAGGACTAGTTTATGGACCCGGAATAGCAGATTGAACGAAGTTGCATAATACTGCATTTATATGTAGCCAAAATTTCAAACGCGTTTTTCTCGAAATGACATTTTTTTTATCGCGTGGTATGGTAACTTCAAATCTACCGAACCGATGTTTCCGACAAAGCTAACTAAATTGTCTAGGAGTTGTACCACTTTTATTCCGATCCATCAACTATAAATGTTTTTACTTGACCGAAGAAGTCGAAAAATCAATGAAAGAAAACCTATTTTTCTTCAAATGGCCGCCATTTTGTTTCCTATGGTCCAAATAAGCGAGGTACAGCTCCTAAAGAATCTTATATACCTCGCTACCGTCAACTCAGTTTTGATTTTAGACGAGCCGGCTGACCTGTGACATACCGCACGTGGAGGTCTACATCGAAAATTTGTTTCGTTCCGACGGCACTTCCGCCTTTGCTCTTCGACATTTCCGGTCAAAAAAATTCCAGTTTGTAGAGGAAATATCAATAAACATTTTGCCCAAATTTGACATTGATATCTAACATATCCCGAGAAAAAAACTCTCAAAGAACATGCTTTTTCGGGCCAAAGATAATAAACCTCCCCTTAAACGCGCCAACACAGCTCAGCAACGACTTTGTAATGGGACGAGTGTATCCTGACGTTGGCTCTTTGGTTCTACAGGGTGAGGAAACACTGTAACAACACCACACAACTATCGCAAAGAACAGCAGTCAATCAGAACAATGCATGCATCTTCACCTCGATGTGTTGATACAGACTCAGAAACTCAAAAGCTGCATTTCCTCCCCTCCCACTTCCCCACCACTCCATCAGCTCCCCTTATGGGTAGGGATACTGGTTTTCCATTCCTTTTCTTATCTGATAGTAAACAAGCAGGTCCATCGACTGCACACGCCCAGCTTCGGTCAGTTTTGGGTTGACAATGGTATACTGTTTCCAGTCTGCAGTGGGATGTTGCCATAGGTGACTGTCCTGCTTTCCCAGGCCTGTTCTCTCGCTGATGGTACACAAAAAAATCCATCTGTTGCCTATGGTCTGCTCTGGTCAGAGTTGACAATGATACTTTGTTTAAGGTCTGCAGAAATCAAACGTATTTCTACGAAATCCTGAACCCTGGAACAATAGCGAAGTACTTGACTGTTCACGACAGATGGTCTGCTCTGGTCAGAGTTGACAATGATACTTTGTTTAAGGTCTGCAGAAATCAAACGTATTTCTACGAAATCCTGAACCCTGGAACAATAGCGAAGTACTTGACTGTTCACGACAGATGGGGAAAAGACAACTCTCTGGGAGAAGAATGGGCAACAGCATGGTGCGGTCCTCGGCTGTATCTCACAGTGCGAAGAGAGAGCTCGAGACTGCACTCGCCGCGCCGGATTAGCCGAGCGGTCTCGGGTGCTGCAGTCATGGGCTGCGCGGCTGGTCCCGAGTCCTCCCTCGGGCATGGGTGTGTGTGTTTGTCCTTAGGTTAATTTAGGTTAAGTAGCGTGTAAGCTTAGGGTCTGATGACCTTAGCAGTTAAGTCCCTTAAGATTTCACACACATTTTTTTTTTAGACTGCACTCGCCGGAGGGGTGGGCACTGTGATCAACGGCCGTTGGGGTCGCTGCGGACGGTTGGTATTCAATAAGCTGGCGCCGACCACGCCACTGCTGCTGGCCACTTGCAGCAGCCTCCCATCGCCAGGCACTCCCCTAGCCTCCGAACACTCAAAATTAGTGTGTCTGGAAGTCTTGATTCATGTTTGTGGGTATTACAAACATTTTAGACGCACCAGTATCAGTGTATAGCAGAGGTTCTCACGCTATCTCTATACATGTCGGTAAAAAACACAATCATTTTAATATCCAACTGCAAGCTACAATTTGCATCCCCTCATCCCTCGTAATTTCGTAACATCCAACTGAGTAAAACTACGGACTCTGACTACGATACTGTTGTCGATGACAGATGAACAAACGGCCGAGTTTGGAGCTCTACAACAAACATTTTGGTCGTATTTTCCTCAATTTTGCTTATTTTCCATCAATATTCGCAATTTTTACCAGGTTTTCCGTAATTTCAACGCCCTTAACCCAATTACTCGAGTTCCAAAACAGTGCTCTCCACGACTTGTCACGTCAACAAAACATCTTGTTACATCAATCTGGTGATGCTGCCAGCCAATAACATCTCAGCATGGTTCTGAACTTCAGTATCATGGCTAACCCAGCCCCCCCATTACTTTGCAGCTGTTATACAGGGTGTATCACAATTAACGGCGTAAACTCATACAGTTAAAAGTACACGATACTAGAAGCAAAACATTCAGTAAACATGGGGTCGAAATTGCATGTCTTAAGAGCTACGAGCAATTTTTCATACTGTGAGACAAATCTCTTCTGCTACAAGTTCTTTGCTTTCCATATTTTGGGAAGTGGTAGTATGGACCACAATAAGAAAAAATGCCCAGCAAACCTTAAAAGTTACGAGCACTTGATCATTAGAAGAGCTGTGTTCCAAAGTAGCAAAGATGAACAAATGCTCATAGCTCTAAAGGAATGAATTTTAGAACACATGTTTACTGGACTTTTTTTCTTCTTTTGGTCAACACTAGCAGTTCCCAAAATATGGAAAGCAAAGAACTTACAGTAGACGAGATTTGTTTCACAATATCGAAGATGAAAAGTTGCTCGTAACTCTTAAGGTATGCATTTTCGACCCGATGTTTACTGAGACTTCTTTGCTTCTAGTATCATGTACTTTCAACTGTATGCGTTTACGCCAGTAATTATGATACACCGCGTATACATGTGGACATATCGTTAACCCCTTTACAATGCCTACATCATATGAAACAAATACTTCTGAAGTGTGGGAAATAGCCAGCAGTAGAGAGGAGGTACAAAAACTACGTTCCTTAGCCCAAACACTTTATAAATTCAATAAGATTTTATGACGATTGGCCATCTCTCCCTATGTGGATGGAAGTTACAAAGTATTCTCGCATTCATAGGATAAAGTTGGAAATGAAAGATCTCACCAACATCTTCGATGATTACCTTCCCAGCAGACGAATCTGCCCTCTGTTTTGAAACAAGTTGCCTCTGTGTTGAACGGATCGGTTAAGGATTCTCAGAAAAACACTGGATGGTCCCGCTACGCATCTTGTAACTGTTTCTTTTTTCTTCAGTCAATCCTCACTGCAACATTTGTTTCCGATACGATTTGGGACTGAACAGGAGCAGAATGGTGCTACATCCACTACAATCGACATCTCGTGAAGGAACAGAATGTGCTGAGTTCCATGTAACCAACGCACTTAGATATTTTGCTTCCAGAAAGAGCATAACGCTGTTCCACACTTACGCAACCGACTGGCGCTAGTGATGCACTTCGGCTTTCTCATTCCAATAGTGTAACTGTCGTTCCGCGACGATTGTTCCATACCGATATTACTCACGTCACCCGTGCAATTACATATGACCTCTCCAGATGGACGCATGCTGAGGACGTTAGCACTCCTTATTGGTTTATAGTAGATACGAGCCTGATACATTTGAGATTATTGCGGTGATATAAGAGACAGTTGAGAAGAAGAAGAAACGTATGGTTTATCCCTGATGGAGCTTCAGACAGAAAGAGTCTGAAAAGTTTTACATAAATCACTTGTGCTATTGAAACACACGCTCCCAAGGCTATACCATTCTGCACTTAAAAATGCTATGATGTTAAAGCTGTGTGGATTCTGATATAATAGCTGTTGAATGCTTCACTGTTAATACTGGAATGCTGGAAATATATTTCCAACACCTGACATATATTCACCCTGTACGTTCTCTATGCACTCACTATTGTTACAATCTTTATGATAAAACTACTAACTTCTACACAAAAAAAGAAAAAACATGGATTCTTTGTGATATATGCACTTCATAGGTTTCCAGAGGTGTTAGGACCCACTGCTCATGTCCTGCGCTTGCATCAGTCCTATAAGATGGTCATCGGCAAGGAATAATGCCTGAAACAACTGAAATAGACAAATGCATAGCAGCAGTGTTTGACGTGTGAAGTTACACGCTGCACTGCACTAGCTCCATGGACAGGGAACAGTCTCTTTAGCACAAGTCAAGTGTCAACCAAATGTATACATAGGGATTGCAGTACCTCAAAAACCTCTGACTTAGAATCACTGCAGTTACAAAATTGAAGACTCGGTTTATGTTCAAGATTTGGCACGGAAATGGTGAACTTTGCATGCATCTTCTTTCATATAGAGGAGGCAGTCGAAATAGGTTTTCCATTAGAGTGGTGGATATGATTCATCATAAGTAGGTTGGAAGTCCTCTGCGGGCTGTAGCACGGGGAGGTTTGCTGATAACAATTGCAGGCAGGTAGTGATTTAAGTCACACCCAGAACACACAGTACAGGGTGGAGCGCTGTAAATTGCTTTTTTAGAATTCACTTTGTGGCGGCGCTGTTGGTCGAATGGGAGGGAGAGTGGGCGTGGTTTCTAGTGACTGACGGGAGATTTGTATTCAGTTGTTGCTCAGTTGCGATAATGCAGTGGACACGAGACGATCGCTCATTTTGTGTTGAGGTGTATTTATCGAATTCCCACTCGATCATTGAAGTGCTGCGTGCTTTTCGTTTGCGATTTGCGTTAGCCCCACGCGGACGTGTTCCTGTACGACAATCAACTTTAAATTGGGTAAATGCATTCAGAATTTCAGGGGATGTGTCATCTGCACGAAGAGGAACTGATAAAAGAGTTACACCGCACAATGTCGAACGCCTTAGAGCAGCAGTACTGCAATTACCGAAACGCTCAGCTCGGAAACACGCACTTGCTCTTGGCATTTCAAGACGTTCTCTCCACTAGATTCTTCATAATGAACTGAATTTTCAACCATATAAAATGTGCATGGTCCAGCAGTTATCAGTACGGGATCACGAAGAACATCTTTTGAAGACATGCTTTAAAGCATACCCCCTGACATAAATATATTCTTTTCTGATGAGGACATTTTCACCTCATTGGGTTTGTAAACAAACAGAACGTGCGGCACTGGAGCGACACGAACACCAGGAAAATTCAACAGAGATTCCTGCGCTCAGACCGCGTCACTTTACGGTGCGCCATATCACGAGTAGGCACACTTGGCCCTTACTTTTCCCAGGAAAATCGTCATCATTTAACTGTGAACTCGGATCGTTACTTAACTATGCTGCAAGAGTTTCCCTGCTGGCTCTTGAGGCAATATAATTACAGCATACCTGGTTTCAACAAGGCGGTGCCGCTGCACACACAGTGGGCATTAACATTTGTTTTTTGAGGAAAACGTTTCCTGGAAGGCTTATCTCTCGGATGGGGATCTCAACTGGCCCGCACGATCACCGGAATTAGCCCTATGCGATTTCTTTTTGGGGGGTTACTTGAAGTCGAAGGTGTATTTCAACCGTCCCAACACCCTGGAAGACGTGCAGAATAATATTGAGTCTGAAATTGCAAGAATACCAGAAGACATACTTGAAAGAGTGCATGATAATTGCAGAAAACGACTGTGGCAGTGTGTGGATTGTGAAGATACACATTTGCGAGATATACTGTTTAAACCATAATGGAAATTGTGATTAAATGTGCGATAAATGACCTACTACAACATCTCCCTCTCTCTAGAATGCATCATCAGTCTGCCTCGTTACAACCCCTCTCAACCAACTACACCATCTACTTTCTACCATTCTTTGACGCAGATCCATGTCAATTTAGAGGCAGGTGGCTATCTTTTTCTAGAAAAGCATCCAAGACAAGTCAAATTGCATGTACTCCTATTCCCTCAGAAGTCATACTGCAGAATGTTGTTAAAAACCTTGCAGGACCTGATACAACATGCTATATTATAGTTCTGATTGGTAGAGAATACAGAGAAGCTCATTGTAAATACTGTTTGTTACAGTTAAATCATTTAAATGTCTTGCACAGAGTCAAACAAGCGATCCGTTCTACAGTTGCATATTTCAGTCCCCTAGCTGGTAATGCAATTTTGTTTAGCTAAGGAGGATGTAAAGTTTATTATAGTCACATATCCAGACGCTTTATAAAAATCTATAAGGTGTCGATAGCTTTGATGTCACACCTGGGCTTTCGATCCGACATGTATAGATTTAGTACTTCACATTTGATGGTCGTCCACGTTAAACAGTCTATTTCAGCTGTCTTGGCGCTGTCCAGTAAAGTTACTGCTTCCCTGGCCCCACAGCTTCCACGCCGACTTTGTCTGGTATTCGTGTTGTTATCACACTCGCGTTTCCATGTACAAAGATTTTCCCTCATTTTGTCATATACTCCTTCAGTTTATACGTCATTGCCCCAAATTATCGTAATTCTTTCACGTTTTTCGATGTGAATATGCTCATATTGCTAACATAATCAGGTGTGTCTTGATTTCATTAATATTCGCCATCTTACTAATAATCCTGAAAATTTCCCTCGTTCCAATGATCTACATGCATGCCTTTCTGAAGGGACGTGAATGAAAGTAATCGAATTAGAAAGTTTAGTAACCCTCGTTTTACAGCTGTATCCGACTCGAAGAATGCTGCATGTGAAGGATATAGTGGAAACTCGAAGTCTGGAAACAGTTTGGTGTCCTACTTCATCAGAGAGCACGTTTGTAGATTCATGCAGTGGTGCAGTCGACAGAAACTCGAAGTCTGGAAATAGTTCTACATGTTTGACTTGATTCACTCCATCGTGTGCGGGGGTGCAACAAGGAGCTGACCTGTGTATGGAGCTTATTCCTGCTACTATTGCTGCCTCTATTTTTTATAAGTATATGATCTTATTGCTGACCAGGTATGGTATGCTCTTTCGGTTTATACCATCTAACTCTGATACATGTCCGCAAAACAGCGAGGACATCTGTAGTCTGTCTATAGAACACATGTACATGGGTCGTAGTTTGGTGTTTGAAAGCTAACTTTATTATGTTGTAAACACAACGCATTTACGCTGTTTCATGTGCTGGGTTCTCAGGTGTATCCCATGCCCACTGTCCCTCACTCCATGTGAAATACTCCATTTCCCTGCCACATCTTGGACATAAATCGAGTCTGCAGTTTCATAACTGCAGTGATTCTAAGTCAGTGACAGGAATTTGCGGTTTTCAGAAATTCAAACACCGCTGCCATGCATTTGTCTATTTCCTCATAAGATGCAGTTGTTCATGCATTTTCCACTGCTGACGATCTTTATAACACGAGCATAGCATAATATCTGAAGTGTAATCGGAGATGAAGCGCGTGGGCTATACACCTCCAGAAACCTATACAGTACATTATCACAAAGAATCTATGTTTTTCTTTTCTTTGTGTAGAAGGTAGTGGTTTGATCATCTTAAAGTTTGTCATCATAGTGAGTGGAATAGAGTATGTGCAGGGTAAATTTGTGTCAGATGTTAGAAATATACTTCCATCATTGGATTATTAACAGTGATGCATTCCACAGCTAATATACCAGAATCCACAATGCTTTAATATCATAGCATCTTTAAGTGCAAAACTGTGTAGCATTAGGAGTCTGTGTTTCTGTTCTACAGTCATTTTTCTCTTTTCAGTACCTTCGTAGCATGTATTCTGAACACTAGAATTAATAGCACATGTGATTTATGTAAAATGTTTTAAACTTCTTCCATCTGGAGCTCCATCATGCATAAACCATACAATTCTTCTAGCTCTTCTCAACCGTCTGTTGTATCACCCCAACATTCTCAAATTTATCAGGCTCGTATCTACTATAAACCAATAAGAAGTGCTAAGCTCCTTGGTATGTATCCACCTAGAGAGATCGTGTGTACTGGGATGGGTGACGTATTTATGTTTCGTATGGGACAGTCTTTGCAGAATGGCAGTTACGTTATTGGAATGAGATTGCTAGTCTAAATACCTAGCGTCAATTGGTTTTGCAAGTTTGGAGCATGTATTATGCTCTTTCTGAAAGCAAAATATCTAAGTGTATCGATTACGTGGAACTCAGCTCATTCTGTTCCTCCGGAGATTTCGAATTTAGCGGATATAATGCCCTCATACTTTCGGTCAGTTACAAATTAGATTAGAGACAATGTTGCAGGGTGGATTGGTTAGAGACAAAGTTGCAAGATGCATAGAGAGACCATCTAGTTTTTTTTTCTTTTTTTCTTTTGAGGATCCTTAGCCATTAGATTCAACAAGGGAAACTCGATTCAAAATAGAGAACATAGTGCTCCTATGGAGATGATTCGCTTGTTGGGGTGATAATCATCAAAGGGATTGGTGAGATCTTTCAATCTCCGATTTTAACCTACGAATGCTAGAATACTTTGTGACTCCTGTATTGTGTCATGTGATGGAGACACTGTCAAAGGGATCACGATATGTCCGCATGTATACAGCACTCGCAAAGTAATAGAAGGGGTGGGTCAGCGATGATACAGAAGTTGAGAAGCATGCTGAAATGTCATTGACTGACAGCATCACGAGACTGACGAAATGTGATGTTCTGTTGACGTTACAAGTCCTCGAGTGCAGTCGCTTGGAACTTACGTATTTGGGTGTAGTGCGTTGAAATTACGGAAAACCTTCTAAAATTGCGAAAATTGATGGAAAATAAGTAGAACTCAGGAAAATACAACAAAAATGATTGTTGTAGAGCTCCAAACTCGGCAGTTCACTTATCTGCCATCGACAACAGAATCGCAGACCGAGTTCGTAATTTTACTCACTTTGATGTTGGGAAAAAACAAGGCAGGATCTGATGCAAATTGTAGCATTTACGTGTAAAAATGACTTTTTTTTCGATCATGCGAAAGCTGCTGTTGTATATTGATACTTGTTCATCTGAGGATGTATATAATACCTACATCCATGACTATTTATTTACAGAGCTTCCACGGACACTAATTTTGAGTGCTCTCTGTTTAGGAGAGCGTGCAGGCTCTGGGAGGAAACGGCTGGAGGCAGTAGTGTGGCTGCCGCCAGCGTACTGAAGAGTGACCACCCGCAGCGACCTCAATGGTAGCTCATTGTGGCACCCGCTCCTGAGGCGAGTGCAGTCCCTGGAGCCGCTTCTTACCACTCCGAGATGTAGCTGAGGGCCGTAGCATGCTGTTGGCCGTTCTTGTACAGAGAGTGGTCTTTGCCCCATCCGTGACGAACAGTCAAGTATTTCGCTGTTGTTGCCGCATTTGGCATTTCTTAGAAAAACGTTTGATTTCTGCACATCTGGCACAGTACATCATTTCAACCCAACACCAACCAAAGCAGAGCATAGCCAGCAGATGGATCTTTTTTTGTTCCATTAGTGAGAGGCTAGAACAGGTCTGGGAAAGCAGACTCATTACCTACCAGGAGAGTCCAGCAGCAGACTGCAACCCAACACCGACCAAAGCAGAGCACTTGAAGTGGATGGAGCTCTTTGTGTAACATCACCAACAGGTTAGATGAAGCATGAAGCACTATGGGACTTAATATCTGAGGTCATCAGTCCCCTAGACTTAGAAGTACTTAAACCTAACTAACCTAAGGATGAGAGGTTCCATGCCCTCTTTTGCATGTCGCCTCTCATTTTCATCAATTTTATCAATGTTCTATGTCGTTGCACGGTAGTAACAGACCGAATAGGGTTATTGTAATCAGAGTATTTGTACTGAGAGCTCAAGAATACTCTTCACCTTATTCCTATATATGTTCGGTTAGTTGCATGGGTGGCCTGTGCGAGGCTAGAATCGGAGGACATGGCACACAGCATTTCCGGTTGGGGGCTGCACTTCCCTGAATTCTGTGGGGTTCGTACAATAGGTTTAAGCGCCTGGCGGAACGACTGACGTCGGTGTAGTTTCGCCTATTGTATGGAGGGCGAAACGACCTGCGAGACGTCTGAGTGTTGCCGCAGTTTATGTGTTTACCATTTCGGCGCGTCCGGAACGAAGATTCCTGGCACCGACTGACTACATTGTCCTCTTCATTCGGAGAAAACTTGTGAACTGTGCCCTGCTGAGTGCGACTGTCAGGCACCGGATGGCCGGTGGTCTAGGCAGGTTGTTTTCGTAGCCGGTCAAACGGAAAGTTCAGTGAACTCAGCTGAATAGCAGAGGCATGATTGGTCAACTTAAACTGAGGCTAGTTAACGTCATAAAGTCCTGCTCGAAATTGGAGGGAACGGTCGCTATTGGCGCGAATGATGTTATGAGACAGTGTGGGGGAATTTTGGAATCAGAACTGAATGCTGATTCGCAGTTTTCGAGGAGAGTAGGGAGTAGAGCAATGCTGGCTTCGCTGCTTGCATCGCATCACAGAGGGGGATTGGGAATCTGATCTTCGTCAGAGTCAGACGGTCTTGCGACTTGGTCGCTCATTTTCGGAAGAACTTAGAATTCTCAGACAGCCTTAGCGGCCAGGGGTTGACACAGAGTTGCTGCACGGCAGAAGTCGGCGCCTACATCATCAGGACGCTGCCTACCGACGACGTGCTGCAGATTTCAGTACAGGTACAGTATCTTGCGGCTCCGACATTGTAGGACCTTCTCAATTGTATACTGAATCCCTCAGCAGCATGCGCTCTCGCTGTCCTACAAGTCCACCTTGCTTGTGACTCCATGTGATCCCATTTGAGCTCTCATTACTAATTGTGATACTGCTATATAGTCGGGAGATTAATATTTGATTCATTAGGACCTCCAGTCATTATCGTCAATCTATTGTATCACAGAGAGTGTAGGAGCCCCTTGTTTTCGAACCAACCCTTATTCTCATAATATTTCACTATACCCTATCCTTTAATCTAATGTGTGTGTCGACAATCTTGAGCATTTATGCTCTGATATACAATAAATCTCATAATATTTAATCCACATATCATTTGGTAGATATGGGCAGAATCCCATTTGTTGTTGTTTATTATGATAAAGTTCTTTTTTGAGTAGATTACGATTTTTATTAAATTATTGTGAGTGTGGACTCCTTATTGTACCAACTAGCAGGGTCCACCATCATTTCCTTCCGTTACCGTTGCGCGCGTAATTAATTAGCTGGTAGATAAGGAGAGGGTCGAGTGCATGTCTCGTTCTCATGCAAAATTCGTCTGAATTAAAGAGGTACAAACTCTTCTCCACCCCGGCACCTCGCAAGGACATCACACACGTCAATGCCTAAGGCAGGATTCGAAACTGCGACCGTAGCAGCAGCGCCGTTCCGGACTGAAGTGCCTAGAACCGCTCGGCCATAGCAGCCGGCTGGGAAACCAACATCCCTACCTACAGAGATAGGAGCGGGATGGAGAAAGGGAGATAGGAGGGGAGGTGATACTGGATCTAAGTAGCTTAGTCTGTATCCACACGTTACGCTACAAGTGCATCAATAGTACCACACATCTGTTGAAAAAAAAAAAAAAAACCGATGGCTTCCACCACAACAGTGCTTGAGTTTTCACCTCTATGTGTGGATACAGACTAAGCTACTTAGAACCAGTATCACCTCCCCTCCTACCTCCCTTTCTCCATCCCGCTCCTATCACCTACAGAGATAGGAGCGGGATGGAGAAAGGGAGGTAGGAGGGGAGGTGATACTGGTTCTAAGTAGCTTAGTCTGTATCCACACATAGAGGTGAAAACTCAAGCACTGTTGTGGTGGAAGCCGACGGTTTTTATTTTTTTTCAACAGATATGTGGTACTATTGATGCACTTGTAGCGTAACAGAGTCGTTGCTATTGTGTGTTTTTTTTAATATTTGCTCGTTTATAACAGGATTACATCTCAGTCCTCCTATCATACACTTGTACCTCACACGAAAAACGTCTATCAATCCTAGAATGTTCGTTCAATATTGGTTGTAATGTCGTTGCTTGTCCTAACATCATTACGTTATTGGTGAAGTCTTCTACTCAACAACAGTGTGTGCAACTTCCTAGCTGAATGTATGTTTAAGGGATGTTGGATGGTGTTAAGTACTTATTTTGTAGTATATGCAACGCAAGATTCAATGCTCTCGGTTTAGTATTCACTGTAGCAGACATATCATGAGAATGAATTTATACTTATTTAGCTGGAGATTTCGTTGATTTTAGTACTGAATCCATTATTTGCACTGTTGGCATCACAGTATTCGTTTTAAAAGGGTACGAATACATCCTTTACATGACGTCAGGTGACGTCTGTCGGTAAAATATTCGTTGCAGCAAGTATAAGAAGCCCACCTGGAGAGTGAGTTTACACTTATTTATCTGTAGGTTTCAATTATATAGTACTACATTCACTATTTGCACTAGCAGAGAATTTGGTTTATGAGCATAAAACTACACCCTTTACATAACTTGAGGTGCAGCCTGTCGGCAGTGGGCGGTGGATTGTGGAGGCAGCTGTAGGACAATCCAGCAGCAAACTAATACCGTCAAAAATAAATAAGGTGAAAAAGATAAAGACATATCTGACTGCAAGTTTCTGTAAATTTTTATGCTGAAAAAGCAGATGGCAAAATAGCAATACCACGTGGGACCAGAGGATGAACGAAAAGTTCGTTTTTGTGTACTGGATTGGCAATTAAAAATGTAGATCAACGAATTTTTTCTACATTCACGTTGCATAAAATATGTATGACACGAATACAAAGCGCACATATTTGTTTATCTCTATTTACGGAAGAGCTGCGCGGGTTACAAGCTCATTAACGTATCGGTAGGAACACTGCTAAGCGCTTACAGTCGTCACACCGCTGCCACGTCCTGTTCAGAATATGCACGCTCTCGCCCTGTTGGCACATCGTCCCCTGGGTAGTAGAGCTATCGATGATTCCCAGACGACGTCGCACAAAAAAGGATCACACGGTGCCGATCATATAACGTCAGTGGAAATAAATCAAGCACGTTGAAACTCGCAGGAGAGAAATATCAGCGACCAAATATTGAGGCTTTCTAACGCGCAAATGGCCTCCTTCAGCCGAAATACACCATCGACAATGACAGAACAGAGTGACATGCCAACTATATTGTTCCCAATGGAATAGCATCACAGGCCTCCTCAACTTGCTCTCTAAGATCATCCAGTGTTTATGGTCTTGCAGTGTAAACTGTGTTCGTCGGAATACCCCGCAGACACAAGTCTAGAGGAGTTAAAGCGGGGGATGAAGATGCCAACTATATTGTTCCCAATGGAATAGCATCACAGGCCTCCTCAACTTGCTCTCTAAGATCATCCAGTGTTTATGGTCTTGCAGTGTAAACTGTGTTCGTCAGAATACCCCACAGACACAAGTCTAGAGGAGTTAAATCGGGGGATGAAGATGCCAACTGTATTGTTCCCAATGGAATAGCATCACAGGCCTCCTCAACTTGCTCTCTAAGATCATCCAGTGTTTATGGTCTTGCAGTGTAAACTGTGTTCGTCGGAATACCCCACAGACACAAGTCTAGAGGAGTTAAATCGGGGGATGAAGATGCCAACTATATTGTTCCCAATGGAATAGCATCACGGGCCTCCTCAACTTGCTCTCTAAGATCATCCAGTGTTTATGGTCTTGCAGTGTAAACTGTGTTCGTCGGAATACCCCACAGACACAAGTCTAGAGGAGTTAAATCAGGGGATGAAGATGCCAACTATATTGTTCCCAATGGAATAGCATCACAGGCCTCCTCAACTTGCTCTCTAAGATCATCCAGTGTTTATGGTCTTGCAGTGTAAACTGTGTTCGTCAGAATACCCCACAGACACAAGTCTAGAGGAGTTAAATCGGGGGATGAAGATGCCAACTGTATTGTTCCCAATGGAATAGCATCACAGGCCTCCTCAACTTGCTCTCTAAGATCATCCAGTGTTTATGGTCTTGCAGTGTAAACTGTGTTCGTCGGAATACCCCACAGACACAAGTCTAGAGGAGTTAAATCGGGGGATGAAGATGCCAATTGTATTGTTCCCAATGGAATAGCATCACAGGCCTCCTCAACTTGCTCTCTAAGATCATCCAGTGTTTATGGTCTTGCAGTGTAAACTGTGTTCGTCGGAATACCCCACAGACACAATTCTAGAGGAGTTAAATCAGGGGATGAAGATGCCAACTATATTGTTCCCAATGGAATAGCATCACAGGCCTCCTCAACTTGCTCTCTAAGATCATCCAGTGTTTATGGTCTTGCAGTGTAAACTGTGTTCGTCGGAATACCCCACAGACACAAGTCTAGAGGAGTTAAATCGGGGGATGAAGATGCTAACTGTATTGTTCCCAATGGAATAGCATCACAGGCGCCTCAACTTGCTCTCTAAGATCATCCAGTGTTTATGGTCTTGCAGTGTAAACTGTGTTCGTCGGAATACCCCACAGACACAAGTCTAGAGGAGTTAAATCGGGGGATGAAGATGCCAACTGTATTGTTCCCAATGGAATAGCATCACAGGCCTCCTCAACTTGCTCTCTAAGATCATCCAGTGTTTATGGTCTTGCAGTGTAAACTGTGTTCGTCGGAATACCCCACAGACACAAGTCTAGAGGAGTTAAATCGGGGGATGAAGATGCCAACTATATTGTTCCCAATGGAATAGCATCACGGGCCTCCTCAACTTGCTCTCTAAGATCATCCAGTGTTTATGGTCTTGCAGTGTAAACTGTGTTCGTCGGAATACCCCACAGACACAAGTCTAGAGGAGTTAAATCAGGGGATGAAGATGCCAACTGTATTGTTCCCAATGGAATAGCATCACAGGCCTCCTCAACTTGCTCTCTAAGATCATCCAGTGTTTATGGTCTTGCAGTGTAAACTGTGTTCGTCAGAATACACCACAGACACAAGTCTAGAGGAGTTAAATCGGGGGATGAAGATGCCAACTGTATTGTTCCCAATGGAATAGCATCACAGGCCTCCTCAACTTGCTCTCTAAGATCATCCAGTGTTTATGGTCTTGCAGTGTAAACTGTGTTCGTCGGAATACCCCACAGACACAAGTCTAGAGGAGTTAAATCGGGGGATGAAGATGCCAATTGTATTGTTCCCAATGGAATAGCATCACAGGCCTCCTCAACTTGCTCTCTAAGATCATCCAGTGTTTATGGTCTTGCAGTGTAAACTGTGTTCGTCGGAATACCCCACAGACACAATTCTAGAGGAGTTAAATCAGGGGATGAAGATGCCAACTGTATTGTTCCCAATGGAATAGCATCACAGGCCTCCTCAACTTGCTCTCTAAGATCATCCAGTGTTTATGGTCTTGCAGTGTAAACTGTGTTCGTCGGAATACCCCACAGACACAAGTCTAGAGGAGTTAAATCGGGGGATGAAGATGCCAACTGTATTGTTCCCAATGGAATAGCATCACAGGCGCCTCAACTTGCTCTCTAAGATCATCCAGTGTTTATGGTCTTGCAGTGTAAACTGTGTTCGTCGGAATACCCCACAGACACAAGTCTAGAGGAGTTAAATCGGGGGATGAAGATGCCAACTGTATTGTTCCCAATGGAATAGCATCACAGGCCTCCTCAACTTGCTCTCTAAGATCATCCAGTGTTTATGGTCTTGCAGTGTAAACTGTGTTCGTCGGAATACCCCACAGACACAAGTCTAGAGGAGTTAAATCAGGGGATGAAGATGGAAACTCCACACCCCCTCTTTGTCCTATCCACCTTGTAGGGAATGTACAACTGCCTGTGGGACTGTTACGGTCGCAGGTTCGAATCCTGCCTCGGGCATGGATGTGTGTGATGTTCTTAGGTTAGTTAGGTTTAAGTAGTTCTAAGTTCTAGGGGACTGATGACCTAAGATGTTAAGTCCCATAGTGCTCAGAGCCATTTTTTTTGTACAACTGCCAAATACCGTCACATCAATGTGAAAGTGATGTGGTGCACCACCCTGCTGAAAGCAATAACCTTCATTTTCAAAAAGTCGTTAAGACCAGGAGTTATCATATGTAACATTTCTAAGTAAGAGTCACCTGTGACAGTGTTTTCAAAGTATTACAGCCCAATTAACCTTCCAGAAGACAGACCACACTAGACTCATACTCCTGGTAGATTATCATGTCTTTCCTCTGTTGTGTATGGGTTCTGACTGGCCCAGTACACACAATTATGGTAGCTATTGTTCCATTAAGTTTAAGGTCACTTCATCTGACCAAAGAATTAGATCGTGGAAATGTTGCTCTTCTTCGCATCTGTTAAGGAACCACACACAAAATTCACTTCATCTATTGGGATCATCCTCACTAAGAGCATGGAAAAATTTTGGAATGAAAGACTTCAATGTCTAAGCCCACTGAATTCTATGAGCACTGCATGTGCAAGTCCCAATCTCACGAGAGCACTGCCTTGCAGATTTATTCGAGATTGTGTGAATGTCTGGATTACTGCATCGACCCTTTCACTGTCTGCCGAACATCTTTCTTCGGCAATGTCCCTTCTTCAAATCTTGTACTGTTACTCTGATATCAAACTTATCTCAGATTCTTTTAATTGTTACCCCTGATGATAATGGTGTTCCAAATTAAGCCCTCCAACATTATCATACCTCACTCACACTCTCTGTTTTCCAGTAACACTTTAGCACGCATTTCCGTTGAGCCTACAATAACACCATGTTTACAATCCTGGAACAAAAGAAAGTGTTATGTTTTTCACTGCCTTCTGAATAATTACCCACAAATAGTGTATACATTTTCAGAAAGTGTATATATTTTTTGGGACATCCTGTATTTTATCTGCAAGAGAAACTGTAATAGCTCATAGACAGAAATTCAGTAATTTATTAAGCGTTCTTTTTTGTCATTTTTTTGGCCTTTGCCTCACTAAAGACAAATTTGAACCTCCCAAATAAAAATCATTTCAGCTGGCCATATTTCCAAACTGGACGTCTGCGTTTCGAAGTTACTGTCCGAAAAGCCTTTTACTAACACACGTTTCGGTAACAGTAAGATTGCGAAAGAGGAAATTCCCGGTTCGTCTACCGTTTTGGCACATAACTGTTGTCTGTGAGGTAGTTTCATTACACTGTTCCCAGCTATGAAGTTTTACAACTGGCTGTTGGATACTAGTGGTTTGTCAAAATGAATAATCTGATACATTTCAGTAGTTAGAAGCTGTATTATTACCTGACAATATAAGGTTTCAATACACTTCGTGGATCAAAAACACAGTTTTGTCGTTTCTCTGTTACCTTCTTACACCATCTGTGTGGCCAGCTGATGTTATTGGCTCTGAGCACTATGCGACTTAACTTCTGAGGTCATCAGTCGCCTAGAACTTAGAATTAAACCTAACTAACCTAAGGACATCACACACATCCATGCCCGAGGCAGGATTCGAACCTGCGACCGTAGCGGTCACGCGGTTCCAGACTGAAGCGCCTTTAACCGCACGGCCACACCGGCCGGCAGCTGATGTTATTCGGGCATTGTGTTGCAAATTAGTAAAACATGATATTTATACCTGAAAATATTCGTTTAACATCCTACAAAAAGGAAGAAATTTAGGTTTTAAAGCCTCGTCGACCAGGCAGCTATTAGAGACAAAGAAACAGCTTGGATACAACAAGGCACAAGGATGTAATTGCGAAGAAACTAACCGATGAAGGAAGTAGAAACATCTTAAAGGAAATGAAGTAAATGGGAACTGCTGAGAAGCCAAGGCGTCATGGATGTAGAAAGAAATGTGAATAAATCGAAAAAGAAGCGGTCGTCGGAAGCAATGATTCAACATATAGAAAAGTAGAAACCGCCTTCTTAAAAGCAAGGGCGTACACATCAAAAGATGTAGTGGGGATCCGAATGCTCAACGCATAGAGGAGAGCTGATTGGTGGAAAGAGTACATTTCAGGCGTCCATGAGGGGCGGGGGGAGGGGGGGGGGAATTCTCCAGGGTGTTATAGAAAAAGAAATAGAAGTGGAATTATATGGCGACATGCGATTAAATAAGGCAGAAAGGACAGATAACATTCCGTCGGAATTTCTGTAATCATTGAGAGAAGCGGCAAAGAAACAGTTACTGAGATTGATGTGCAAAATCAATGAGACTAATGGTGTCAGACTCTCGTCAGTTTGTCACTGCACAGTCTCAAAACGAGCAACAGCAGGTAAGTGCGTGGACTATCGTACAATCAGCTTAAAGTCTCATCCAAGTTACTAACGAGATTAATTTACAGAAGAGTGGAAAAGAGAATCAAGGTGCTGTTAGGTAAACATCAGTTTGGCTTTCTGAAAGGTAAAGACACTGGAAATACAGTTCTGGCGTTGCACTCAATAGTGGAATCAAGACTTCAAAAAATGAAGAAACGTTTATTGGGTTTATGAACTTAGAAAATGCGATTGACAATGTAAAACGGTGCAACTTGTTTGAAATTCAGAGAAAAAATAGGAATAAGCTATAGGGGAAATGGGTTGTATACAATAAGTACAAGAACCAAACGTGAACAACAAAAACGGATGATTAAGAACGAAGTGCTCGCAGTAAAAAGGTACTAAGACAGGGATGCATTCTTTCACCTTTGCTGTTCAATCTGTACGTCGAAGATGAAATGGCATATATAAAATGTAGGTTTAGGAGTGGGATTCAAATTCAGGGCGAAAGGATATCAATGATAAAATCTTCTGATGCTGCTGCTGCCATCAGTGAAAGTGGGGAAGAGTTACATGACATACTGAGTGGTATGGAAGGTCAAATGAGCGCTTATTATGAGTTGAGCATGGACTGAAGAAAGACGAAAGTACCAACGTTGCTACTTTGAAAGAAACAAGAAACGATTGAAGAAGCAAGGAAGACATAAAAAGCAGACTAGCACAGACAAGGAGGGCAAAGTATACTAGTATCAAACATTGGCCTTAATTTGAGGAAGAAAGTTTTGAGAATGTGCTCGTAAGTTTGGAGTACAGCATACGCATTAGTGAATAATGAACAATGAGAAAACCGGAAAAGAAGGGAACAGAAACATTTGTTGTGAAGTTGCCGAAGCATACCGAAAATTTGATGGCCTGATAACGAATCAGAAGACTTTTCGAACGCAGACCTTTCGTACGCAACGCTAACAAGAAGACGAGACACGATTTCAGGACATGAGTTAAGACATCATGGTGTAACTTCAGCGTAGAGGGTAAAGCCTGTAGGGGAAGATATACCGTGGAATACATCTAACACATGATTAAGAATGTAGAGTGGAAGTGCTACTGTGAGTTGAAGAGATTGATACAAGTAAGCAGTTCGTAGAGGCTGTATCAAGCCAATCAAAATATTGACGGAAAAAAGCTGTGTGAGAGTGGTCCTGTCAATGATCTTAATCTGTTTAGGGAATGGTTGCACGGGAATTACTACCTTGCTCTTCCAGAATGAGAAAACTGTTTCTATTCTGATCTCGTCCTATCCATAATCTCGTCCCACGAGGGTTTAGTGCTACTACACACATCAAAAAAAGTTTTGAATTACCCAGGTTCCCAGAACTCCTGAAGGATAGATGCTGACTGTGGATATTGTATCACAGACACAGTCCCTTTGACTATTCAGCTATGTCACAAAACCCGCCCAAAGCTATAAACAACCATGCATGAGCAGCGCCTATTAGACGGAGGGGGTCCGACAGCCGATCAGTTTCAGTCATTCCACCAGGAAGGAGTTACACGGCTCGCGTTGTCTGTAGTTCAACCATGCCTAGACGGTCAGTACCGCGGTTCCATCACGTCCGCATTGCTACTTTGTGACAGGAAGGGCCCTCAACAAGGGAAGTGTCCGGGCGTCTCGGAGTGATTGGTTCAAATGGTTCTGAGCACTATGGGACTTAACATCTGTGGTCATCAGTCCCCTAGAACTTAGAACTACATAAACCTAACTAACCTAAGGACATCACACACATCCATGCACGAGGCAGGATTCGAACCTGCAACCGTAGCAGTCGTGCGGCGTCTCTGAGTGAACCAAAGCGATGTTTATCAGACATGGAGGAGATACAGAGAGACAGGAACTGTCGATGACATTCTTCGCTTAGGCCGCCCCAGGGTTACTACTGTAGCGGATGACCGCTACTTACGGATTATGGCTCGGAGGAACCCCGACAGCAACGCCACCATGTTGAATAATGCTTTTCGTGCAGCAACAGGACATCGTGTTACGACTCAAACTGTGCGCAATAGGCTGCATGATGCGCAACTTCACTCCCGACGTCCATGGCGAGGTTCATCTTTGCAACCACGACACCATGCATCACGGTACACATGGTTCCAACAACATGCCGAATGGATCGCTCAGGATTGGTCACGTTCTCTTCACCGATGAGTGTCGCATATGCCTTCAACCAGACAATTGTCGGAGACGTGTTTGGAGACAGCCCGGTCAGGCTGAACTCCTTAGACACAGTGTCCATCGAGTTGAACAGGGTGCAGGTTCCCTGCTGTCTTGGGTTGGCATTATGTGGGGCCGACGTATGCCGTAACGGCTATACGATACGTGAATGCCATCCTCCGACCGATAGTGCAACCATATCGGCAGCATATTAGCGAGACATTCGTCTTCATGGAGGACAATTCACGACCCCATCGCGCACATCTTGTGAATGACTTCCTTCAGGATAACATCACTCGACTAGAGTGGCCAGCATGTTCGCCAGACATGAACCCTAGCGAACATGCATGGTATAGATTGAAAACGGCTATTTATGGTCGAAATGACCCACTAACCACCACGCCACTACGCCGAATCGCCGTTGAGGAGTGGGATAATCTTGACCAACAGTGCCTCGAAGAGCTTGGGGAAGGTATGCCACGACGAATACAGGCATGCATCAATGCAAGAGGACGTGCTACTGGGTATTAGAGGTACTGGTGTGTAGAGCAATGTCGACCACCACCTCTGAAGGTCTCGCTGTATGGTGGTACAACATGCAATGTGTGGTTATCATAGCAGTAAAAAGGGTGGAAATGATGTTTATGTTGATCTCTATTCCAGTTTTCTGTACAGGATGAGGAACTCTCGGAACCGAGGTGATGCAAAACTGTTTTGATGCGTGTATTTTGAAAATACTACATTCTGATGCAGAAAATTTCATACCCCGTTTCTTATTTCATTAAAGCTTTCGTCGTTTCAATTTGAACGTGTTCAGTGTTTCGACGCAAAATCAGTAAAGAATCTCCATCTAAACGTTATATATTTCACCTACTTGTCAAAGATCCTGACTCAATTTTTACTCTGTAGTGAAAGAGTTCAAAGGAGTGTGTTAAACTGTTATCAACTGATCAACACAGTAATCGAAAATTCGCTTTGTGGATTGTATTGTATGTTAACCAGGGTTCCAGAAACGACGGAGAGGCTCCGTCCCCGCCGCAGCCGCAGTGGTCCACAACCCCACGACGACTACCGCAGTCCACTTCACCCCTCCGCCATCCCACACCGATCCACTCTTTCAGGTTTATTGTGCCGTTCGGCCCCTGGTGGACACCCCCCCCCCCCCCCCCCCTGCCCAGGACAAGGTTGCGCCATGACTCCCTTAGTAACATAACATCTCCTCTGCCAGAATGATTACGTTATTCTCGTGGATTAAGTCGTTTTATTCTCCGCAAACACGTTTTCCAGATTTGTAAATTTTTTCGCTTCTTTTTGGGTGTCTCTCTGGTATGTATAGCGTGACGAGAAACTCTATGTAGCACAGTTTTAAAACAACATTCATAGATCGATTCTTCGAGCTTTTTGCGATACGTACAGGTGTTCGACAAACGAACAGGGTATCCCCCTCGCTGTTTAACCTAATTCTGGAAGATGTTACACTGTTGGTCATTAAAAACGCAACAGAATGTAGGCGGCATGCAACAAGAGTAAAACTGGCGAATAGTGAACTACATGCTTCAATGTGGATTTTATTTGCATTTAAGTGCAACCACGCAAGCCAGTTTCCAGGCCCGTATGAGTGCAGGAGAGCACAGCCATCGTTTCTGAATTGTTTTACGAATCGTAACTACAAGCGATTTATTTTGATGTAACGGAGAGTTTTGTAGTTTATATTCTAAGTTGATTGCGTGTTTGTGTATTTACGAGGTGCAGTCCACATTTTTATAACTGTTTAGTGTAGAATTCCGCTACCTTTAGAACGCGAAAGGACTATGGATGCTGTATTCGGATGCGAGCTGCGTTGCTGATCCTTCGCTCACAACTCCAGGCGTTGCTGGGTTCGGTGATACAGCTTTAGGCCGCCCCCTAGAGAAATAGGCACCAGTGTGGAGGCCACACGAGGGATCCAAGGGACATCCAACATGTCGATGCATCCCCCAATCCGTCCACTACTTCAACCGCGCTGCCTACTCCCTGTACTGAAGTTTTCTCCTCACACTCGTTTCAAGGTGTGGCAGGCAGGCTGGGGCAATGGAAGGCCTCCCTGGTTCATTTGACAGGTTTAAGTTGCTGTCTGTGGCTGACAAAGGTACATGTAGTCACTGGTCCTATTTCAGAGGAAGCCTCTCGAGGTGCAAGATTCAGGCATTACTGGTAGTTGGTAGCTCCAATGTGAGGCGCTTTAGAGACATGGCAGCCAAGGAGGGGAAGAAGTCCAATATGCATACCGGGAGGAGACATTCCAGATGTGGATCGGCTGCTTCTGCTTTACGTGAAGAGTGAAGGGTGCAGCCATTTGGAGATGGTGGCTCATGTCGATACTAATGGTGTGCGTCGCTCTGGATTGGAAGAGTTTCTCTCTGGTTTTTGGTGACCATAGTGTGGTAAAGACAACCACTCTTGGTTTCGAGATGAAGGCAGAACTCATCATCTTTAGCGTAGTCGACAGGAACGATAGCGAACCATTGGTACAAGGCCAAATGAAGGGTCTGAATGAGAGGCTTAGACAGTTCTGCGGCGGTGTAGGCGGCAGACACCTCGACATAGGCCGTAGGATGGTGGGGTTTTGCGTTCCGCTTATTAGGTGAAGGGTCCGTTACACATAGGCGGCGGCTACACGAATACTCGTGACTGTGTGGAATGGACTCGGCGGTTTTCGGGAGAAACGATCTTGGAAAACTACAAAAAGGGCTTCAGTCTCTAAGATTATGGAACAAACATAGGACGATGGTAGACCTAGGAGCAATAAGTATTAGTTATGCATTATCATAACTGTGCTGTGAAGGAACCAGACGTCCAAGCGCTAATAGAATGCACTGAAGTTCAAATCTTTATCGGGACTGGAAGGTGGCTAAATACGGGGACAACTTCGGCCGAAATTTTAACAAAGGTCAGAAAGGATAAACACAGTTGGTAGCGGCGTGTTTCTTGCTATTATTAGTAGTTGCTCTTGTAATAAAACTGTAGTAGATGGTTCCTGTGAGTTAGTATGAACTTAGTGACATATAGTCCTGACCAAATAGAGAGTATCACGGTGTATACGGGGATTAGTGACCACAAGGTTATTTTAGCAAGACTGAGTAGTGTAACATATGACTGACCAAAAATGAACGCAAAATATAGCTGTTTTAAAAAGAAGATAAAAATTCGGTTGACGCCGCCCTAAGAGACAATGCCTGCTCATTCCACACTGACTATGTAAGCATAGCCCGGTAATGGCGAGTAAGAAATAGCCTCGACGGTAACTGAGAGATAAATAGCGCATAAATTAATAAGAAGCTGAACTGACACACCATGGTAAAGGATACGGGTTAGATCATTATTGCAGAAACAACCAAAAAAGCGTGTCTAATTTAAAAATCGCGAAATTTGGCTATGTTTTCCAGAAACTCAAAATTTAGCACTAACTTTATTGCGAGATGTTTTTAATAATTTCCGTAACGAAACTGTCTCGAAACCCATCTAAAATTCCAATGATATTTTACTGGTGTGTATACAGATGCTCTAAGACGCAATGAATACCTACATTGCGGAACAGCAATGGTAATATTACCGATAAAAGTGCTACTAAACAAGAGGTACTAGACACGGTTTTCCGAAATTCTTTCACCAAAGAAGACGAAGTAAATATTTTAGATTTCGAAACAGTAACAGCTGACAACATGACTACGTCTCATCGGTGTAGCGAAGTAGCTTAATAAAGCTTAATTTACCATTCATGTTCGTTTCAGCTCCGGTCCGGTGGTTAGTCTGAGTATAGAGATTACTTTGACCCACAGACAGAATTCTGAGTGGTTAAAACATGCACTCTAAATTAGTGGGAATGCAGTGTACACTGACAGAACTTTGACTGAGCATCTGTGCTAACTGAAGTTACAACCATGTACTTATATTTTAGTGCGAGTTCTCTTTTGCTTTTGGGAGCGCTGCTCTCCCAAACCACATTCCAACTATTCCAAAGTGGGGCAGAATCATCGTACAGGTTTGATGGTAACCTAAAATACTGGTGTAGTTGCTGCCGCCCGATTGGAAACGCTATGGTCCCAAATAGAACAGCTTACTCAAGGCATGGGGATCTCTATTAATCATCGGGAGGTATAGCAGCCGTTCTGATTGGGGCAGTTGCTCCGCTAACGTTCTCTCAATGTGTCAATGTGCGAACACGTGCATTTATGAAAGTATATGTTCGAGACAAGTATCCTAAAAAGGAAACGAAGAGAAGCGGTGCAGAGAAAAGCTCTGCTTTGTTTTTGTATATTTTTAATTTAGCGGAAATAGGATACTTATTCTGAGCGCTTATCATAGACGATCAGTAAAAGCAATTTTTTAGATTATTAAGCACTTAATATCTCACATATCGCGTGCCAGTTTTATAGTTAGTGAAATCATTTTTCGTCAGATAGTGACTCTCTTGACCCTGGCTACTCGATTTTACTATGGACTTTTAGCATAAGAATATCATTAAACATTTTCCTTTTCTTTGATACTCTGATTATCTTATTACCAAGTGAATTTATCTCGACCTTTTTCCGTTATTTTTAGGAACGTAACATTGTACCTTGATTTTTTGTGTCAGCTGCAGTGAATTCTTCAGCTTCTTTGGGCGAAGCAAAGGTAATAAATGAGTTTTTCACATTTGTACTAACGTGTGTGAGCGAAGTTTAATAACCACATTTGACTGGCAGGCCATAAAACCAAAACAGCTTGGGCTGATGGATTCTGAAACTGGAAACATGGAGCAGAGCGGTTAAGCAACAATTTCTTTTCACATTAGTTGCAGCACAGCATTAAAAAAAACGTTGAAACTGATAACGCCATTCAGTCTGTATCGTCATTTCAGTTGAAATAAATGGAGGATAATCGAAGCGCGCTATGGAAAATATTCAGCAGATTAAAGGCACTGGCGAGACAGGGTCTTCGGACAAGAGGATCCAATAACGATGAAACTTCAAACTTTATGACATTTTTAAAGGCTCCAGCAGAAGATATGACAGAATAAAATCGTGGTTACAAAGGGATCGTTACAGATGACTTCTCCGCGATAATCAAAATGAAATTCTCGAGCTGATACAACTACGCACCCAGACAAAACATGAATCAACGGAGCAGTTTAACAGTATGAAGACATTTGTATAATAGCTCCAATCATATACAACCGCTCGCTCCACGATGGACCCGTACCCAAAGAGTGGAAAGTTGCACAGGTCATACCAACACACAAGAAAGAAAATAGGAATAATCCTCTGAATTGCACACCCGTATCGTTGACGTGAATGGAATGTGTAGTAGGATTTTGGAATACATCCTGTATCCGACATTGTCAGTTACTTTGAAGAAAACAATCTATTGACATGTAGTGGGCACGGAATCAGAAAATGTTGTTCTTTCGAAACAGAACTAGCTCTTTATTCACAAGATATAATGAGTCCTATCGACAGGGGACCCCGAATTGATTTCGTATTTCTGGATTTCCAGAAGGCTTTTTACACCGTTCCTCACAATCGACTTCTAATCAGAGTGGGTGCCTATGGAGTACCGTCTCAAATGTGCGAGTGGATTTGTGATTCCCTGTCTGTCAGTTCGTAGAAATTGACGAAAAGTCATCGAGTAAAACAGAGGTGATATCTGACGTCTCACAAGAAAGTGTTATAGGCCATTTGATCTTTGTAAAGGAGATTTAGGAAACTATATGAGCAGTTATCTTAAACTGCTTGCTGATGATATTGTTGTTTACTGTGTAGTAAAGTCATAAAAAGATCAAAATGAACTGCAAATTGATCTAGACACATATGTGTATGGTGCAAAGGCTGGCAATTAACTCTAAATAACGAAAAGTGTGAGATCATCCCCTTGAATGCTAGAAGGAATCCTTTAAATTTTGGTTACACGATAAGTCACCCAAATTTAAAGGCTGTTAATTGACATAAATCCCTAAGTATTACACTTATGAACAACTTAAATTGGAACAAATACATAGTTAAAGTTGTGGGCAAGACGAACCCAAGACTAATTTTTTGTAGATTCAAAACAAATCTACTGAAGAAACTGACTGCACTACGCTCTGCGCCTGTGCTGCAGTATTGCTGCGCGGTATGGCATCCTTACAAGATAGGACTGTCGGAGGACATCGAAAAAATTTAAAGAAGGGCAGCTCGTTTTGTATTATCGCGGAATAGGGGAGAAGGTGTCACGGATATCATACGCGAATTGGGGTGACAGTCATTGAAACAAAGGCATCTTTCGTTGCCCCGAGATCTTTTCACGAAATTTCAGTTGCCGACTACATCCTCTGATTGGGAAAATATTTTGCTAACCCCCATGTACACTGGGAGAAATTATCATCATAATAAAATAAGGGAAATAAGGTCTCACACGGAAAGACAGAAGTGTTTTTTTTTTCTCTCTTTTGCGTGCTGTTCGCGAGTGGAACGGTAGAAAAACTGAGTGAAGTTTATTCAATGAACACTCGGCGAGGGACTCAAGTGTGAGTATCAGAGTATACATTCTGTATATAAGGAAATATTATGCAGCAATTTGTAATCAGAAATCACATTTCAGTGTTGTATTTGACAAGAACGAGCTGTGCAGCGTGTAAGAAAGACAAACATCTACCAGCCGGTGTTGAAATTCCACAGCGGCGTGCTTATGGCTCGTGGGGCTGCAGTTTGTCGTTGCGTCACATTGCTGTTCGCACTGCTCGGGTTGCCATGACTGTCATGCGAAAATGGATTCGGATTTAGGATGGTCATACTCAACGCCAGAGGATCTCCGCTGCCCCACGGGATTAGCGCTGGACATGGCAGACATTTTGCTCACTCAACCGTGCATGATCGTACAGCCACATCACGTCACATTCGTGAAGAGATGACACAGGAATGAAAATCGTGGTGATACATATCAAACAAATCAGGAATCGGCGAAGGAAAGATGGAACGGCGTTGGCCACCTCGAGTCATCAGCTTTGTTAGTCAGCCAGCCTCGTACAGTGTACCAAAGGAAGGATTCAGCATTCTGCATCTTCAGTAAAGATGGAGCCCAAATTTGCCCAGGAAAGGTTGGGAAGGAACTCTCGTAAAGCTTTGTAAGAGAGCGTCCATCCTGTAAACTCGAAGTGCATGTTGGTAGCGCCTGTCGCGAGCTTCTCCTTTTTCTTCCTTTAAGTGAAGTCCTCTTGTGTTACGGTCTCGACGAGAAGTTCTCCAGGCTTCTCTTCACTGGTCGACCTAGTGACCTGACACCGCTAAGGTCGTACTGTAGCGTTGATTTTGGGATCCACTTTCAACTCATTCGTTGTAGATGTTTTCTCCAGTTGTTACGGTAATGTTGCATATAATGCGTAGTGGGTTCCATTTTAAGTTCCTTTAACACGTCTTCATTCCCTTGGCGATCCCATTTGGTGTAAAAAGCCGTTCGTCTCAAGAATTTCGTTCCACAGGCTGTTAGTGTTTTCGGCTATTTTTCCGAATTCGCTACCACAACGCACCAAAGGCCTTGCTAAGGCCTTATAAAGGCTTAATATGGTGTTCTCCTGGACTCGGAAAGGTTTCACTGCGTTATTAACGACTCCCATTGTTGTTTAATCAGCAACAATTAATTCTGTCGGGAAGGATAGGCTAAAGATGTGAACGTGTTCACTCTTTCCAGAAATTTACTTTTCAAGAAGGTCGTATTCTGTATTGCGTATTTTCCGTGGAAGATAATGACTTTTATTTTCTCGGTATCGATGTCCATGGTGTATTTGTCGGATATTCTCTGTAAATACGTAATAAATAATTTTTGACTTAGATGTATCATTTTATGTCAGAAGCTGTCGTGACAAAATATGATGACAGAACAGTTGATTTGTATAGCCAGTGGTGTAGCTATGTTTTCATTTCGTTTGCGGGAAATGATTTAAGTATTTAACGAAACAACTACGTTTATGTAATAGATGGTAGGGTGCGATGAAATTTAAAAATGGGTTCAAATGGCTATGAGCACTATGGGACTTAACATCTATGGTCATCAGTCCCCTAGAACTTAGGACTACTTCAACCTAACTAACCTAAGGACATCACACACATCCATGCCCAAGGCAGGATTCGAACCTGCGACCGTAGCAGTCGCGCGGCTCCGGACTGAGCGCCTAGAACCGCTAGACCACCGCGGCCGGCGATGAAATTGAATTTTGGGAGAAAAACACTTCGTTTGCTGACGCAAATACACACATACACATAGGTAATAAATCATTTGAAACTAAATTATCGTTTTCTGATTTTCTTGCATCTTGGCATTTGTGTTATTGATGTATGTATGCTACAGCACTCTGTACGCATGTATGTATACAGCGTGGTTCAATAATGGTTCAAAAATGGCTCTGAGCACTATGGGACTTAACATCTACGGTCATCAGTCCCCTCGAACTTAGAACTACTTAAACCTAACTAACCTATGGACATCACACAACACGCAGTCATCACGAGGCAGAGAAAATCCCTGACCCCGCCGGGAATCGAACCCGGGAACCCGGGCGTGGGAAGCGAGAACGCTACCGCACGACCACGAGCTGCGGACTTCAAAAATGGTTCAAATGGCTCTGAGCAATATGGCACTTAACTTCTGAGGTCATCAGTCCCCTAGAACTTAGAACTACTTAAACCTAACTAACCTAAGGACGTCACACACACCCATGCCCGAGGCAGAATTCGAACCTGCGATCGCAGCGGTCGCACGGTTCCAGACTGTAGCGCTCGACCACTACGGCCGGCACAGGGTGGTCCATTGATAGTGACCGGGCCAAATATCTCACGAAATAAGCATCAAACGAAAAAACTGCAAAGAAAGAAACTCGTCTAGCTTGAAGGGGGAAACCAGATGGCGTTATGGTTGGCCCGCTAGATGGCGCTGCCATAGGTCAAACGGATATCAACTGCGTTTTTTAAAATAGGAACCCCAATTTTATATTACATATTCGTGTAGTACGTAAAGAAATATGAAAGTTTTAGTTGGACCATTTTTTCGTTTCGTGATAGATGGCGCTGTAATAGTCACAAACGTATAAGTACGTGGTATAGCGTAACATACCGCCAGTACGGACAGTATTTGCTTCGTGATACATTACCCCCGTTGAAATGGACCGTTGACCAATTGCGGAAAAGGGCGATATCGTGTTGATGTATGGCTATTGTGATCAAAATGCCCAACGGGCGTGTGCTAAGTATGCTGCTCGGTATCCTGAACGACATCATCTAAGTGTCCCGACCGTTCGCCGGATAGTTACGTTATTTAAGGAAACTGGAAGTGTTCAACCACATGTGAAACTTCAACCAAGACCTGCGACAAATGATGATGCCCAAGTAGGTGTTTTAGCTACTGTCGCAGGAATTGCATGGCGACGACTTTGAACGCCGTGTACAGTTCTGCCACTGGACACAGGACGATGACAAATTTTTTTCACCCGTTCTATTAAGCGACGAAGCGTCATTCACCAACAGCGGTAACGTAAACCGGCATATGATGCTCTACTGGGCAACGGAAAATCTACGATGGCTGCAACAAGGGGAACATCAGTGACCTTGGCGGGTTAATGTATGGTGCGGCTTTATGGGAGGAAGGATAATTGGCCCCCATTTAATCGATGACAGTCTACATGGTGCAGTGTATGCTGATTTCCTACGTAATTTTGTACCGATGTTACTACAAGATGGTTCACTGCATGACAGAATAGCGATGTCTTCCAACATGATGGATGTCCGGCACATAGCTCGCGTGCGGTGGAAGCGGTATTGAATAGCATATTTCATGACAGGTGGACTGGTCGTCGAAGCACCATACCATGGCCCGCACGTTCACCGGATCTGACGTCCCCGGATTTCTTATTTCTTTCTGGGGGGAAGGTTGAAGGATATTTGCTATCGTGATCCACCGATAACGCCTGATAACATGCGTCAGCGCATTGTGAATGCATGTGCGAACATTAAGGAAGGCGAACTATTCGCTGTTGAGAGGAATTTCGTTACACATATTGCCAAATGCATTGAGGTTGACGGACATCTTTTTGAGCATTTTTGCATTAATGTGGTGTTTATAGGTAATCACGCTGTAACAGCATGTGTTCTCAGAAATGAGAAATTCACAAAGGTACATGTATCACATTGGAACAACCGAAATAAAATGTTCAAAGATACCCACGTTCTGTATTTTAATTTAAAAAACCTACCTGTTACCAACTGTTCGTCTAAAATTGTGAGCCATGTGTTTGTGACTATTACAGCGCGATCTATCACGAAGCTAAAAAAGTGGTCCAACTAAAACATTCATATTTCTTTACGTACTACACGAATGTGTAATAAAAAATGGGGTTCCTGTTTAAAAAAACGCAGTTGATACCCGTTTGACCTATGGTAGCGCCATCTAGCGTGCCAACCATAGCGCCATCTGGTTTCCTCCTTCAAGCTAGAGAAGTTTCGTTCCATGTAGTTTTTTCGTTTGACGCATATTTCGTGAGATATTTGGGCCGGTCACGATCAATGGACCCCCCTGTATATGTACCGTATGTACAGTGAAGATCAGGCTGCGCGCTACAGGTCAGTTTGTTACCACATCCTAGGTTTCATACTGTTAGTCATTGGGCAACTAAGAGGCAACTTGATATTTTCGAAACTACTATAGTCGTTGTGTTATTCAACAGTTGTTCACAACCTCAACTTTAATATCAACATTCGCTTGCTCGGCAACTGGCAATCAAACTGTTACCTTCCAACCGAAACTTGTACTCTGGATACGGTACATTTCGGTCTGCTGACACCACAACATAAATTCTGTCTGAGACTAAATTGCTAACAATATTGCAACACAGATAGCCTGAAATTTGTTATATATATATATATATATATATATATATATATATATATATATATATATATATATATATATATAGGCCAATATGCTAAAAAGACTAATATGAGGGAAAGGTGGTACACAAGTTTCTGTTTGGGAGCTGTTTGTTGCTCAGGGCATTATGACCTCCCATTAGCTACCTCCAACTTTTTACGGAGACGCATTGGCAATATCTACAACATACCACAAAGAAACGCTGTGTGTGGTCGGCCCCTTGTAAAGTTTAGCCGGAACTTAACCGCGCCATTTCGAATGGTGGCAGGATTTAGGGTAAACACAGAAACCCTAAATCAGGCTGACCAGAAGTTTCAGCTCCACGGTCCCATCTTAGAGCAACATCTCAGGTGATCGCTACTGCCGACTGGCGCTCTGGTAATCTGCTGCGTCGAGTGCCGACTTGGAGAGGGTAGGCGTCCTGCCGAGGCGGGCCGCTACTCAGGGAGATGGAGCGGCGGCCCTCCAGCCCAGTGAGCGGCGCGACGAGAAGCTGTCGGCGCAGACGCTGCCGGCGGCGGCGGCGCTGAAATATGTCGCGCCGAGCGGGGGCGACAGCCGTAATGAAATCTTCCATCAGGCGGCTCATCAGCGGGCTCCGACGCGCCGCTGGGCCTCGCTGTCTCCGCGCCGTAATTGATCCACCGAGGCGCCGGAAGCTTTCTGGGTCACTCCTGCCGGCACTCTGCATCTCTTCCTCGGCAAATGCAGTCTCTGAAGAAAAAAAATGGCTCAAATGGCTCAGAGCACTATGGGACTCAACTGCTGTGGTCATCAGTCCCCTAGAACTTAGAACTACTTAAACCTAACTAACCTAAGGACATCACACACATCCATGCCCGAGGCAGGATTCGAACCTGCGACCGTAGCAGCAGCGCGGCTCCGGACTAGAGCGCCTAGAACCGCACGGCCACCGCGGCCTTCAGTCTCTGAAGACTGAGGGTTCTAGAGGAAGGCTATAACACATCGGCACTGTTGAATAACCCTTCACGTCGGAATGACGCTTACACTGAGGTGACAAAGGCTACGTATTAGTGATATGCACATACAAAGATGGCGATAGCATCGCGTAAGGAAGGTACGAGGTGTGAGTCAAATGAAAACCCTAAATTTGTAATAACAAATCGAAATTTCTTGCCGTTATCCTGTAAGTTGGTAAGCGTGCTACAAACAGCGTGCAGATGCACATACCGTCGCAGTATCAGTATAAAGATGGCCGCCCCACTTGCGACTTGCACCAGGGAAGAACAGCGTTCTGTTATTCAGTTGTTACGTAGTGAAGGTGTGAAACCTATTGAAATTCATCGAAGAATAAAGGTTGAGTACGGTGATGGATGTTTGTCCCAGTAGCAAGTCTACGAATGGAGAAGGAAGTTCGCAAATCGTGTGAATTCAGTGGAAGATGCTCCTCGTCCAGGTCAGGCACAACGAGTTCCACAGAACATTGCAGCAGTTGAAGCCATAGTGAAGGGAAACCGCCGAGTGACACTGAATGACACTGCAGCATGTTTACAGATTAATCATTGGTCAGCACACCACTATGTGCATAATGCGCTCCACTTTCACAAAGTGTCTGCAAGACGGGTGACACGGCAACTGACTCCTGAAATGATTGAACGACGTGTTGATGCTTGTGAAGAACTTCTTCGGCTCTTTGAACGAGAAGCTGATGGCTTCCCTGCAAGAATCGTTACTGGGTTCACTTCCACCAACCGGAAACGAAGAGAGCGAGCAAGGAATGGCGCCATTCCTCATCACCAAAACCAAAGAAGTTTCGAACAGAACCACCAGCAGGGAAGGTTATGCTGACTATCTTTTGGGACGAAAAAGGCGTCATTTTGGGGCATTACATGCCTAGAGGGAACACTGTCACCAGTGCATCATACACAGATCTCCTAAAAAATCATCTGCGGCCTGCAATCAAATCAAAGCGATGTGGATTGCTGTCAGCAGGTGTCCTTTTGCAACATGACAATGCAAGGCCCGATACTGTCCGTACAACAGTTGTAACAATCACAGACCTGCATTTTGAGTGTCTTCCTCATCCACCATACTCAGCAAACCTTGCCCCAAGTGATTTCCATACGTTTGGACCTCTCAAAGACGCAATGGGAGGAAAGAAGTTCCGTTCTGATGAAGAGGTACGCCACGCGGTGCATCAGTGGTTGCGCGGACTACCAAAAGAATTTTTTTCTAAAGGAATTTATGCGCTTTGTAAGCGCTGGAGGACTTGCATTGAGCGTGGGGGAGATTATGTTGAAAAGTGATACAGCTTTGTACCACTTCTGCACAATAAATAATATTTTAAAAAATATTTAAGGGTTTCATTTGACTCACCCTCATATAAAAGGACAGTACATTGGCGGAGCTGTCATACTCGGGTAATTCATGTGAAAAGTTTTCCGACGTGATTATGCCCACACGAATGGACTTCGAACACAGAATTGTAGTTGGAGCCACGTGCGTGGGACATTCCACTTTGTAAGTCGTTAGGAAATTCAGTATTCCGAGATCAACAGCACCAAGAATGTGCCGAAAATACTGAATTTCAGGCATTACCACTCACCACGGACAATTTATTGGCTGACGACCTTCACATAACGACGCGTAGCAGCGGTGTTTGGGTACAGTTGGGAGTGTTAACAGACAAACAACACAACGTGAAATAACCGCAGAGATCAATGTGGGACGTACGAGGAACATTAGGACAGTTCAGCGAAATTTGGCGTTAATCGACTAGAGCAGCAGACGACCGACATGGGCGTCTTTGCTAAAGGCACGACATCGCGTGCAACGCCTCTTCTGAGCTCGTGATCGTATCAGTTGGACCCTAGACGACGAAAAACCGTGGCCTGATCAGACGAGTCTCGATTTCAGTTGGTAAGAACTGACGGTAAGGTTGTAGTGTGGCGCAGGCCTCACGAAGCAAGAATACGAGTTTTCAAGAAGGCGTTGTGCAGGCTCGTGGTGGCTCCATAGTGGTATAGGCTGTATTTACATGGAATGGAGTGGGTACTCCGGTCCAACTGAACCCATCATTGAATGGAAATGGTTATGTTCGGCTACTTGGAGAGTATCTGAAGCCATTTGCAATGGAGCAACATGCGGCATGTCACAGGGCCACAATTGTTGGCGACTGAAAAACATTTTTGATAATCAGAGCGAATGCGTCCGCCACCCATATCGCCCCACATGAATCCCACCGAACATTCATCGGACATAACCGAGAGGTCAGTTTGTGCACAAAATCCTGCACCGGCAACACTTCCGCAGTTATGGACTGCTATAGAGGTAGCATGGCCAAATGATTGTTCAGGGGACTTCCAACAACTTCAGTCCGTGTCACGGCGATCTGCTGCCCTACGCCGGGAAAAAGGAGTGTATATACGTCCATCGTCTGTTTGAACAGTGTTATAATTCTACTACTTAATCCTTCTTCCACTAGAGGATACCTCTCATCAGTCAAGATAACGCATTCCTGGAGAGGCATAACTTTTTTCATTGTTTATTCCGTGAAGAAAAATTATGATAGTCACAATCCTGAAGACCGAATAACTTCTTGGAGTTCTTGGTGCTATTGTATTTATCGTCGTCGTATTGATCTCGACAACTGCTCAAGAGTCCAGATACCGGTGACACACAAAATATTAAAAATACCGACGTTGTCGGCACAATGCGACAGAAAAGAAAGGATTTCTCTGACTTCATGGAAAACGAATAACTGAGTGAGGACGAATACGATGAAAAGAAACAGCCGGGTGTTGTTGAAACTAAACTACATGACAGAAGTCGTTATGATCAAGAGGTTCCGTGATGATACAAATGAATAAGTGAATTAAATAAACAAGACAACCCAAAAGCCAAGTGTCATCACAATTTCTTTTCTTTCTTACCTTAGTCTACTTACTCCCCTCCGCGAGGGGAAAAGGTTCTACGTTAGCAGCAATCTCATTGGCTGCGTTACATATTAATACGCGGATCGGCGGAAGCAGAACTTGGTCCGTCTTCATGGGAGCGCCATCTCGTAGAGCGGAGACGGACGAGCGCTGCGCGTGCGCTGTTGTGCTTAACGGGGCGCGCTCTAGTAGGAAAGTTGTGTACGCGCTGACTACGCGGAACTATGTACACAACACTTATCAACGTTTCCCGACTTTTTTGCATAGTACCACGATTCCTTTTGTTCCGGTTTTCCCACAGTCCCCGTCTCACTGCCATTCCCAGAAGTTTCTTCCTCAAGTTAAGACCTATGTCTACTACTAGCAGCATTCTCTTCGCCGGCCTCTGTGGTCTAGCGGTTTTAGGCGCTCAGTCCGGAACCGCGCGACTGCTATGGTCGCAGGTTCGAATCCTGCCTCGCGCATGGATTTGTGTGATGTCCTTAGGTTAGTTAGGTTTAACTAGTTCTAAGTTCTAGGGAACTAATGACCTCAGAAGTTGAGTCCCATAGTGCTCAGAGCTATTTGAACCATTTTGAACCTTCTCTTCGCCAGGAATAGCTCTTTGGTCAGTGTTAGTCTGCTTTTTATGTCTTGCATGCTACATTCGTCATGGGTTATTTTGCTGAGTAGGTAACATGATTCCTTAAATTCATCTACTTCGTCATCGCCAACGCTACACTTATCTGTTTTCATTTCTGTTTTCATTTCTGCTACTTCTCACTACTTTCGCTTTTCTTCTATTTAATCTCAATACATTTTCTATATTCATTAGACTGTTTACTCTATTCAACACATCCTGTAATTCTTCGCTTTCACTGAGGATTTTTTTTTGGGGGGGGGAGGGGGGTCGCGATTCTTCTGACTGGTTTGATACGGCCCGCCACGAATTTCTCTCCTGTGCCAACCTCTTCATCTCAGAGTACTACTTGCAACCTACGTCCTCAATTATTTGGTGGATGTATTACAATCTCTGTCTTCCTCTACAGTTCTTGCCCTCTACAGCTCCGTCTAGTACCATGGAAATCATTCACACATGTCTTAACAAACGTTCTATCACCCTGTCCCTTCTCCTCATCAGTGTTTTGCACATATTCCTTTCATCTCCGATTTTCTGCAGTACCTCCTCATTCCTTACCTTATCAGTCCACCTAATTTTCAACATTCTTCTATATCACCACATCTCAAATGTTTCGATTCTCTTCTGTTCCGGTTTTCCCACAGTCCATGTTTCACTACCCTACCACGCTGTACTCCAGACGTAAAATCTCAGAAACTCAGCAGCACGGTCTCGGGAGCCTTGTCACGATTTGCGGCTCCCCCCCTCCCCGCCCCACCCCTCTTCGGAGGCTCGAGTGCGTGTGTTGTCCGTAGCGTAAGTTAGTTAAAGTTAGATTAAGTAGTGTGTAAGCCAAGGGACCAATGATCTCAGCAGTTTGTTCCCGTTGGAACTTACCACAACACAAACTCATAAATTTCTTCCTCAAACTGAGGCCTGTGCTTGATACTAGTAGACTTCTCTTCTCTGGGAACGCCTTGTTTTGCCATTGCTAGCATGTCCTCCTTGCTCCATCCGTCATTGGTTATTTTACTGCCTAGTTAGCAGAATTCCTTAACATCACCTACTTCGTGGCAATCAATCCTGATGGTAAGTTTCTCGCTGTTCTCATTTCTGCTACTTCTCATTTCCTTCGTCTTTCTTCGATTTACTCTCAATCCATATTCTGTACACATTGGATTGTTCATTACATTCAGCAGAACATGTAATTCTTCTTCAGTTTCACTCAGGATAGCGACTGAAATCATTGATACACTTTCACCATGAATTTTAATTCCTCTCCCGACCCTTCCTTTTATTTCCATCATTGCTTCTTCGAAGTATAGATTGAACAGTAAGGGCGAAAGACTACATCCTTGTCTTACACCCTTTTTAATCCGAGGCCGGCCGAAGTGGCCGAGCGGTTCTAGACGCTACAGTCCGGAACCACGCGACCGCTACGGTCGCAGGTTCGAATCCTGCATCGGGCATGGATGTGTGTGATGTACTTAGATTAGTTAGGTTTAAGTAGTTCTAGCGGACTGATGACCTCAGAAGTTAAGTGGCATAGTGCTCAGAGCCATTTTTTTAATCCGAGCACTTCGTTCTTGGTCATACACTCTTATTATTCCCTCTTGTCCCTTGTTTTATTGTATATTACCCGTCTCTCCCTACAGCTTACCACTCTTTTTCTGAGAATTTCGAGCATCTTGCACTATTTTACATTGTCTACAAGAGCTGACAAGTGTGATAATTATCGCACAATCAGCTTAACAGCCTCTTCATCCAAGTTACTGACAGGATAATATTCAGACGAATGGAGAAGAAAGTTGACGATGTGTTACGCGACGATCAGTTTGGTTTTAGGAAAACTAAAGGCATCAGAGAGTCTATTCTGACTGATGTTGATAATGGAAACAAAACTAAAGAAAAATCAAGACACGTTCATAGGATTTGTCGAACTGGAAAAAACGTTCGAAAATTTAAAATGGTTAAAGATATTCGAAATCCTTAGAAAAATAACGGTAAGCTTTAGGCAGAGACTGGCAATATACAATATGTATAAGCACCAAGAGGGTATAATACTGTTGAAACGAAGTGCTCGGATAAAAAAGGGTATAAGACAGGGATGTAGTTTTTCGCCCCTACTATTCAATCTGTACATCGGAGAAGCAATGATGGAAATAAAATAAAGGTTCAAGAGTGGAACTGAAATTCTGGGTGAAAATACATCATTGATACGATTCGCTGGTGAAGTTGCCATCTTGAGTGAAAGTCAAGAAGAATTACATGATGTGCTAAATGGAATGAACACTCTAATGAATACAGAGTATGGATTGAGAGCAAATCGAAGAAATACGAAAGTAATGAGAAGTAACACAAATGAGAATAGCAAGAAATTTAACATCAGGATTGATTGTCACGAAGTAGATGATGTTAAAGGATTCTGCTACCTAGACAGTGACGGACGGAGCAAGAAGGACATCAAATCAGACTAGCACTGCCAAAAAGGGCATTACTGGTCAAAAATTTCTGAGAATGTACGTTTGGAACACGCATATACGTCTGGAGCACAGCATTGTATGGTAGTGAAACATCGACTGTGGGAAGACCGGAACAGAAGAAAATCTAAGCATTTGAGTTGTGGTGGTACAGACGATTATTGAAAATTAGGTGAACTGATACGGTAAGGAATGAGGATGTTCTGCGCAGTATCGGAAAGGAAGGGAATATGTGGACAAGGAGAAAGGATAGGATGACAGGACATCTCAGTGAATGACTTTCATGGTACTAGAGGGTGTTATAAAGGGCAAAACTGTAGAGGAATACAGAGAATGGAATAGAGCCGGCAACTAATTGAGGGTGTATGTTGCAAGTGCTACTCTGAGATGAACAGGTTGTCACAGGAGAGGACTTCGTGGCGGGTCGCATCAAACTAGTCAGAATACTGATAAACCAGTCAGAAGACTGATCACAATAAATAAATAAATAAATAAAATAAACACTACTCAGTGTAATGTGAGAGGCATTTATTAGTGGCATTCTATAATTACTTGACACCAGCAAGACGCAGTGCATACGCGCCTCTATACAGTGCCCCCTGATTTACCATTTTCATTATCGCTTAAGCGTCCGCAGAGTTGAGCTGAAGTTTTTTCTTTTTAGTGACGTCCATTTAGCTTATATTTGCTCTTACTTCCCCATGCATTTATGACAATGATTTTTTGTAAGCAGAACTCTACCTTCTGCACGCTGAATTAATGCACAGTATTACACTACTGGCCATTAAAATTGCTACACCACGAAGAAGACGTGCTACAGACGCGAAATTTAACCGAAAGGAAGAAGATGCTGAGATACGCAAATGATTTGCTTTTCAGAGCATTCACATAAGGTTGGTGCCGGTGGCGACACCTACAACGTGCTGGCATGAGGAAAGTTTCCAACCGATTTCTCATACACAAAAAGCAGTTGACCGGCGTTGCCTGGTGAAACGTTGTTGTGATGCCTCGTGTAGGGAGGAGAAATGCGTGCCATCACGTTTCCGACTTTGATAAAGGTCGGATTGTAGCCTATTGCGGTTTATAAGACTTTCTTGAATCAATCGGTCATCGTCCTCTGACACACGTGGTAGGCCTGCGATTCTTCCTTTCCACAGGCTCCCAGACTGTTTAACTTGCTTAAACCAAAGGCTAATGCTTTTGCGAGTTGGTGGTTGAATACCGAATTTGGTACGAAATGCCCGTTGCAGCGCAATTTGCAACTCACTTTTCGCGAACTCACGAAGGCAGAAAACCTTGTGCTCCACAGTCGCCATCTCACTCTCAATTGACAGTGAAACGGAAAGCGGCCGTATTGCTGCGCGAACTCCACCGCACGTTTCAGAAACTATAATCGCCCGCCCGCGGCCGCCCGCAAAAACTTTGAAACTTCTTCCTTTCATTGGTATAAAGCTTGCTCATTTTGGATTTGTACTTGAATACACACAAATTTTTGAAAATGTGTCCATTATTTAGAATAACCCTGTTCTCTCATAAATGCATTATCTAAATTAATTATCTCAATGATATCTAGACTAGAAGAGCCATAATTACAAAAGGTAGTTGTATCGACAGTAATGGCGGACAACAATAGGGTAACATCGTAAGTAGTAAGGCAAAGTTTCTTCGAGCACATTTTCTTATGCAGGTTGCCTACATCAAGGGCAGGTATGCACTAAGGGGCAAAACTATTGTTCTCCTTTGATTGACTGGTCAAGATCCTATTGTTCTCCATTGATTGAGAGGTACTTAACCTATTGTTCTCCTTTCATTGACAGGTACTTAATCTATAGTGCTGCTAGAAGGTTCCTTCCTTTTGATTGATGGGCACTTAACATATTGTCCCCCCCCCACCACCACCGCCCCACTCCCCCCTCAGGAAACCTCCCCCTCTCTGCTAGAGGTACACTTTCAGGTCCGAGTTATTGGAATAGCTCCTCCCACTCTTATCAATTTCATTGACTACTTAATTAAATAGATCAATTAATTAACCTCTATCCTACTGGTAAACCCCCTCCCCTTCAGTTGATTGCAGTGTATGGAATATATGGAAATTGGTGAAGAGGAAGGATCTCATAACAGAAAATTCAAGGGTATATTGTTTATTTATAAAAAGTTCAGTTTGTGTGGTTGGATTTCTCTTGCTCATCATTCTATACTGTTTGGAAAGATGCAGTTCTTGTTAGAAGTAATTACATGGGGCAAACATGTTGCATAACCTAATGTTTGGCACTGTACTGTGTGTGTCTTAACCTAATGTTTGGCCCTTTGTCGGCACTTAATCTATTGTTCTCTTAAGTGGTTTTCCATGTCAGCCCCATTTCCTTAAACTATAGTACCGCTTTGATACCAAATTAAGTAATTAGTTATGTCCTCCCACCATTTCCTGGTACACCTTTCGAATTGCACATGGTTTTGAATGCCATTTCAGGTGCATTCTTCTTTGTCACTCACCCCCTTAACCTATTCTACTGCGTTTTACATAAAAATTATGCAAATTAACATAGTCTCCTGTACTTAACCTGTTGTTCTGTTCCATGTTACCCACTCACACACACCCTCCCCTTAACTAATGTACTATTAATATCACATTGGAAAAAAATTTTGTGCAAATTAATTAAATCGATATTCTTTAAATGCATTGGGCAGTTTTTTTTTTAATTTGCAGCATACCATTGGTTGGTGAAATCGATGGAATATAGTTTAGACAAGAGATCGCTGGTAAAAAACACATCCCACCACCCAACAACTGATGAAGATGCCCCCAGGAGTCGGGGTGCACCGGCAGCCCCTACGAAGTGTGACGAAGCCGTCAGCTTCTAGCTACGCACTGGTGTCCATTTGGGTCCCACAAGCATGAGGTGGCAGCATCCCTTTCATACTAGACACCTAAGAAATTCCTGTCGAAATACGTGTTCACCTAGGCACCATTGCTGGCACGATGATGCATAGCTGTGGTGTGGGTCCAGTGCCTAGAGATGTTTGCATAGCAGCTAAAACGTCCTCATCACATATCTAGGTAAATAACACCCAAGTCCCCCCTCTGGGCGCGCTATAGAAATCTGTTCCAATGCTTCCCAGAATAACACAGCCTGCAATCTGAACGAGACATGCGAGACATCTAGAGCGTGCGTGCGAAACCTGTGGACACTGAAATCAGAGGTCACGCTATAAAAATCTGTTCCAGAATAACATCGATTGCCTTGTCTCCCTCGTGATCCTGATGCGACATGCAAGAGGTTTCTAACTCACACTCACGAAACCTGTGGATATTGACGTCACAGGTAGCGCTGTAGATATCTCTTCCTGAATAACAATGAATGCTTTTCCTCCCTCAGGATCATAACAGGACCTGTTTTGGAAAATAGCCTAGAATAACACCTATTACATTCTTCCTGATGGTCCTAACGAGGCTTCATGTGTTACCCTTCCTGGAAATCGTAATATCCTGCTTTCAACATACGACTCAGGAACTTCTCACCACTGAAAGCCTTCATTATATATGTGCACGATTGCGAAAACACAGTTAATCATACGTTCTTGTCATTTGGAAAGCACTGTCTAAGCACAGACAGGGGGAAATCAGAACAATTACGCAAACAAAATTCGATGCACTGTCTTACAGAAGAGAAAAATAGTGGGAATTTTCAGCCTTCTACAGCTACTGGTCTGGAGATGTCCTAATGCCGCAGTTTCAGATGAGTGGCGACATCCCCGTCGGCAATTTATGGTCTGCTTCAACTTGTCTTGTGAATGAATGGAGCATTATTTTTTGCCCATATTGAATTTACCTGCTGAATTACTGATAGTGCCGGTGTGGGTGCCCTGTCTGCCTTTTTTTCCTTCTGTACACAAGACTTTCAGCGGAAAAAAAATGTTTTTTACAGATCACCATATTGCATCGACAATTAAACCCTGCAAAGTGGTCTACACATCGTCAAATACGGAAAGACTCTTACTCAATTACACTGCTCTGCTACTGAGGACGGGAGCTTGAATATGAGGACATGAAACCGAACTCCAACGCGGCAGCATATCACCCCAGACCATGTCGATATAGTAAATATACAAAATCGCCCCTTTTTCATTATTCGTATAGCTATCGACCGCCAGACACTCGTACATATACAGCAAAGACAGATAGCACCGTATATACTCCTCGCAGCACTAATATTTTCCTGCAGCCGACGGTCACAAGTCATCCACACAACCAACAAGTGACCAGTGTGCCCTCAGTGGACCGATGTCACTCTTAGAACTGTTCCACAAATTCGGGGTCGGCTCCCCTCGGCACAAACGCGATACTGTTTCTGGACCCAACCTGCTTAGTTGCTTGCTTTTCTACACACATCTACAGACTCTGGGATTATAAGAATGTGTATTTTCACATGGATTGCCAGAATATTATGCTATTTACGCGATACTTCTCGATATCAAGCACATAGCAGTGTCCTGCCAGTCGCTAGCGCAACACAACTCCAAAGATAAACGAATAGACTGGGAATTATTTCTCTACAAACCTGAAACTTCAGCCAGGTGGAGCATGCCATAACCCACTGAGTAACTAGAAAGTTATCCCATCTCTGAAGACCTTTACGTGAGAACTCGAAAAAAAAAAAATTATAGGAAACTGATATTTCCACTAGGTTCGAGAAAGGTGACTCGTTTAGAGATATGAGAGTGCCAGAAATGTGATTCAAATGATTCACTAGTAGCTGCAAACATTAAAGGACTTCTCAATAGGATCCAACGCATGTATAGACATTATATCTACCGAAAGTATTGCACTAGAGATCTGAAACCTCAATCAGCATACCATCTACTACTGTTTGTGATCCTCTATCAACCATCGCCTATAATCCAGTCGATATATCACTGAACCTCTGACATGGTATCGAGATAGAGCAGTGGTGGTGTGAGGGAGTTGCAAATACTAGTTTCATACCACGTTCATTAGCCGATTCACTTTCAAAATTCGGTAATTTTATTACGAGGTTGCACCGTTGGCGCTGTGTAACCACGCTGTTAGTCTGATACTATACACTCTGATTATCACCGTCTATATTCAGTGTCATGGTATTTGTCTGGGAAAACCACTTCATTTAGAGGGAAAGCCATATGTAGATTTATAAAGCCAGTATAGGTTTTAACACGGATACTTGCATGCACCTGCAGAACCCAAGACCACTTGTGATAGTAATATGGTTGTGTTTTTTAACATCTGGCGGTTTGTAAGATGATTATGCCTGTGGTACCACTCGCAAGAAACCGTATGAGACATGTCCACCCATCGTTGATTTTCGGTCAGTATTATTTCGTATCGTCGGTAATCAGTTATCGAAGAAGCATTATACACAGTAGTAGGGAATGTGTGATAGTTCGCCTTGGGCATCAGTCTTATAACGTATGTGTTTGTGTTCCGACATGTGCAAAGGAAATCACTATGTCCAGTCATAAGGAAGGTATGGATTTGACGTGGAACACGGTGATAGCAAAGGGAAGAGTATGTCAAGTCATAATAATGGTACAGATATTTCTATTTCCGGAACCACAGCCATCAGCAGGCTGTATTTCCGATACTTCGCTCATTGTCGAATGTTGTTCAGATGAGACCACAATCGTAATATTTAATTGTAAGTACAGGGATAAAATACAGATGAGGCCTGGTTTTTTTCCTAGAACGATTCTGTCTATTCGTGCTTGGCATGCAGCCCCGGTGGCCTGTGGTGGGGATGATTCACGTTTCCGGCTAACTGTAGGACCTGTCTAAATGGAGAGGCCTGTTGGGTTGTAGGAATGTAGCTGACTTAAATGTGTCATTCTGTAGACAGCCGAATAGTGAACTAATACTTACAATTAATATGTGTTGGGCAGCTTCCGTGATACTGTGGAAATTTGAGACTATTCAACATGGACGTATGTTTGAACTGGACCGCTACTCTCTCACATGTAAATTGCTCAGTTGACTGATTCTGCGCATTCCGCACCATTATTTAGTTGAGGGGACATCGATGTGGAGTATGCATCTAGCAGGTGAAAGACAGGTGCAAGAAAGGTTTTCTGGTTCCCTACACATGAGAAACACCTTCTTTGACTCTTAGTTGCTTTTGTAAGTTATAGGGATGATTTGTAATCTTTTTATATCACCGACATCGGTATTCGTGAATGGAAATATCAGTATCCTCTTTTTTTTCGAGTTCTCACGTAAAGGTCGTCACAGATGGGATAAGTTTCTAGTTACGCAGTGGCTTACAGCACGCTACACCTGGCTAAAATTTCAGGTTTGCAGAGAAATAATTTCCGGTCTATATGTTCGGAATTAAGTTGCCCGAGCGATTGGTAGGATACCGCTATGAGCTTGATATCGAGAAGTATCGCGTAAATGGTATAATATTCTGGCAAACCGTGTGAAAATACATGTGTGGTTGTAATCCCAGAGTCTGGAGAAGTGTGTAGAAAAGGTAGCCGGTCAGGTCCAGAAACACTAACGCGTTTGTTCTGAGAGGAGCCGACCCGAATTTGTAGAACAGTTCTGAGAGTGACTTCGGTCGACTGAGGGCGCTCAGGTCACTCGTTGGGAGTGGATGACTTGTGACCATCGGCGGCAGGAAAATATCTAGTGATGTGAGGAGTATGTACAGCGTGCAAAGACACGTTGAAGCAGACCGTCCTTATCTGGTGGGGATGCCGTCATTCATCTGCCACTGTGGCATTAGGACATCTCCAGACCAACAGCTGTAGGAGGCTGAAAACTCCCACCAGTTTTCTCTTCTATAAAACAGTGCTTCGAATTCTGTTTGCGTAACTGTTCTGATTTCCCCCTGTCAGTGCTTAGACATGAATGCTTTTATGATTAACTGTGTTTTTGCAATCGTGCACATACATGATGAAGGCTTTTAGCAGTGAGAAGTTTACTATTCCTGTGACGCATGTTTTTAGGATATTACGATTCCTGGGAAGGGTAACACATGATGCCTCGTTAGGACCATCAGGAAGAAGGCAATCGGTATTCCTCTGGGCTATTTTCGTGAATAGGTCCTGTTAGGATCGTGCGGGAGGAAAAGCATTCAATGTTATTCTGGAACAGATTTCTATAGCGCGACCTGTGACATCAGTATCCACAGGTTTCGTGTGCATGGGCTAGACGTGTGTCACATGTCCCGTTAGGATAGCTAGGAACAATGCAGGCTGTGTTATTCTGGGAAGCACTGCAACAGATTTCTATAGCATGTCCAGAGGGGGGACTTGGGTGGTAATTCCATAGATATGTGACATGAGTATAGCACTGAGAACCTTTTAGCTGCTACGCAAACACCTCTCAGCAGTGGACCTGCACCACAGTCATGTGTCATCACGCCAGCAATGGTGCCTAGGTGAGCACATATTTCGACAGGAATTTCTCAGGTGTCAAGTATGAAAGGGATGCTGCTGCCTCATGCCTGCGGAACCCGAAACAACACCTGTGCGTGGCTCAGCAGCTGACGGCCACATCGTAACTTCGTGAGGGCCACAATTGCACCCTGTTTCCTGGTGGTGTGTGCAGAGTCGGCGGGATCAGCGTCGGGTGTTGGGTGGTTTGATGAGTTTTTTACTAGCGATCTTTCATTTAAACTATATTCCATCGATTTCACCAACCAATAAGATGCTGCGAATTAAAAAACTACCAAATACATGTGAAGAATACTGATTTAATTAATTTGCATAAATTTTTATGTCAATGTGGTGTTAGTGGTACAATAGTTAATGGGAGGGTGTGTGTGAGTGGGTGACATGGAGCAGAACAGCAGGTTAAGTGCAGAAGACTAGGTTAATCTGCATAATTTTTGTGTAAATCGTAGTACAATAGTTTAAGGGGCGGGTGACAAAGAAAAATGCGCCAGGAATGGCGTACAAAAGCGTGTACCAAGAAATGATGAGAGGACATAACTAATTACTTAATTTGGTATCAGAGCGATTCAACAGTTCAAGGAAATTGGGCTGACATGGAAAACCACTTAACACAGCAATAGGTTAAGTGCCAACAAAGGGTCAAACCTTGGTTTAAGACACCCTGAGAACAGTGCCAAACATTAGGTTATGTAACATGTTTGCCCCATGTTTTTACTTCTTACAAGACCTGCATGATTCCAAACAGTATAGAATGATGAGCAAGAGAAATCCAACCCCACAAACAGAATTTTTTATAAATAAACAATATACCCTTGAACTTTCTATTATGAGATCCTTCCTCTTCACCAATTTCCATATATTCCATACATTGCCATCAACTGAAAGGGAGGGGGTTTACCAGAAGGGATGGGGCTAATTAATTGATCTGTTTAACTAAGTAGTCAATGAAATTGATAAGAGTGACAGGAGGTATTCCAATAACTCGGACATGAAAGTGTACCTCTAGCAGAGAGGGGGAGGTTTCCTGAGGGGGGAGTGGAGTGGAGGGGATGGGGGAACAATAGGTTAAGTGTCTGTCAATCCAAAGGAAGAATCCTTTTAGCAGAACAATAGGTTAAGTACCTGTCAATCAAAGGAGTACAATAGGTTAAGTACCTGTCAGTCAAAGGGGAACAATAAGTTATCCTGTCAATGAACGGAGAACAATAGGTTTGCCCCTGAGTGCATACCTGTCCCTGATGTAGGCAATCCGCACTAACAAAATGTACTCATAAGAACTTTGTCCTACTACTATTGTAACTAATAAAACTTTTTATAACTGCAGGAAAGGACATATTTCTTCTATAAATAAAAGGTT